>NC_086153.1:940625-1252500 GCF_035149785.1 Candoia aspera
GGGGAATTTGCCGGCTCAATGAAACCTCTAGCCAGATTTTTGTCAATGAACTCCCTTAGCGTGGTAAGCTCTTTGGGAGACATGGGGTATATTTTTGGGTGAGGCAATTTTACATTTGGTAAAAACTCAATGGCACAGTCCGTTTTTCGGTGGGGTGGCAAGCGATCCGCTTCCTTTTCCCCAAATACTTCAGCAAAATCTTGGTACTGATTGGGTAGCCCCTCAAGAGGTTGAAGCGTTTGCACAGTGGTATACGCTACCCCTCCACCCTCCATGTCCTGCAGTAGGTCCTTTTCGGGTACTTTGTAAAATCCATCTGCAAACGTCACAGTTCTATGCAGCCAGTTGATAAAAGGGTTTTGTTGCACAAACCAAGGCATCCCCAAGATTACCAGAGGACCCCCCACTGGAGCTACCACAAATGGCAGCTTTTCCTGATGGGAGCCCATCTGCAAGGCGACCAGTCCCGTGGAAAGATTGACTGCTTTCCCTCCCGCCATAGTTCCATCCAATTGGGTGAAAATCATGGGTCTTGGCAAAGGGAACGTGGGCAGTTCCAGAGCCGCTACGACATCAGGGTGCATCAGGGAACGGGAGCAACCCGAGTCTAGCATGGCCCACACTTCCACCGTTTTGGTTTTTGAGCTTAGTTTAACTTTAACAGTCAGTGTGGGGAAGTTTCCACTCACCGAATCATGGTTACGCCCGGTTTCTTCCACCTGCCCTAGGGCGCCCTTCAGGGCAGGTGGTAGGCTTTTCCCGCCGGCTGCTCGAATTGCAACTCTTCCTCCTCTTCACCGAAGGGAAGGTCTGGGGGGTCCAGTTCCGCGAGGGCTGCCTTCAGTTTTCGCGGTGGAGCAGGAGCAGGCGTCTTTACCGTGGGTTTCGTCTGTCGTTCCTCTGGACGGCGTCTCGGGCACGACGTGGCTCGATGCCCTTCTTTCCCACATCTGAGGCACTGACCCTTGGAGAACCGTTGCTCCCTCTCTTCTTCCCAGGTTTTTGGTTTGGGGCGGCTGGCAAGTCCAGATGTGCGCGCTCCTCTAGCGAGACGTGTTTGTCTAAGCTCTTTGGTATGGGCATAGGTTCGTAGGGCATTTTCTGCGCTTCCCGCCAACTGAATCCACCCATATAGCGTTTTAGGATCATCTCTGCCCAAAGCCCATCGAAGGATTTCGGGTTCAAGCCCCTGCTTGAACAATTCGATGATTGTTGGCTCAGACCAGTCTTCCACTTTTCCTGCCAAAGCTTTAAACTCCAACGCATATTTGGCAACTGAGAGGGACCCTTGGTAAAGTTTCCGCAGGTCATTTTTGGCCGTTTCTTGAGCTAGGGGGTCTTCGAAATGCTCTTTAAGTGCCCACAAAAAGTCATCGAAGTCCTCTAACTCAGTTGCCTCAGCTTGGCATAGTTGCACATACCAATCCGCTGCCTTTCCTCTCAGCTTGTTGGCAATGAAATTGACCTTGCCATGTTCAGACCGAAAATTTCGACCCCAATCTTCTATATAGTGCTTGGCATTAGTAATAAAGAAGGAGAGCGTGGTGGGATCCCCATCGAACTTCACTCCAAATGGTGGGAAGGACCTTGCCGGCTCAGCTGGCTGTGGCGGTGCCGCTAATGTCAGCGTGCGCCGAGCCCCCATGGGTGGTCGATCCCTAGGAGGTCTTGCCTCTCGCTCCCCCCCTTGACGGGCTGATCGAGTCTTGCTTCTCCCCCGGGTCAACATGGTACTCTGCCTGGGGTACTGTGACGGCTCTTCCTCCCAATCCTCCGGGGTGGGCTCTGCCTCTCCGGGTAGATCCTCTTTGGGTAGATCCTTGAGGATCGTCACTATTAAATCCATTTTATCTTCTAATGCCCTCATACGGGCCGGAGTGACCGGCTCCTCCGAGGGTTGGTTGGTTACCACCACCCTCGGTGACAAGGGGACTTCGTGCTCCCAGGTCAATTGTGGAGACCCCCTCCCCTGTGCTCTTTCCATGACAGTTCTATGTTCACTCCTGAGACTCTCCTGCATGGATATCAGCAGCTCGTCCAATTGGATATCTCGCAACTCCCGACGTGCTGCTCTTTGCGCTCTCGAAGTTAGCACTGGCCGGCTTTTGACCGCCTCCCGCTCTTCTTCGCTTCCCTCACTTGCGCGAGGTAGAGGTTCTGTCATCGCTAGCGTTCCCTCTTATCCAATGATTGGATGGGGCTAGCGGAAAATGGATAGAATGATTCTCAGCTTTATGTAACGATTGCCTAAACCCAAATACTCAGTCTCACAAGCTCGGGCTTAAAGATAACTGATTTATTAAAGGAATAGTATGCAAATACAGAGAAAGCTGAGAATGAGCAAAAGCGCGCCAAATACAAACTTAAAAGCCTTGCTTGTGAGCAGGTCCCGCCCCGTCGCCCGTCAGGACGCTCCCCCTCCCAGGTGCTGGAAGCCGTTAGACGCGCCTGGGAAAGTAACCTTGAACAGGAGCGCAAACCCAAACATGCATTCCAAGCCCTCAAAACAAGGGAGGGCGAAAGAATGGAAAAACCCCGGGTGAAGGAACACGGAACAGAGAATGACATGTGAAACGTTACAATGTTAACCATACATTAGAATGAGAACATGACAGGCTGCTGGTAAAGATTATGAAGCAGCCGGAGGGAGGTTTTTGTCCTGCAAAAATGATTAAGCCTACAGAACCCTTTCTTCCTGGCAAAGCTGGTACCGTTTTGCAACCAAGCCAAAGGCCCTCTGGAGGGGTGGATATTCACCATAGTTTAGCTGAGGCGAAGTTGGGGGGAACAAATCTGTCCCACGGGTTGTGGGAACCCAGCCATTGCCGTGGAACTGGGCCAGCACGTTAAGGCACAATAGCACAATTCATTGGTCTGGACACCACGTGGCCTGTGTGTGGAGCAACTGCACTTTATTATCCAGGTTTTGGGTTTAGACCGGCGCTACTCGACCTCTTTTGAAATGAGGATGATGGAACGGAAGGCCTGTTTCCAGATCTGCGGACGGCGCCAAGCAAGGGGGATCAGCTAACGCCTTACGAGGCAAAATCATGACTTTGGTGTTCCACAGCTCAAGCCCTGGGCCAAATGCAGCAGGAGCATGTGCGCTGGCCACAAGGGTAAAGATGTAACTCTCCTGCACCATCGGATGTGTAGGTGCAGGGCCGGAGACCCCGGGCTCAGCTGCAACACACATGAGAAGAAGGATCTAGGGGACCCAGTGGGTCGCCAGTTGTGCAACGCAGCAAGCAAATGGGCCAGTGCAGGTTTGGAAGGCACCAACGGAGCCAGACCACGGTCAATTCCACCAGGCTGCACAGAGCTCGGCTAGCCTTGGGGTCCCATGCCCACTTCTGGGCACTGCAACTTAACAGGGCCGTGGAGAGGTATGATCTTCCTGGAGGATCGGGGTCTGGGAAGCAAGCCCAGTCAAGGAGGGTTAAAGGGTCGGGCACTTTAATTTGCAAAAGAGACGGCCTAGAAATATTGTGAGGGTTCTTTGTTTTCCAAGGACTGGACACACCACTGCGTGGGAGATAACGGCTCACAATGCTTTATTGTAGCGCACACCTTCCCCAACAATAGGCCCTTGCTCTGGGTTAACTCCACCCTCCTCGGCTTTGCAAGTTGTAGCCACATAAGAAAGTCTTTGAGGCTCAGCCCTTTCAACAAGTAGAAGTCTTAAAGTTTGGAAAGGGGCACCAGCCTTTGCCTCCCTCTGCCATCTTGCACTCACCAGGGTCAGGCGTTGCCTCTGCGCAGTTGCCGCTGAGCGTCTGACCAAGCGCCAAGCTCTTTCCTTGAGCAGCACTGCTCCTGAGCATGCCAGCCAAGTTCCACGCCCAGCTCCGGGCAGGAATCACACCGAGATGGGCTGCTTAGCGGAGCTGGGGGTCCTGGCCGCTGACTGGCCACCCTCTGGCTCTCCTGTGATGGCTGTAAATGCCCAGACGTTGCTTCCCACTTCCTCGCCCACTTGATGTCTTCTCCATGTCTCCTGGACACCCACCAACCTTGCGCTGTGCCAGCTGTCCCTTTTGTAGGCTGAGGGCCTGGGTGGGGCGGGGCTGCCTGTAGACACCGGCACGTTCCCGAAAATGCCAGGTGTGGCTCAGTTAGTCAGACAGCTGGGCATGTGGATGCCCACGAACAAATCTGGGCTGTGTATCTCTGCAAACTAGGTGTTGGGTGGTGGGGGATAAGCCCACCTCCTCTCAGCTTTCCAAGGAGGCTGTAAACTTTTATGTTTTTGTTTTGGAGAAAGAGATGAGCTGAGCCTTGGGGAAGGCGGGGTGGGAAGTGTTTCTCGGGCACAGGCAGCGCCCTCACGTCCCCCCCCTCTCGGATACCTCAGAGGCGGAGCAGACCTCCTCTCGGCTGAGCCCCCCAGCAAGGCAAGCCCCACCAGCTGAAGCAACAAGGAGGGAGATTCAGGCTGCTAAATTGGGGAACTCACTGGGGATTTTCAGAAGGGCCCCTGTTGGGGGTGGTTTGGGATACCCCCACACCGAGCAAGAAAGGTCCCTCCCTCCACTTCCTATGTCCATTGCTAAGGAAGGGCTTTTCTGGAATCCCAGCTCTCTCCTTTAGGACAGAATCCACAGAGTGGTCCCCTGGTTTAGGATCTGTCCTCAGCACACAAAGAAGGGATTGGCATCGAACTGGCTCCCTGTAGTGCCAAGAAGTGCATGGCCCGGCACCCTAGGAGCTGTCGTTCTTGCAAGGGTTTTTTTTGTTGTGGTTCATGTTATTTATGAAATGGGTACTCATACCATGCTCTACAGCAGTGTTTTTCAAACGTGGCAACTTTAAGATGTGTGGACTTCAAGGCCAGAATTCTCCAGCCAGCATTCTGGGAGTCGAAGTCCACACATCTTAAAATTGCCAAGTTCAAAAAACATGGCACTAAAACATCTGGCTGGGGGATTCTGGGAGTTGAAATCCACACATCTTAAAGTTGCCACATTTGAAAAACACTAGCCTAAGGCTACCTTGATGAGTGCCCTGAGAGTGTTGCAGCTGGTGCATAAGACCACAGCTGGGCTACCTGCCAATGCAACAGGGACCACACATTGCCTGCAACACCTCCTGCTTGCCCGCTGCTCCCTGTACCCAACCCAAGGTGCAGGAGGTGGCCTCTGGAGCCCTACGCAGTGTTTGGGCCTGGGGGAGGGCTGCTCCGCTTGGAGGCCTCTCCAGCTGGGCAGGTGGCAGGGCAGGCCCTTGGGCAGACGGTGCCCTTTCTGAGGCCCTGGGAAGGAAGGCCTTCTGCTGCATGGCTCCCTGGCTGCAGAGGGCACTGCTTTGGCTTTCTGCTCTCTCAGCCTTCAGAAAGCCGTAAAGGTGCCTCTCTTCCCCTGGTCTCCTAATTGTTTAATGATTGTGTTTCAATATTGATATGAATTGTATGTCTAAATCGGAATATTCCATTTTGATTTTTTACATTAAACACTTTTGATACTTGCCAGTGTTGAAAGGCTTGGTATAAATCCTATGTATAAACATGGGGTGACTGGGGTGATGTGTTGTAAACCTACCTTTGAAATCTTCCAATAAAACTAAAGGTCAGAAGAGAAAAACTGCAGTTATCCAGAGATGGTCCCAGCGTGGCTCCTTGGCCGTGCTCCCAGGGTGCAGGGTGACGTCTCCTGAGCTTCCGAACCAGAGCGAGGAAGCAGCGATGTCCACCACCCTTGGAGGATGTGCTCCAGGGTGGGGGATGCTCCCCAAGGGCCTCCCCTTGGGGCCCCAGCCCACTTCTCTGGACCCGAGAGGGGGCCCAGGCATTCCCACAGGCTCCAGGCAGCTCCGAGACCTCCTGGATGACGATCTCTAGAGGGGAGAGAGTTGAGGGAGGGTTACCTGGATCCGGGAGTCCTGCTTTCCAGATTGGGACCTGCATTTTGCACCCCATCTGGAAAGGAACCAGACGCCGGAGAGCTTCTTCCGGGAGGGGTGAAATGCTGCTGACAAGTGGGCTGTCAGCCAGAGCGTGGCCCTGCTCCCCTCGGCATCGGCGGAAGGATCAGAGCACTTTGGTGGGTGGTTCACGCAAATCCTCCCTCGGAGGAGACTGGTGGCTCTACCACACCCATAAGGGCACCCGGGCATTGCCACAGAGCCCACCTTGTGGGCACAGCTGCAGTTTCCCCACCTTCGCACAGAAAGATGCGGCGTGTGGCAGATGAGGGTGCCACTGCTGCCACTGCCTGGCACAACTGGTGTATGGCAGCCTTCCTGCTGCTGATGCCTTCTATGAATCACTGATCCAAAGGCTGTATGAGTGGAAGGGGAAGTTTGAGGGCATCTAGTCAAACCCCCCGCACAGTGTGGGACTCCACTAAACCATTCGGACAGGGGACCATCCAGCCCCCCCTAAAAAAAGGTAAAAACTGCCTTGAGTTGTGCAACTCCTGGTGATTTTGGACTGAGACGCTTCCGTGTTAATTAGGGAGGCACTAACTGGGGAGGCCATCATTTGATCGATGGATTACGTGCCACCCAGTCGGTGTCGACGCTTAGCGACCCCGTGGATGGCTTTCCTCCGGGAGGGTCTGTCCCCAGCCGGGTCCTTCAGGTCTTCCTGCAAGTGGGCCCCTCCTCCTTGCTGCCGGTCAGGAAATTCCTCCCAGTACGCAGGCTGAGGCTCCTCTTTTAAGGTTGCAAACCACTGATCCTTGTCGTCTCACAGTTTCAGCACAGGGGAGGTTCCATCAGCAGGGTCAAAAAAGTCAAGATGGCGGCCGCACAAACCCAAATCCTGCCTCTTTTACGCATTGTGATGGGGTGGGGCTTCCGTCCTGCGACCGTGGCCCCCATCTTTACTTTTTGACCCCCTCACAGCCCGGCTGCCAAACTTCCAGCTTTGTTGGCCCCCTCCTTTCGCCACGCTTTGCGAGGCCCCTCTCAGCCCGGCGATCCTCCCCGCGTGCCCGAGCGCCGCGCCCCGGACGCCCCCCTTGGCCGCTGCCAGAAGAGCCCCTGCCTGCGCCCGCCGGGCGATGCCAGGCTCGCCGCTCCCGGCTCCTCGCCCTCGCCCTCGCTCTGCCCGCCCCCTTCCCAGCCCCGCCGCCGAATAGCTCGGCTCGAGTTGGCCGCCGCAGAAGCAGCCGCTGGGCCTCCGCCGGGACGGGCGACTGCTGGCGGGGCCAAGAGGGAAGACCCCCCCCCCAGGGCCCGGCCGGGTTTGGGCGCCGGGAGGCGCGCGGGGCCCGCTCGCAGCGCCCTCGGCCAGGTAGGGGCAGCTCCGGCGCGCGGGGCCGCGGGGAGTGGCTGGGCGGGAGCGCGGATGGGCGTGAGTTGGGCAGGGGGGCGAGTCCCTGAGTACCCCGGATCGGGGCCTTCTTTCCAATGTGGGTGAGTGCAGGGGATCCGAGTAGCCCCTGGAGGGGAATTTAACTCTCCCCTTCTCTCCTCCGCTCCTGGAGAAGAATCTCTGCCCAGGTTTAGTTGCAACTTGGCCTGAAAAGCACAGGCAGGTGGCCTTTGCCCCGGGGAAATGAAGAGACCCCTTCCCAGAGGAAACGCTCCTGCGCCCGCCTGTTAAATGCAAAGCTGCCCTTAACATTACCGGCTCTGGATTCAATATGCATCCCCTTAGCCCTGTCCTATGACTCTGAATAAGCAGTCAGAACCCACACTTTAAAAAACTTTTTTTTAAAAAGGTAAAAACTGCCTTGAGTTGTGCAACTCCTGGTGATTTTGGACTGAGACGCTTCCGTGTTAATTAATTAGGGAGGCACTAACTGGATCCAACCCTGTTTAGGTTTTCCAGATCAGCCAAGGTTGGCGAGCTCAGTGCTTGGCGCAGGTGCCTAAAAAATGACTGCCCCATTCAGCAGATCCAGAAACCTCCCTGAGCAGATCAAAGCCACCTTGTTGGGGAACAAAAGCTGCAGAGGCTCCGAGGGAGGGGACAGCCCCCACTTTTCCAGCTGGCCACTAGACAGCAAGCACAAAGCGGCCCTTCTCCAGTGGTCTAAAAATGCCTTTGGGCCTGGGGCGATGGGCTGCCAGCTGCTGTTCAGCTCTGCTGCCTGAAGACCTCTTCCTCCTGGCCTGCTATGCGGGTCCCTGCAGCTTTGCCCCTGCAGCTCTGCCCCTACCTGGGAGGAGACCTGCTGGTTTTCCTTAGGAGAAAGGGGTCAGGTTGAGCTTCTGTGATTTACCCCAGGGCAAGGTCCTGTGAAAGGCACAGGAGACTGAATTGGCCGACCTTCCACCTTCCTTCAGGGGCTCCCCTTTTGTTTTTTTGACTGCCTCCCTCCTTGCCTCCACCTCTTTCCAATGAACTCCACTCCCCCCTCTCTGGCTATCTGGACCAAGTCCTTCCTCCCAGCCCCACTGATCTCCAGCTTCCCACGGCGAGGCTGATTTCTTAAGTGCCATTGCCTGGCTGCACCCCACTTCTCTCATCTTAGAGCAACACTGGCCCATTCTGCCAGCCAGCCTGAAATGCTTCTCTCTCTTTGCCCGTCTTGTGCCCCATCCCCTGGCAACAGAGGCCTCACAGGTGGTACCAGTGCTCTGCCCATGGACCTGAAGACGATCCCAGCCTCCAGAGAGCAGGGCTGGTATTTGAAGCTGATGGCCCCCAACGTCAAGGGCCCGACCTACGCCTGGCTGGACCCCTCCCGCCTCTACTGCCACCATCAGGTACGGGGAGGGGGCAAAACCCCTGCAGGAAGGGGGTGTCGGGGGCTGAAGGAGGGAGAGGGCTCCTCACTCTCTTTGGGATCTCCTGAGGAGAGGAGAGCTCTTCTGCCCTTCTCCACCCGGATGAACCTGGGCAGTGCCCACCCACCAGGCTGGCTGCAACCGCCTGTTGGTCACCGGCCCAAGCATAACATGTGTGCAAGGTTGCCCCACAGTTGCTTGGATTTGTGAACCACATTTCAGAGCGAGAGCCATTACTGCCAAATGTCTATTATTAACAGTGTCATAGTGTAACGTAAGGTAATCTATACGCAAATACTCGCTCACGATGGCCACATGTAAGTGACTAAATATAGCAGCAGGAACAAGAAAATGCAGAGGGAGGGCCAGTCCAGAGGCCAAGGAGAAGGTCTCTGGGCCACCTTCTATTTCTGAAGCGATTTGGGGAGCCAAATCCCATGTTATGGTCAGCAGGGTGGGAGGCCTCACCCCGGCACTCAACCGGGGGCAAACCTCTCGGAGGGTGCCCAACTCAGGCCTCCCCCAAAGGCTCAGGGCAAGCTGAACGATAATCTCTCCTGTGGTCCATCAGGTTGGGCTGAGTGGGGATGATGGGGAATATAGTCAACCTATCAGCCCCACCGAGCTGGTTCCAGGCGCTCCTGCCAAAGCCTTGCACAGTGACGGATCTGGGCCTGGAAGGCTGCGGTCTTGCAGGCACCAAGCTACCCTGGACAGATGCTCTCTGGGGTCCTCCCACCTTACCACTGGAGGCTGCCTGAGCCAGCCTGTTGCCAACTTGCTAAAACAGTCTTGCTGTTGCGTTGGTCTTAGCAGCTTCATAAAGTGCCAGCCATGTGTCTGGGCATCAATTGCAGGGAAGACTCCTGGTAAACCCACATTTCAGCCAGGCAGTTAAAGACTACAGTAGAGCAGTGTTTCTCGACCTCAGCACCTTTAAGATGTGTGGACTTCAACTTCCAGAATCCCCCAGCCAGCCATGGATTAGACTCTCCCAGATGGCCTCTGGGATCTGAAAGTCAACTAACAGTTCTGTTCTGAATATTGTGTTGGGTACCACTTTTGGACCATCCATTACGCGTTTATTCTTGCAGTAGGATTGGGGTTTGATGTTACCATGATGGTTTTATTCTCTGGCATGGGCACCTTAGCCTTTGCAGTTCCTGTGGGCATTTTACAGTTTATATTTTCATTGCCATTTTACTGGGGATGTTTTAAATGTCGGAAGCTGGCACAAGATGCAATAAAAGTGGCGGCTTACAAATTTGATAAAGGAGCAATACGTTTTCAGAGCAGCAGCTCCTACCCAGGATGATTTTTCTGCGGGCCCGGGGTAACTGCGCAGTGGCCTCCTTTTCTTCTCTCCTGCCAGGCCTTGCACGACTGCATCGAAGACTTGGTGCGACCCTTTCAGAACGATGCCATCGACCTGGTGGCTGGAATTGATGCCATGGGCTTCATCCTGGGTTTGTCTTTGCTGGTCTTTTACCCCCCCACCCTCACCCAAGCCTTAGCTCAGGTGGGAGACCAATTTTCAACAGCCAGATTCACCTGGAGAGCTCACATTCTGCACCTGCACGGGTTGGGTGCCTGGGTGCAAACAGCTAACCAGGTAGGTTTTTCCCAAAAGTGGTGCTCAGATGCCACCTTCAGTGAAAGAGGGCAACAGGGCTGCCAGATGCCAGCTGTTGTCTTTCTTATTTGGTTTCTCTCCTTAGGGTACGCTGAGAATTCTGGGGGCTGAATTACTTCCTCCAGAAGCCCTCCGATTTAGAAAGGCCAAGATACAATGCAGGATGCGGTAGGGCTTCCAGTCCCCATCCAGCCACGGAACTCCTTGGCCAGTGACTCTCAATCTGCTGAATCTACCTCACAGGGTTGACGTTGCCAGAATAAAAAGGGACGAAAGCACTGCTTAGCAACCATCAGGCAGCAGACCCACTCTCTCCAAAGGCTTCCAAATGGGGGCAGGTTGGTCACCTGCCAAGGGTGGTTCCCTGGATTTGGGGGCTGGACTAGATGACCTCTGAGATCCTTTCCAACTCATCATGCAATGATTCTAGGAGTGCAAGGAAGGATTGGATAAATTCCTCACTAACGATCAGCTGCCCCCGTGGACCGGGATCCGTGGCTTTCCTCGGGAAGGATGAATGACACCCTCCCTCCCATTTTCCTCCTGCTTAGGTGCTGCCATTGCCGTCACCCTCCGAAAAGGCTTTGTGGCCATTCGCAAAGTCGGCCACCTCTGTGTCGAGACCATCACCCAGGCCTACAGGGACTACTCAGCCCGTGACAAAGTGATGGAAGCCCGCACAGACGCCATCAGCCCAGGTGGGGGGCCCGCACTGCACCCCTTTGCTGCAGAGGGTCCACCACTGCTGGGTGTGGTCATCGGCATGGGGCATCTGCCTGGGGCTGGCATCGTGGCATCCGCCACTGGGCCCACTCAGACAGAAGTTGTGCTTGCAAGCTTCAGCTCCACCCCCTGGGACCCCTTGCAAAGGCGGCGGGGGGAGCTGGGCGAGAAAGAGCAGTGACCCACTCTGGCTCTGCCCCTCCCTCCAGGCCTGCAGGTGCTGCTGGTGGATCAGTGGGTGGAGACGGGGGGGACCTTGCAAGGCGCCATCCAGCTGGTGGAAAGGCAAGGCGGCGTGGTGGCAGGTAAGGGTGGGAGGGGGCACCTGTGTGGCTGTTGCCCCAATGCCAGGCTCGAGGGCGGGTGTTTGCAACCTCCAGGTGCAGAGGCAGTCTACCTCGGAGGCCAACACTGGCAGACCCAGCTTCTGGCCCCCCTGGAGGCATGACAGTTTTGGCCTGATCCAGCAGGCTTTTTATGACTCACTTCAGCTGTTCCAAGAGCAGCCTCCCTGGCCACAGAGAGTCTACCTCTGGCTGCCAAATTGTCACCCAACTTTTTGCGACCTGGCACCCTCCCCATGTGCTCAAACCACAGCTCCTCCCAACCCACCCAGAGGGCACCTGGTTGGAGAGCGAGAGTGCAGGGCGGGGGAGAGCGCATTGGCTCCCGCTTGCAAGACGCCGGAGGTAGCCAGCTGGCCTTCGAGTCTGCAAAGCAGGACCTCGGAGGAGCTGAACATCTGGCCCACTCTGATGCTTTGACACACACCCGCTGATGCTTTCCTCAACCCCCTCTAGGCATCGCTGCCATCTGCATTGAGGATAGTGATGGTGGCCGCTGGCTCAAGTCCCACTATAAGTGGTCCCACTGCATCCCCCCTCACCTGATGCCCCAGTTCAACGCTCACCAGTTGGACTCCTTCCAGGCTTTCCAGTCCGGCCCCCCGAGCGAGCAGCAGCTGCAACGGCACCCAAGCCATGTCCTCGCCCCGGCACACCTGGGGGTTGGCAGCACCCCTGCTTAGCCTGTGCCCTCTGTGCCCCCGGCAGACCCTTCCCCGTGCCTGAGAGGATTTTCCTTTGTCCGCCGAGCAGCTTCTCCAGCCCCAGAAAGCAGACCAAACACAGCCAATAAACCTCCTGCCATGCTGAGAACATTTATGTGCATGTGTATGTCTGTACGCACTGACTGACAGATTTACGTGCCGTCAAGCTGTCGTTGACTCTTGGCAACCACCTGGATGGATTTTCCCCAGGACGATTCTGTCCCCACCCTGGTCTTTCCGTGCAGCCACCCTGATGGTCACTGCGGTACCAAATGCCTTCAGAAGGGCACCCCACAAGGGACCCGCTCCCTGGCCTCAGGGCAAGATACAGGGAGGGGAGGGGAGGGGAGGGAGGGGCCCCTTTTCTGCTGCAGTCCATCCCTTTGCTGGGGGGCTTCCTGCCCCTTTGCCTGGACTGGCTCCCCTGCTGGCTGACAGAGATCTTGATGCTGCACTGCCCAGGGAAGGACCCAGTTCAGGAAAATGGGGCGGGGGCAGAGGAGAGGCACTTGTGGACCCCCTGCTACTCAATGCAGAGGGGGTTCTCAGAGAGGGGGACAAATTGTGCCCTCTGAGGAGCAGGGGTCCCTCCTCACCCCCTTTCAGCGGGGCCAAAGGCAGCTGGAGCCCTCCCTCTGTGCAAGGGGGTCAAGAGGAAGACTCTCTGCTGCTTTAGCACCCCGTGGGACCAGGCACTGTCCAGACGGGTGGGCTCCATGTCCCAGAATTTCCCAGCCAGCAAAGGCAGGGCTGGGGTTGAAGTCCAGACACCCGGAGGCCTCCCAGGACTCAGACAGGCTAAAGGCACCCCCTTCGGACTGGCAGCCAGTGGGCACAAGAAGCTAACTCCGCCTTCCTTTCCCAGACCCCCCTACCCCCTTTGGCTCCCAACACTGAGGGGTCTCTGGGCTCGGCAGCCAGAGTCCCTGAGCACACCTCCTCCCCCAGCTCAGCCGAACAGACACAGAAACTCCAGCCAGGTAGAAAAAGCAAGGAAGGCATTTCTTTTTCAGGCAGGAGGAAGTGGCTGGCACAGTCCGGGCAGCCCTGGGGCGTCGGCTGCAGCTCTGGGGGCTCAAAGCAGGGCATGTGCTTGCTGGTGCCAAGAGAAAGGTGGGCCCTTGCGGGGGAAGGTGGCGGTGAGTCCGAGGCACAGGGGAGCGTTCGGGAAGGGGGGCTCCACAAGAAATCTTTGGTTTGGCAGCGTCTGGGAGATGTGTCTGTCTCTCCTGTGGTGGTGCCCCCTGCACGCCAGGGGGCAGCCCCTTTGGTCTAGAAGTGAGTCCGTGCAAATGCTGGGGCAGCGGAGATCAGGGCTGCTCGGGGGCGCTCGCTCACGGGCAGCACTTGCTCCGCTTCCTCTTCTCCGTCAAGTACAGGTCCCGCTCGTCCCCGTGGATCCCTGGAAAGGCAGCAGAGCCCATGGCCTCGCGTCCCACAGCCCGGCTCCCCCACCTCCCTGCGGGGCCACAAGTCTGCCTCGGAAATGCAGGGGGAGAGCCCAGTGGGGCGAGGAGCCTCTGCTCCGTGGCCACACCTGGCCCTGAGGGGTTCTTCCTCGGGCTGGCAGAAAACCCCACCCCCCGCCCCAGAGTCCTCCTCGTCCCTGCAAGGCTGCCTGCTTTCATTCTGTTATCCCTCTCTGGGTTTTTCCGTCTGCCTTCCCTTCAGGAGCTCCTGGCCGCGTGCACGGCCCTCCCTCCCTCCCTCCCTCCCTGCTCTATTTTCCCCCATACAATCACCCTGCAAGGTCGGCTGGGCCAAGAGAGAGGGACTGACCCACAATCCCCCACTGAGCTGCTGAGAGTTGAACCTGGGTCCACCTGGTGCCATCCAACCCAACCCCCTCAACCGCTGGATGGAGAGCTCTCTTCCCACCGCCCAGCTGAAATGCCCCCCATCCTCCTTGAGCCAAGGGGACACTCTGCAGCCCAAAAGAGTCACTTTTGCTGCCCCCCTTGGCCCAGGGCTGAGCCTAATCCTGCCTCTCTCGCCCCTCTTCCCTGTCCCCATCAGCCCCTCCCCAGCCCCACTCCGAGGTGGAATCACAGGTTTAAGCCAGCTTGTCTATCCTCTGATGGTCTAACAACTGAGGATGGCTGGGTGCTGCCTCCCTTAGGAGAGAAAAGCGTTGTTTGTGCTGTGGGGAGGGGCACCAGCCTATGGAAATGGGGAGGGCGCTTCTGCAGTCTGTAGACCTGGGGTTGAAGCCATCTCAATTCCTGCCAGATCTGGGCTGCCCAACTCCAGGTCATCACTAGAGGGCAGCAAGGAGGCACGAAAACGCCCTCTAGGGCTGGTATGGACATTGACCCTCAGGTCTGGGAATCCCAGTGGTTCCCCTCCACCATCATCCCCCCATGACAGTTTTAATTAACTCCAATTAAGGAGTCAGTTCAACTCTCTGGCTAAAACGGGTTGCCTGCCCTGCAACCGCTGGTCATTTCAGCTCCAGAAAAAATGGGCTTTCGTTTTTAATGCTAACTTTCTAGTCCTTATGAGGATACAAATGGAGGCACAGAGGGGTCATGAGGCTGAAAATGTGTGCAGGGTTGGGGCTTACAATTTATTCACAGAGGAGAAATTCTGCACAAGGAAAGAGCAAAGCCTGTGGGACAGTCACCTGCCTCAAGGCCAAGGGGACTGTCCAGGGGTCTCCACAGGTATGGTCAAAAAAGCTGAGGTGGCAGCCGCGATGGACACATGCGCATTGAACATAAAGAACAGGTGGAACTTCCATCACACCATCTCAACTTTTTTGACCATGGTCTGTGGATGCCCCAGAACTGCCCACCACCTGGGACCAGCTGGTCTCCTGCAAGCAAACGGTACTCACGCACAATGTCCCCGATCCTGCGCACGCTGCTCCTCTCCAGCTCGGCCAGCACACTCTCTTCGAAGGTGAGCGCAGCCAGACGGAAGAAAAATTCCCGCACATTCTCACCTGGATGGAAGAGGGAGACTGTGAGATGGGGTGGGGGGGCAACTCAGTCTTCCCCACCCCAGCTGAGCAGAGCCACCCCCCCCCCTGCAAAGCAGGCCTCTGTTTCCAGGCTGAGACGCTTCAGAGAGGCAGAGGGCACAGCCCCGCTAGCAAAGTGGGTCTGCCCCCAAGGCAGTGCTGGCACCTCCCTCTGGGGTACCCCCACCTGCCCCTTCTTAGGGGCAGAGGGGCCCCCACATGCTCCAGACATGGGCAGGGAAAGCCCTTGCCAGTTACCTGTGAGCGACGAGACGGCCCAGTACTCAGCCTGCATCTCCTTTGCCACCTTCCGGGCATCCCTCTCGACCAGGCCGTACTGCGCAGCGGACTGTGGGGAGGGAGGAAGGCTGAGCTGGGCAGCGGTGGCTCCAGGTGGGGAGGGGAGCACTGAACGGGGGAGCAAATCACTAAGGTACCAAGCTCCTGGGCCTTGCTGCAGCTACCCCTCCCTGGTGGCTTTGGCGGCCTCCAGGCATGTGGACTTCAGTTCCCAGAATTCCTGGCTGGCCAGGAATTCTGGGAGCCAGAGGACGCATGTGCAGAATCCCCAGGTTGGGAAACGCTGCTCTTCTGAGGCAGTCCAAATAAGCGTGCCGGAATCTGGTACCTCTTCTTCAACACCCCCTTGGATTAACGTCCTCTGTTTCCCTTGGGTCGAATTTTGGACGGCGGGCTGTCTGGGGCCGGACCTGTTTGGTGCACTCAGTGAAGCGCCAGGCCTGGGGGTGCTGTGTGGAACGGAGTCCTCCAAGTCTGGGAACAGGGGTGGCATTTTGCAGGCTGGGGAGATCCGGGCACCCCTTCCTCCTCCCCTGGAAACCGAAGCACCCCCCCCTGCACCCCAAGGAAGCTGGAAAGAGGATCAGAGGCATCCAAGAGGCCCACCCTTACGATATTTACCGAGGAGTGGAGTGCTCAAACACGCACACCCAGTTTCCAGTATCCCAAAATCTAACTCTTTTCCTTTCAACGCCTCTGACCAAGGAGCCTTGTGGGAATCCAGCTTCCTGAGCTGCGCGTGGCGGTCGAGGGGCCTTCATTTTCGATTCAGGAGAGGTGATTTGGGACACGCAGGAGCACCCCCAGGCGCTCAGTGGAGCTGGCTTGCATGGCTGCTGCAGGGAGGCTTCTGCTGCGCCGGGTCGAGACGGGGCTGCGTTTGCAGTCCCTTGTGCCCAAGCTGCCTCTCCTGAATCCAGAGCGAAGCGTTGCCCAGCCCCAGTGCCACCTGGGCACCCCCAACTACTCTCCCCCCAGGTGGGAGCTGGAGGGACCCCCCGCTCTGTTCCCTTCTCCCCACAACTCACACTGAGATCCTTCTTAGTGCCAACTAGGAAGAGGAGGACGTTGGACGGGTCATTCTCCTTCAGGGCATCTGCCAGCCACTGCCTGAAAATGGGGGGAAGCAGTGTTACCCCAAAGTGCCTCCCACCGCTCTCCCCATCTCTTTGATGTTGGAACTGCTCTGCCGCCCTTCTAAACGGTCAGTTTGGGAAGCAACTTCGTTTCCTTGTTGATCAAACCTGCGGGACCCCGACTGCTGGTGCAACACCGGGCAGCCAGTTCAAAAAGCACCCACTGAAGTAAAACATCACAATCCCCCGGGGGAATTTCGCTGGATCAGACAGATCGGAACTACTCCCCCCAAGTAAGGCCTCCTGGGGGCTTCATCGGCCCACCCACCTGGGTTTCTGCACAGCAGGTGGGACCCGTTTTCCAGAACGGTTCCGACTTCCCAGTTGACTTCCTTCCCGGAGATCGGCCCAGGGGGGCCAGGGCCTGCCACCCACCGGGGGCATTGGTGGGAGGGGTCAAAAGTACTGCTTCCATTTCAGGGTAGCAGCGTCCCTCTTGACTTCTCTGATCCCCTTCAAATGCCCCTGTGCTTTTCAGCAGCACTTGTGTGCTTGTTCTCCTAGTATTTTTTTTAAAGATTTCACAAATCTTTTCCAACCAGGTTGCGGTGGGGTCCTCAAAGACCCCCGCCTTGAATTTGACACACTTTTCCTTTGACTTTTGCAAACAGTGACTTCTGCACAGCGGAAAGCAAGCAAGAAGCCACTGCTGATCGAGTCAGATCCATCTCTCTGCAAAGATCACTAACTCATGATGTTGGGTGACCCCAAAAAGAAGCTGGGATTGGGGATCCTGCTGCCCCCCGCGCCCGCTGCTTACCTCGTGTGGTCAAGCGATGCCACGTCATTCACATCAAAGACAATAATGATGGCTGCAAACAGAGGAAGGGGACACAGAACAGGTTCAGTACTGTGCGGGGAGGGGGCGCCCTTCCAAATCCTGGGCTTTTTTCTCCCCCATCTTGTGTTATGCAAATCCAGGGAGACCCAGAAAACATGCTCCCCCTGAGCCCCACCTGTCAAGACAGGAACAGGCTCCCCGTCACGGGCAGCTGCAGGCTGGAACGCTCCTCTGGGGAGGTGGGCCTCAGGCCTCCTCTGGGCTAGGAGACCCTTTCCCTCATGCTCCCAGGCTTTTTAATATTGCAACGCTGACTCTGTTACAAAGTCAGCCTTTCACTTAATCTCATTCCAGCTGTTTTTGATGCTCAAAAATCATTATTTTTATTTATTATTATTTTTTATTTTTTATTAAATTTATACACTGCCCATCTCACTATAAAAGTGACTCTGGGTGGCTACCCCATAAATTACCCTCCCCACAGAATATATTTTAGCCTTTTTTTTTTTAGTTAAAACATTTAGACCAGTGTTCCTCAACCTTGGCCACTTTAAGATACGTGGACTTCAACTCCCAGAATTCCCCAGCCACCCATGCTGGCTGGGGAATTCTGGGAGTTGAAGTCCACGTATCTTAAAGTGGCCAAGGTTGAGAAACACTGGTTTAGACGGTGGCTTTGAACCATCTTGGAAGGGAATGTTCCAAGGGAAAACATATGTTTCAAAGGGCAGCAGGTACATTTCAGGAAACCAAGGAAGGAGAGGAGATCACTCTGATGGTTCATGGCCATCAGGATGCCCAGGGAGGGTGGACAGGCAAGGAAGTAGCCCCCTGCAAGACCCCTCCTCTCCTCTGCACCCTCACCTTGTGCTCCCCGATAGTAGGTGGAGGCAATGCACTTGAAGCGCTCCTGGCCAGCAGTGTCCCACCTGGCAGGGGGCAAGCAGAGAGGTCAGATGGTCTGAAATGGGGAGGGGTGGCAGGTGACAAGGCCAGGGGGTGCTGGAGGTGGGTAAGGCCATGGGGTACTCACAGCTGAAGGCTGAAGGGCACCCCCAGAATCTCAAAACGCTCCATTTCAAAATCCACCCCAATGGTCGCCTTGTAATTCTTATCAAAGGTATCTTTGCAAAACCTGGTGGAAGGAAAGGAGATCTGAGCAGCATCCCCCTGCAACACGGCGAGGTCCACCACAGGGAAAGTTGCCAGCATCCCCCGTTGGCCTCTGCAGGCAGAGGCAGTTGGAACCAGGGCAGGCCGCAGCCAGAAGGGGCCCGAGGCCATCCAGTCCAACCTCCTGCTCAGAGCAGATGATAATGCCCACACCCATGGCTGCCCAGCCTCCACCTAACCACATCCAGCCAAGGAAGGCGGTCTGGATGTGTTCCACGGTCAGGGCTCCCACTGTGCAAGGACCTGCATGGTTGGGAAGTCCCACCTGCATTTGCATTCCTGCAGAGGGTTCTGGTGCTCCAAAGGTGGTGCATCAATTCTGCAGCCAGTGAAGGTGTCTCTCTCCCAGCAAACAACAGTGGCAAAGTGAGCCCAGCACCAGCAGCCACTCTGGGGGCAGAGCCCAGGTGCCCCTGCTGCCACCCCAGGGATGCCACCACCCACATACTTGCCAAAACATTTTACACAGCCAGTGGGATTGGCTCCTTTGGTTACTTTAGACTTCCACCACACACCTTACAGCTGTGTAGCATCACCAAAAATCAGCAAGGGACTCCCTCCAAGTCACCTTGAAAAACAACATGGCCACTACCAGCAGGGCAAAAGGGCCCATCACCCTGGCACCGCCTGAGTCAGAAGAGGCCTTTGCCCAGGCGGCACACAAATGCCTGTTTCCTTTTGCAAGGAAGCTGCAAGGCCACAAAATGCCACTCCATGTGAACGAGAGCCGCCTCATGCTGGACAAAGGCCCCTTAATTGTCTGCATGCACTTGTCTGAACTGGCATCTGGCTCCCCAGGAACCTTCCAGGATCTCATTCATAAGATTAAAAAAAAAAATTGCCCCCCCGCCGTGCCTGACTTTTCCACAGGGTCACCCCAAACTCTCAGCGGATTGAAGCCCCCCCGGTCAACCCCATCATTACCGGTTAATCAAGCAGGTTTTCCCCACCGACAGGTCGCCCACCACAATGATCTTGGAGATTTTAAACCTGCTGGGGAGGAATGGGACGAGTCAGGCACAGGCACAGGAGGGCCCAAGCAGCCCCCCACGGGGAAGTGGGAAACCCAAAGGGTCAAGGTTGAGAGAAAAAGAAGACGGAGGAAGGGAGGAGAAAGAGAACGTGATCACCTCCTGCCCCAGAGCCTCTGGCCCATGGAACATGGCCCACGTGGGTTTTACGCTGGATGGGAGAAACGCGATTTGCAGCCCAGCGAGTCTCCGGGGCAGGAAGGGCAGGGGTGGGCCACTTGTGTGCTCAGCCTGGTCAGGGCCAATCCCAGCTGCCTCCCGCCCCCAGGCCTGGAGCAAGCGGGGGACTGCCTACCCCTCCCGGCAGGCACCTTCCAAACAAACGAAAGGAAACCTGAACGGGGATGTCCTGATGCCGGCCGTGCCTTTCCCTGCCCCCCCAGCTGCATTCCTGCACTATGAAACCCCTTAACGGGCCCCTGAGCATCCGGGCATTGCTGGGCCTGGAAGTGGGAAGAGCCAGCAGCTCACAGCCCGCATCAAAGCGAACCAGCAGAGCCCACAAATGGCCCTGCCTTTTCTTCAGCTTTGCAGCAGCCCTTGGCCTTGCCCCCCCCCCCATTCCCCTTCCAAGGCATAAGAACACTTACCCCACGGTGCCCGTCCGTTGTGCCTGGCACGTGCCCACCACTTTGGGATGGAAGGAGGTCCTGCCATGCAGAGCTGCCTCTTTGGTGAAATACTGGAAGGTGGGGGGTGGGGGGGTGGAATCAGCACAGCATCTCTGCCCACAAACAGACAGCCCAGCCCTGGAGAAAGCCACCTCCCAGCCAGGGGGTCTGCCAGGGAGGGCAGGCCCAGCGAGATGCTCCATTCTGGAGCCTTTCCTGCTCTGAGCAAATTAAGCCCCCCCCACCGCCACCCCTGCAGCTTTCTGAAGAACACACAAAGCAACCTGCAGACCCCGTCGGCGGTTTCCCGTGTCTGTCCTCAGACCCGGCTGCCTGCGCCCGCCTTCTCCTGCAGGTGATCAGGAGGTTCTGGACAGCGCCAGAGAAGTCGCCAGCTCTGGCCAGGCTCTCGGGTACTGCAGGTGGAGACCCCTCCTCCCCAGCCAACTTCAGGCATCTGCTAGGAGCATGCCCGGAGTCCTGGTACTGTGGGGCTGCAGCTCAGGCCGAGGGATCCTTGGGGCGTGTGCAAGGTCCCACAGGCCGAAGGCTCCCCGAGTGCAGCATCACACCCGTCTTACCTGGGGCAGCTCTCCAATGACCCGGTCCCTCCGCACAGGGGCCAGGATGTTCATTGCGGAGATTCAAGGGGACCGCTTTCGTAAATCTCCCACCTGCGTGCACAGAAGCAGAGGGTGCTGAACCGCCACCATGGCTGATGTTCTCCTTCCTCTCCTCCAGCCCCTGCTGGTCACCCTTGGGCCCTTCTCCGGAGAAAGCGTCTTCTGCGGCCATGAGCGCTCACCCCTCAGAGGGGAACCAGCCTTTCCGAGGGGTGCTGGGAAACCACTAGGGTGCCCTATCACCCCTCTGAGGAATGACCCATTTGCTGGGCACAAGGCAGCGGAGCCAAGCGCGGGATGCCTGGTTACCTCAGTGTTCCCATAGGTGAAATGAGAATTCTGGAGGAGGACTGACTGGAGGGGAGTCTCACAGGGAAAGCATCATAAATGACTGCTGTTACTCTGCCTGGTTAGTTCACTTGGGGTGATTTCTGATGTTACTGTTATTCCTAATCTGAGAAAAACGGGAGTCGGCAGCAACTCCGCTTCGCAGGCCCCTTCCCAGGAAGGCGGCATCCGCAACAGGCCGCTGGGTCCGGGCCGCGGCTACCCTCCGCGGGGCTGCCAGCTGCGTTTTCCGCGGGCTGCCGGCGCCCGGGTCCTCGGCGGGCGCCTCTGCCGGGCACCCTTGGGCGCAGCCCGGAGTCCCGCTTTGGGCGGACCCGCCACCGCGGCGCGGCAGGGGAGTCAGTTGCGGGACCGCGGAGCCGGCGGGGGGCGGGCGCGGGGGGGGCGGGCGCTGCCCGCCCCGCGAGCTGGGCAACCGCGGCTTCTGCTCCCGGAACGGCCGCGAAAGTCCGGCCCGGCCCGGCCCGGCCGCCGCCTCCAGACAAACCGGGCGGCGGAGGCGCGGGGGGAGCGGCGGCCCTGCCTGCTCGGGGCGGGCGAGAAAGCGCTCCGCGGCGCCAGGGCCGGCCGGGCACTCGCCGCCCGGGAGGGGCTTGGCTGGCGCCCCGCTCCCGCGAGCCCGAAGGCGGGGGGCGAAGGCGAGCGGCGGGCGGGCCGCCCGTCACCCGTCACCCGATCCCCGGAAATTCCAGCAGATGCGCCGCGGGCTCCTGCTCCGCTCCTCGGGGGCGGCGCCCGCTGCCTCGCCCGAACAAAGAGGGCGCGGCTCCCCGCCCGCTAACGCCGGGCAGCGCTTGGCACCGCCCCAGGGGCGCCCTCGCCGTCGTGGGTGGTCCGCGGCACGGGGGGGGGGGCGGTCCCGCGGCGGCGGCGGCCCAACTCAGCGCCGGGGCGCGGCACCGACGGAGGGGAGGCGGGGATCCCGCCCGGCGACCGCGCCGGGTGCCCCTCGCCTCCCACGCCCCCTACCTTCTCCCGGCGGCGCGCAGACAGGCGAGGCTCCACCAGCCGGCGGCATCTGCTCCGGAGGAGTGACTCAGAGCCCCCCACGGCGCGGCCAGGCCGGGAGGAGGCGCCCTGCGCGGCAGCCCGCCCAGGCTAGCCTGGGCGCGTGGCTGAGGGCGGGCCTCCCGTCTGCAGGAGGGGGTCGCCCTCTGCACGCGCTCAGGAGCAGGCTCGCTCGCTCGCCCGCTCCTCTTCCGAGGCCTTCCAAGACTGCCCGAGTTGTCTCGGAAGTACTTCCACGCCGGGAGCAGGGGCTCAGGAGTACCCCCAGGCGCCTCAGCTGCCCGAAGTGCCATGTTCGCGGGATTGATTGGTTGGTCGGTTGGTTAATCGTATTAGCTGCCATCAAATCGGTCTCGACTCTTAGCAGCCCGTAAATCGACCTTCTCCGGGGTGATCTGCCCTCAGCTGGTCTCCCAATAGAATCGTGCACGGGCTGCTGGCTGCTCAGCTTCCTTTCACCTCTGGCACCGTTATGGGCTGCCCAAGAGAACATGGCAGGATCGGCCCAAAGGAAGAGGTGATGGTGCAGCCTAGTAGATGGTGTGAAGTGTTAATATGTTTTCTACTACAGATTAAGGTTACTATGGTAACTCATCATTCTGGCTGGGTGAAGAGGTCGAATTTAATTGTCCTCAGTTTAAGTGTTAATGGTTGCATTGCCTAAGGGAGGAACTTTCCTGAACTTGTTTTAGTTTCAGTTTCCCTTCTGTGTAGGCTTGCAGAGAGTATGCAGCTGAGAGAAATCTCTCCTCTCAGCAAACAGCCTTTTAAATATGTTTGCTTTCTGTAAATGAAATTATTTTTATAGAAATGCCTTGTGTGTGACTTTTCTGATCTCTCCTGGGCCAAATGCTTTCCTAGCACTCTGCCAACCGGTTATGGGCCCAGTAAGCAGCCCAGTAACCCCAGTAAGCCCAGTAAAACCCCAGAGAGAATAGAGAGATCAGCTCCACACCTCATGCACAATTTAAAGGCAGGTAGCACAGACCTGTGAAGATTTTCTTTGGAGCCACCTGGAGATTTTCCAGCAACTGCCGGTCTACAGGACAAAGAAGCCAGCTGAGGTGACTTGCAAAAGAAGGAAGAAGCCATGGCTACCTCCCAGTCCTCAGCGATGCCTCTGGAGCGCCTATCAGAGACCAACTATTTGAATTGGGCCCTGAAGATGGAGATGTATCTTCGCAGAGAGAATCTTTGGCTTCCAATTGGTGAGCAACCCCCCCCCAAATCCCAGTGCTGAATGGCTGAGACAGGATGAGCGGGCTAGAGCCACCATTATCCTGGGAGTTGAGGACAATCCGCTAGTCCACGTGCGAGGCATGCAGTCTGCAAAGCAACTTTGGGGACGCTTTGAGAGACTTGTATGTAAAGGCAACAGCAGGGAGTAAAGTTACCCTGACAAAAAAGCTGTACAAAGCCTGCCTTGCAGAAGGAGATAGCCTTCCTGAGCACCTGCATCATATTCAGCAGCTGTTTGTTGAGTTGCAGGAGAGAGGAATGGAATTTATACCTCTCACAAAATCCTATATCCTCCTGTCCTCACTGAATGAAACATGGGACACGCTGACTTGTACCCTAGAGGCTATGCCTGAAGCAGACCTCACCCCACCGTATGTTACACAGTGCTTACTCGCTGAATGGGAGAAGAGAGGGAAAGATCCCCCCCCATCTCTTCTGGAAAGCTGCAGTACCAGAAAACAAGGGAAAAGAAGGGAAAGGAAGCTGAGGCCACAGCACTAGCCAGCCAGTGATGCTTCACTTGTGGTTCAGCTGGACATTTGCAGAAAGACTGTGCCTTGAGACCCAAGAGTAGAAAGACAGAGAAGAACACAAGGGCAACACAGAAGAAGGATCTTCATACAACCCAAATTGCACAGGTTGCTGAGAAGGGTAATTCTGATGTATGGGTGTTAGATTCTGGTGCCAATTATCATTTATGTAATTGTAAAAGCTCTTTTGTGTCACTGTCTAAAACAGACAGACAAAGTGTATCTTTGGCTGATGGGTCTGTGACCAAAATTATGGGACAAGGTGACTTGTATTTATCCTGCTTAGGAGAAACTGTAAAAGGTGTGTTGAATGTGCCAAATTTACAATCAAACCTTTTATCTGTGGCATAATTGGCTGCAACAGGGTATGTCATAACATTTAAGAAAAATGGTTGTGAGATACGTAAAAATGGAAAATTGTGTGCTACTGGTATGTTAAAAGACTCCTTGTACATTGTGCAAAATGCAAGGAAGCCAAGCTGCAAGGCTGCAGTTGGCAACACTCCATATCATGACCAATGTGTACACCTGATGCACAGGAGATTTGGTCATGCTAATTTCAAGTATATAGCACAAATGCCACAGCTGTGTGCTGACCTAAAGATAAAACCCTGTGACAAATACTTAGATCATGTAGTTTGCAAAGAATGCAAAACACTAAAAGCTCCTGTGAGTAAGCACAGTGACAGAGTTACAACTAGACCTTTGGAAATTGTACACTCTGACATTATTGGTCCTTTTGCTCCAAGTCTTGGACAAGCAAGGTATGCAATGACCATCATGGATGATTTCTCAAGATACACATTTATCTACATCTTAAAAAATGAGGCATTTGAGAAATTTAAAGGTTTTGTGACATGGGCAAATGGAAAATTCCCTAGGCCTGTATCTGCACTCCAATGTGATAGAGGAGGAGAGTACCTTTCTCACAAATTCAAAAGGTTCCTAGTGGAAAAGGGGATAGAACAAATTCTTTCTAACCATTACACCCCTCAGCAAAATGGTGTTGCTGAAAGAAAGGGAGAACCTTGCAAAATGCGATGGAATGCATGCTTAAAGATTCACATTTATCTTTTAAGTATTGGGCAGAATCAATATCTACTGCCTGTTATGTGCAAAACAGATTGTATAACTCTGTGATTCAGGACACTCCATTCCATTTGTTTTATGGTGTGAAACCAAAGGTAAACCATCTTAGAGTGTTTGGTAGCACTGCATGGGTTCATATTCCAAAACAACAGAGAAGGAAAGGAGGCCCCACAACAAAGAAAGCCATCTTTGTTGGCTGTGAACAAAGCCAAAGGAGCTACGGGTTCAAAGTGGGAGAGAAATTAACAATTAGCAAAAGCGCTTCTTTTGCTGAACAAAACTGGGGGAGATTAAATTCTAGCTCTCCAGTTGATCTGACCACCACAAGAGGACTTGCTGATGGTGATCTTTTGCCTGATGGGGACATTAAACCAGAAAAGCAAACTGAAGATCTGTCTGATGAGATAGATGCTTCTCAGGAAAGTGATAGGAGTCGAAATTTAAGCCCTGTATTACCTCGCAGATCTCAGAGGAGTAATAAAGGCGTTCCTCCATCACGTTTTCAGGGTGAAACAGTAAAGGCTTTTCACATATTCACAGAACCTGAGTCTTTAGAACAAGTGAATGCTTTACCACCTGAGGTTGCACAAAATTGGCATTCTGCCATGCAACAGGAGTTAGCATCCTTGAAAGAAAATAAAACATGGAAACTGGTAAATCTACCTCCCAATGAACGCTGTCTAGGTTGTAGGTGGGTTTTCAAACTGAAAAGGGATGCTGATGGCAAAATCCAAAAATATAAAGCAAGGTTAGTTGCAAAAGGGTTCACTCAAAGGAAAGATTTAGACTTTGACAAGACTTTTGCACCAGTTGCTAAAGGTGAATCAATTAGATTACTGTTAAAAATTGCTGCACTCAAAGGAATGTCGGTTCACCACTATGACATTCAAACTGCATTTCTCTATGGTGATTTAGACCACAAATTATACATGCAGCAACCCCCTGGCTATGAAAAAGGGGAGAATCTAGTATGTGAACTGCAGAAGTCAGTCTATGGGTTAAAACAAGCTGCTAGATCCTGGAACCAAAAATTAGATGAAAAAGTGCAGAATTTTGGTTTTGAAAAAGGAAAAGCAGATCCATGTATATATATGAAGAAAGACAAACAAGGCTGTATGTATCTGTGCATTTATGTTGATGATTTGCTGCTGTTCACACCAACAGAAAAACAAAGGCTTGATTTTGAAGCCTGCAAGAAAAGCCATTTCACATTAAAAAGCCTTGGAACTGTAACAAATAACCTAGGTTTGGAAATACACAGGAAGAAGGATGGTAGCTTTCTGTTAAACCAAAGGGGAGATAATGTTAAAATATTGTGAATGAATAGACATACAGAGTTGTCAAAGAATATTGGTTTGCATCTTATTCTGTAGTATAAAAAGGGGAGTGTTAATATGTTTTCTACTACAGATTAAGGTTACTATGGTAACTCATCATTCTGGCTGGGTGAAGAGGTCGAATTTAATTGTCCTCAGTTTAAGTGTTAATGGTTGCATTGCCTAAGGGAGGAACTTTCCTGAACTTGTTTTAGTTTCAGTTTCCCTTCTGTGTATGCTTGCAGAGAGTATGCAGCTGAGAGAAATCTCTCCTCTCAGCAAACAGCCTTTTAAATATGTTTGCTTTCTGTAAATAAAATTATTTTTATAGAAATGCCTGGTGTGTGACTTTTCTGACCTCTCTTGGGCCAAATGCTTTCCTAGCACTCTGCCAACATGAAGTTGGTGGGGGGGGGCAGAGTCCCAGCTGAAACACCCCCCTCTCTTCTTCCTCTTCTCTTCTCTCTTCTCTCTTCCCTTCCCTTCCCTTCCCTTCTCTTTTTTTTCAGCCTTCCCAGGTAGACCAGACAGGAAGCACAACCAGATGAGCTAATTCTACTTTATTGTAAAGCTACATTGACAGAATCCTGGAAGTCGGAAAGTACAATTCTTCCACTGTCTCCTTTACAGCCCAAGAAACTAGGGAGGGTCCCTTCTGAGCCTCTTTCTCCCTCTATTATGCAGCTACAGGCTATGCCCTCTCTTATCTGACTATTCCCTAGACAGTGCCCCCCCCCCCTGGCTCTCAAGGTCTTTCTCACATACCACTACATTTCCCTCCAAAAGCATGGAATTACTGGTGCCATGATCCCCAGCCAGCAGGGCCCCATAGTGTGTTACTGTGGACAGTTGTGAAGGTTGCTGCATTTGAAAAAGGATATAATAGAGACGGAAAAATGCAGAAGCAAGCAACAGAAATGGTTCTGTGTGAGCATGTGTGTCAAACTTTCCGCATGAGGTAAGGTGGGAATATTTGGGACTCTTTAGCTTGGGGAAAAAAGTGACTAAGGACGTACAATTGTATAAAATCATGTTCGGCCTGGAGAAAGTTAACAGGTTTATCCCTCTTTCTTCCTCCAAATGACCAGGGGTCATCCAGTGAATCTGCCCAGAAGGAGATTTGTCACACAAAAAAATGTATCTTTGCATTATGTGCAATTGATCTGTGGAATGCATTCCCACAAGACCAGGGGTGTGACAGTGTGATCAAAGCTTTGCCTAGTTTTTACGTGCAGAGCTTCAGTCGCACTGTTGTGCTGCCATCTTGACTTTTTTGACCACACACTGCAGACAAGCACAATCAAAGTACCCCTCCTTCTTTATGGGTATTGCTCAATGCATTAAAAAGGGGCAGGGCTTCAGTCATGCTGCTGCGGCACCATCTTGTCTTTTTTTATCCCCTCCACCCCCTGATGTCCCTGGTCCTGGCCCCTCTGGTGTGCGGTGACCATATTTTCTTGAGAAAAAATAAAGGGCAAACCTGAAAAAGGGGAAAATCTGGAAGAGGTTCATAAGGATTTAAAAAATGTTTATAACTTTGCTTTATAAAGGAAAATTCAAGAGCAAAACCAAGAAAAACTTTAGAAAAGTGCACATTCTAATAAAAATATCTAAAGTCAAACAGTATACGTACATTTATTTTAAACAGACAATTTCCATATTTTTTCACATGAATGTGAAAGACTGCATGAAGTGGTACCATTTGTATGGTAAAAGTTAAATGACCCAAATAAAGGACAAAAGTGAGTTTTTGAAAAAATAAATAAATCTAAAGGACAGCTTTCTGAAATAAAGGATGGTCCTTTATAATGAAGGTCTTCTGGACACTGGACTCTAGTGGGAAGGTCTGACTGCAGGGTATGGAAAGGACCTGCCACATCCAGCAGGAACCGGGCTGGGTTTGAAGGGCAGGTCACTGCCAGATCCCATCACTGCCTCTTTTAAGAGAAGATCCACATGGGTGCCATGCCATGAAAATCCCCTTTATTATGGCTATTGGTGATTGACCACTAACTTTCAGGCACTGCATTCATGACCTGCGGAAGCATGCAGAAGGAACGCTGTTTGACCAAAGGCTCACAACGTCTGTCAGCAAATGGTTCTCTGGCCAGGTCTCCAGATCCAGAGAGGAGATCTACCCACAATATTACTAAAAGGGGAGCTGTGTCAGGCTATGGCAGCAAAGAAATCTGGGGGGGTTGGGTAGCATTTTTTCTGACGACACATTCGATTAGAAGGCCCAAGCCTAGAATTCGTTAGCCAGAAAAGATGCCACCAAACTCCTGTTTTTTTCCCTCCCAGGGTGTGAATGTGGGTTTCCTATCCCCCTGAGCCCTTGAGAAGTGAGAATCCTCTGTGATACAAAAATATCGTGCAGGGAGAGCAGGCAGACAGACTCCGGCAAGCACAAAACAGCCCACCCCAACTGTTTGGGGAAGGGGCATCTTAAAGCTGCGGATGCCACTGAGGGGCTAGACGAGGCCAGGGTCAAAGACACAGAGGCCTCATCCGAGCCAGCTGATTGCACATACCAGGGGCAGCCACAGGTCAAAAGCAAGAACGGAGAACTAAAAATGGGGCAAACCAATGAAATGTGGTACCCTTTCAGTCAGGTTTCAGGCCTGGGTATGGGACAGAGACGGCATTGGTTGCACTTCTGGATGATCTCTGGCAGGAGCGGGATGGGGGCAGCGCATCCATCCTCGCTCTCCTTGACCTCTCAGCGGCGTTCGATACCATCGACCGCGGTATCCTTCTGGAGTGGCTCTGTGGGTCGGGAGTGGGTGGCACAGTATTGGGCTGGTTCTCTTCCTTCCTGCGGGGCTGGTACCAGTCAGTGTTGATTGGGAGTGAGAGGTCCCACCCACGGCCCCTACTGTGTGGCGCCCCACAGGGTTCGGTGCTCCCTCCGCTCCTATTTAACATCTACATGAAACCGGTGGGTGAGATCATTTGTCGCTATGGGGTGAGGAACCATCAGTACGCTGACGATACCCAGTTATTCATCACCCTGGCAGATTAAGCAGTGCTCTGGATGTCCTGGAGGCTGGGAGGGTCTGGGCGGGGAACAACAGGCCTCGGCTGAACCCCGGCCAGACGGAGGGGCTTCGGGGCCTGCCGGTTCCGGGACTATGCCGTCTTTGGTGCTGGAAGGGGTGGCACCGCCCCAGACAGACCCGGTACACAATCTGGGCGTCCTCCTGGACTCACTGGACTCCCTCCTGCTCAAGGAGCAGGTGGCTGTTGTGGCCAGGAGGGCCTTTGCGCAGCTTCATGTTGTGCGCCAGTTGTGCCCATTCCTGGGAGGCCTAGCTCACAGTTAATCACGCTCTGGTCACCTCCTGAATGGGCTACTGTAACACACTCTACATGGGGCTGCCCTTGAAGAGTATTTGGAACCTTCAGCTGGTGCAAAATGTGGCAGTGCGGGCAGCCTCTTGGCACAAACTCACCAAACTCTCCGCCTTTTCTGCATTTACGCAACTGGGGAGAAGTCCCTGGAAGGCCAGTCTGAAGGCCTCCTCCAGCTCGCAGGACTCTGCCGCAGACTGGGACCAAAGAAGGAGCAGCAGACACAGGGCTTGTCTTTAGCTGCAAGGCTGATGAGTAGACGAGTTATTTGGGGACTCCGAGCCAGCACCTGTCCCCACTCACCCAGCCATTGGCTCCACTGACAGACACCTCAGGCGGAGGAAAGGACCTCAGCCACAGCCCAGTTCTTGGTACCTGGCCATCCCTGGAGTGCACCTGGGACCCTCTGGCTCACCTGCATCATAGGATTACCCATAGTTACCTCACTCCATTAACCCAGTTTCCTGACTTTGCACTGTACTCTGAACAACAGGGCTGCCTACAAGCAAAGAGAAAATCTGGTGGTCTAATTTGTGGTACCGTGTGTTGTGCAACCCCAAGCACTGCACACAGCACACGTAGACTCTGGCTTTTGGCTGTATTTGTTTATTTATTTATTAAGTTTAGCCACCGCCCATCTGCCCCCAAAGGAGGTACTCTCTGTATTTATAGTCATCATGGTCAATAAACCATATCAATAAACCAAGTTAATCACGTTAACTTAGCTGTGCCTCTGATTAGACCAGGAGAGGTATTACTCCATTTAGCCCCCAGTTTTTGTAAAGAAAGATATTCAAGGGCCAGCTCCACTGGAAAGTGAGGTACGAAGGGAATACGCCTGACAGACAGGAAAGCACCCAGCAGACAAAATAGGGCCTTCGGGGGTGAGGTGACTGTGCAGCCCCTTTTAAGTTTTCTTTTCTTTTGGTTTCTTTTAGTTTGATTTTTTTTCATATTTCGCTCTTCTAGTCTATTGTATTCTTTTTATACTGTATGTTGATTTTTTAAACTGTAAGTCACCTAGAGTCATTTGGGAGTCAGGTGGCCTATAAATTTAATTCAGTAATTATAAATTAGTAAAATAGCTACAGGATTGTTTAAAGACAATGAAAGCACTAACAGCTCTGTGCAAACAAACAAATATGGAAGACAACTGCTGGAAGCTGCAAAAGTTTGTATCTGTGCCATAGAAGGGAGATCCAGGAGACTGTGAAAATTAACCATCGAACAAATTCTTCAGACATGCAAAGTCTTGCTTCAAATCTTACAAAAAAGAATAGTATCGCATGTAGAATAATGCCAAACAAGCTGGCGATTTTCGGAAAAGGCCGAGGGGCACGAGATGAGCTAGCTAACCTAAGAGGGAAAGAAGAGGATCTGCTTCGTTGCCCACAGCAAGGTTCCACTTTCTGACCTAGTCTATGCTGTCAAAGTGGAACATACTCGCTTCAACTCCCAGCATCTCTTTGAAGAGTTTTCTGAAGAACCTTCACAATAATCAAGAAGTTACTGTAAGAACTGAGTTTGGAGTAGTTTGGAATAGGGAAAGGGGGGAGAGGAGAACGTGCACGGTTCTTATTCCTATTTAACTAACATAGCAAATACATTACGATTGGAGGAGATGACCTCTGGAATCAAATTTGGAGGCCAACCCGCTAGCAGATTGAGAAAAAGCATCGTTCAGCACTTTGTTAGCTGAAAATAAATAAGATTTAAGGCATTTATTTAGGGTTCACAATAAAAGCAATTTAAAATTTTAAAAAATCATAAATAATACCAATAATCGATAAATATATAACATATAGTCAAATCCAAGTAACGGCAGATCTAATTGAGCCCAAAGCTGGTAAGGCCGGTCCCAGGCAGGACTGGGGAACCAGCCAGCCCAAGAATGGCTCTTCCTCTCCCTGCTCCAAGCCTGGTGGCAAAACCAGGTCCTCAATTTTTTTCTCAAGTCCAGGAGGGAGGGGGCTAACCTCACTTCTGGGGGAAGGATGTTCCAAAGGGCAGGAGCTCCTTTTACTTTCATTACAGAAACATGAAATAAATAATATGGATAAATCCAGAAGGCAAAGGTAGCATGAACCAGCATGGTTGGTGAACTCATAATTGTGTGTGGGGGGGTTGCCCTTAAAAAGAGAGAGAGGGAGGAGGTGCTGGAGAAGTACAAGGAGATCAAACCAAGGGAAAAAGCCAGCAACAAACTTTGACAAGATGACGACAGGTAAATCTATTTCAATGAGAACAGTAAACAGAAGAGCTAAAACAGTGGATTTTACCCCTGGGAAATTTGTACCGTTGTAAAAGTAGGACACTGAAAACGAGTGCAGAAAAAAGACAGATGCCTATGAATTATGGATTTGTAGCCAGCTGGGTGACCCTGGGCCAGTCCCTCTCTCTCAGCCCTGGGAGGAGGCCATGGCAAACCATTTTTGAAAAACCTTGCCAAGAATCTGCAGGGGCTTGTCCGGGCCATCTTGGAGAATCGAACACAATTGAACAGATTAAAAAAAAGCAGTTACTAAGAATAACACGGACCACAATACTAAGGACCATCCATCAGTCTTGGACCAAATCCAGGCGCTGCTTCCTTGTGGAAATTACGAGCAGGCAGAAACTCGCATACTTTGGATGTGTGGTGTGAGGGGATGGTGGGCTAGAATGGTTATGCTTGGCAAAGTTGGGAAAAGTAGAAGGTGAAAACATGGGGCAAAGTGGATGGATGGGATCCAGTAGATCCCTGGAATGTCCTCGAAACTGCTACGAGGCTCCTGGGACAGGTCAGGATGGGATCACCTGCAGTTGGATCGCTCCCATCGTCCCAAGCTGTCTGTTTCGCTAGGCTGGCAGCAAGGGTCTCTAGGAGGGAGGTGGGCAGCTCTCTTCTTTGGAGACCTTGGCCACAAGGAACGCATCTGATCTTGCCCTTGAAAGGGAAGGGGCCAAACGTCCTGGGGGGGCTGCGGGTCCAATGATGCAAAATAAGCAGGCCACGCCCTGCAGAGGTTCTGAGCCTGTCTTGCTTGGTTGCGAACGTGTGAAATTTGGACCATGTTATGGCCAAAATGTGTAACTGGTGGCAGAGTCTTGCCGGGCTCCGAGGACCCTCGATCTGGGTCACGGCTGTCTACGGCCTCCTGCGGAGGGAAGAGCCCGGCCCGCCTCCCCTTCTGCTCCGCCGAAGCGAGAGGGAGAGGAGCAGGGCTGGCCCGCAGAGCTCCGTCTGCCCTGCTCCCAGGTCGACTCCTGCTCCGGATCGGGGCCAGGCGCCGCGGCCACGAGGCGCCGCCCTGGTTGCTGCGGGGGGGGGGAGGGAGGGGGCGCTGGGACCGCAGGGCGTCCGGCAGAAGCTGCACCAGGCCCCCGGCCAGGCGCCGCCCGGCGTCGTCCAGGGGCCGCGCCCTTTCCTGGGGCTGCAGCCAGGGCGCCCCCCGCTTGCTTCTCCGGCTGGGAAGAGCAAGAGAAGCCCCCGAGCAGCAGCGGCCAGCTGGGCTCGGCCCCGAACGAAACGGCGAGCGGGGCTTCGCGCGGCCAAAGCCGGACGCGTCCCTGGCCGCGCAGGGCTTGCCTTGCGGGGCCCGGGGCCAAAAGCCCCGGAGGAGCCGCTTATCCGGTTGATTCGCCGGCTCTCTCGTTGCAAGGCCGCCAAACATTTAAACGCGCGCCGCAAAAGCGGGCGAACGGAGCAGCCGCGGCCGGGAAAGGGGCGCCACGTGGATGGATGGCGGATGCGTCGGACTACAACTCCCACAGCTCCGTGATTAGGTCGAGGCGGACGGGAGAAAGACCGCAACTCCCATGACCCCCCGCGACTCTGCCCTCACGCCCCTCGGCGCGCACCGCCCCCTCCTTTTTTCCCGGCAGGCCTGGGAACGTGCGCCCCTGTGAGTCTCGCGCGCCTTGGCCGGGCAACTCTCGCGAGAGCTGGCGCTATAAGCCCGGCGGCGCTCACGCGGCCGTCTCTTTTCCGCCGAGCCAAGATGGCGCCGAAGGTGAAGAAGGAGGGTGAGCGCGGGGCTGGGCGGGCGGGGGCTGCGGGCTCTGGCGGCCGGGGTCCCGGCCCCCCACGTCTCCCGCGGGCCCGAGGCCGCCGCCGCCGCCTCGTCGCTTCCCCGGGGAGGGGGCCCTGCCGGCCCTTCCCACGCTCCCCCAGTAGGGCCCTCCAGGAATGGGTCGGGGGCCTTCCTGCTTCCCCCTTGCGACGGGGCGGGCTGCCCCTGCTTCCCCCTTTCCTTCTCCCGCCGCCCCTTTACTTTGCTGCTGGACCACAGTGCCCATCACCCCCGGCCTGTCAAGGCGTCGTTGCTGCCTTTTGTAATTGGCCGGGCTTGGCTGGGGGAGGCCATTGCCGCCGGGACCCCCCCCCCCTTGAATGAGCTCCTGGCTCTTCCGGGTCGCCCCCCGTTTGGGCTTTTCCAGCCGATGAGGATGTTTCCTTGGGCGGGCGGATATTGGGGTGCGTGGGGGCGCCCGCCGCGAAGGCTTTGGGCGTGTGGTCCTCATCGGGGGGTGAGGAGCGGCCCCAGGAGGAAAGGCTCCTGGGAGGCCCCCTGGCCCAGCCCTCTGCTCAGCGCGGCCTCCGTGCAGTCGCCGGCGGCTCTTCCGGCCGGCAGCGGTTCAGCCAGCGCCTCCTGACTTACTCTCCCCTCGTCCTGGAGCAGATAATTCCACCTCTTCTCTTGGAAGAAGTTAGCATGTCCACCTGCGGACTTCTCCAGGCTAATCGGACCCAGTATCTCCAGCACCACCCCTTTTTTCTTTCCATGCCTCTTATTCCCTTGGTTGTTCTCCTCTGACATATACTAGTTCGTTCATGTTCTTCCTAAAATGCACCACCTAGAATGGACACTTTTAAAGGGTAGAATAGAAAGGAGCAGACTTCTCTTGATTTTGACGTTGTACTGTTCTGTAGTTTGGAACTGCATTTACATCACCCTTTGGCTCATGTTCAGTTTGTGATCCACAGGACACCCACATCCTTATGTGCATCTACTGCAGCCTCATATGGTCCCCCACATTCTATAGTCATGCGTTTACTTTTTTCATTCCCAAATATGCGTTGTCTTGTAAATTAGATATTGTGTGTTCTACCTTTCATCCAGATTATTTGCAAATACGTTGAACAAGTTAGGGCCTGGAGTAGAGCCCTTTGATACATCACTTAGCACTAATGCCCAGCTTAATGTAGAGCCTTGGCATGGGTTGTTTGTTGTGCGGGTATTCTTAGTTTATCTAATGGAATAGTGTCATAGTCAACCCTGTGTTTTCCCCTCTTTCTTACTAGGATCTCATGGTTGAATGCTTTGCTGAGGTCAAGATGTGTTCACTGCATTCCCATGCTCAGCAAAAGCTCTTACTCTGTTTTTAAAAAAATCAGGTAGATTTGGCTTGACTTCCTGATAAGCCCATGCTGGCTCCCGCCAAATAAACATTCTTTTTTTGAATCTTCACAAAACAATAGCTTAATCATCTCTGCAGAATTTTTCCTGGTAACATCAAGCTGAACAATTTGTAGCCTCTTTTTTCTCCTTTTTGAAAATAGGAACAACCTTTGCTCTTCTCCAGTTTCTAGGTGCACCATACTTGTCCTCAGTGATTTATCCAGAATCACAGGATCTCTGAGATGATACTTCCAAGCTCTTTCAGGATTCTTGAATGTAGTCCTGGTGACTTGTTCATAATGGCCGGGCGCTCCCTACCCATTTCTTGACTTCCTTTGAATTCCCTCCTTTTGCCAGTTGTTCTGCTTAGATGCATTTGAACGCAACTCCCCCTTGAGAGAAAAGCAAAGTAAGAGGTGAGGAACTTTCCCTGTGATCCATTGCCTGCCATCTTCTGAGTAGTCAGCCTGCACCTTCCTTTTTTTCCCCTTTTATTGCTGACGTTGCACTTATTTGAGACCCAAACTCATAAATGTTGTTACAATGGAAGTGCCCCTCCCAACCTGATGCCTCTCGATATACGTCGGACTGCAACTTCTTTGCTGTTGCTATAGTCTAGACACCTAGAAGGTGCATGGATGGGGAAGGCTGCACTTAAGCATGGAGAGGCATGGATTTTGAAGAGGAGCTGCAGCTTAGAACTTGAACATGTGCTTTTCACCCAGGTCCAGTCCCTCTGTTTCACATTTACAGGCATCTCTATCAAATTCCAAATTGTTTCTGCCTGGGGAGCCTGGGGCTCACTGGGCAAGTATAACAGCATCTTTCTAGCCTCCTATAGGAAGGGTTTGTAGCTCAGTGGGAACATAGGTGCTGTGTGGACAGAATGGCTTGGGTTCATTCTCCAGGTAGAGTTGGGAAAGGCCCCTGCCTGAATGGTCACTCACTGTTGGCAGGAAAGGTCACAGGTGATGGGCAGAGCAAATAGTTTAAAGGCACCAGATGAATCTTTTTTCCATGTGTGACTTCAGGGAGCATGTGGGCTCCCAGCTTAATGTATCGGGCAGCCTGTTCTGCACCTACTCCGACCACGCTCTCCCCGCAGTCTGGGTTACAGCCTAAAACCCACCTTAATTTGTGCCCCTTTCTATTTGTTGTAACGTGTCTTTGGCTAGGCTGCCACCTGGCAGTGAGTCCTAGTTCATCAGCAGTCACGATTCTGGGGAGAACCTGCAAATCTGTTCTTTCTCATGCTCAGACCATTAGAAGCTGTGGTCTTCTCCACTAAATTGTGGGGGGAGCAGATCAGTTGCACAGATAAAAACCTAGGCCGTCTGGGCTGAACCTATGCTCTGCTTTTTCTTGCAGCTGTCCCAGCTAAGACTGAGGCAAAATCCAAAGCACTTAAAGCTAAGAAGGCAGTGTTGAAAGGTGTCCACAGTCACAAGAAGAAGAAGATCCGAACATCTCCCACCTTCCGGAGACCGAAGACCTTGCGGTTACGGCGACAGCCCAAGTATCCCCGGAAGAGTGCGCCAAAGAGGAACAAGTATGTTGGCCCTGTTCCCCCCCTCCCGAGGTTCACATGGCTTCCCCCAATCTTGCTCAAAGAAGCCCTCAGGAGCCAGCTCTTCCCCCAGGCCTCAGGCCAAGTGGGTGACAGAACCCTTGTGTGATGGTTCAGTTTGTTAGACTGTTTGTTTTTTCCAAACTACCATTTTTAGGTTACGGGTACTGTTGTTTTATTTTATAAGCCCCCTGTCATGTTCACTGTTTCAGTGTGCACTGTACATCGTAACGTTTCACATGCCATGGTGCTGACGCGTGTTTCTGTTGGGAGGGAGCTGCTGTGAAACCTTGTGCCAAGCTCTGTATCTATGTTCATTTCAATGGAATGTGTTTGGGTTATGTGCTCTGCTCAAGGACTTTTCCCACGGACCAGCAGAAGCCATTAGGAGCACCTGGGATTGTGACCCTGGGAAGATTCCACAGGGGGAGGGATCCCGTTTGTACCGAGGGTTTTTTAGTTTGCATTTGGCACCCTTTTTCCATTCTCAGCTTTCTTTGTGATCCTGCATACTATTCTTTAATAAATCAGATATCTTTATGAATCTGTTCATGAGTCTGATGGTGTTTTAGGATAGGCAATCATTACACCCCCCCAGTCAAGATAGAGTGGGCTGACCTATAAATCTGAATTAAAATAATCATGTTTTTTTGCAAGGGGCAGCTGTTAGGATGGGAAGCTGTACAGACAATGCTATCTCAGTTGTCCGGCTGTGGTTCCCAAGTCTTCGAGCTGTGAGGGGGGTGACAGTTTTTGGGGGCAACCGTGAGCTCTCCATAGCAAAGCCCTTGACTTCTCTCAAAAGTTTCTGGTACTATGTGGGTACCTAACAGGCAACAGGTAGTTGGAGACCAGCATTTACTTCAGTTTGAGGCACTTCTGAATTCCTTAACCCACCCTGGCCCTATTTAAATCTGGCTGTATCCTCAGGTGTTGGGCTCCTTGTGCAATCTCGATTTTTTATTTTTTATGTTTAATAATTGTTTTTTTCTGGAGTTTGGGTGACTTTTCGTGTTTTTATTGTAATTTTACTGTGTATTTTGCAAGCCCCTGGAGCCATAACAGATTGGCAAGGCCTATAAATTTCATTCACTGGTAAAAAAAAAAATGAAATTTAAAATTATCATACATTATAAACAAAGCAATGTGGCAGGGTAGGAATATCACTAGAGAGACATTCTTGCATGCCGTACAGCGGGGTTCCTCAACCGTGGCAGCTCTAAGCTGTGCGAGAATTCTGGGAGTTGAGGTCCGCACAGCTTAGAGCTGCCAAGGTTGCGGAACCCCGCTGTACAGCATCTGATTGGCGTGAGAAATGCAGGACCTTTATCTTCTGCTCGTGTTTAAAAAGAGGCTCCCTCAGACCAAGCTGGACGCGTCCATATAGTTTTCTTGGCAACTGCACAGAAATGGTTTGATTTAGTCTTCCTTTGGGGGATTTTTCCAGCATGTTCCAGCTTGCCAAGTGTCCTTCCCAAAATGCAGTGCAAAACGAGGTGCCCAGATTGGGATGCGGCAGGCTCAGTGGCGGCCTGAGTTTTACTGCTTTCTCTTCAACCTTGTTAGTCGTTCTTGCTCTGCACGGACGACGCCTCTTTTTCCGGGATCAGAGCTGTGTGTGATGAGGCTTCAGCGACCAAAGTCTGAGTGGTTGTGATTATAGCCTGAGGAGCTGATGCACCTGATCCCGGGCAAAGCTTTGTGTATTTCAGGGTTCCCCCTGGCCTGTTCCCCTGTGGGTTAACAAAGCCCTCCCCCTTTCTGCTTTGCTTCCCAGGCTTGACCATTATGCCATCATTAAGTTCCCCCTGACCACTGAGTCTGCCATGAAGAAGATTGAGGATAACAACACTCTAGTCTTTATTGTGGACGTGAAAGCCAACAAGCACCAGATCAAGCAGGCTGTCAAGAAGCTGTATGACATTGACGTGGCAAAGGTCAACACCTTGATCAGGTAGCCGGCAGCTGCGATCACGGCAGGGACAGGTTCCAGGGTTCCTTGGTGCAGGTGATGGAAACTTTTCGACTGAGCCAAGTGATGTATTCAAAGGAACCACTGATGCACCGGGAATCCTTTAGAGAGGGCAGAGGGAGTATGTCATTGAAACAGCTTCAAAGGCTTAAACGTCCCAACTTAAAGCTTTTTGTTCCTACTTTATTGGGAGGGATCCCTCCTGAAAACCAGCCATTCTGGCTGCAGTGCAGGTCAGAACAGGCTCTTTGGAGGTTGGGTCATTTCTGGCAAGGTCAAAACACTTACAAACTAGATTTGCCGCTTCGTGTGACGCAGAACGCGTCCAGAGATACAAAGCGGGTAAGCATCTATTGGAAATTTGTGTGTGTGTTAGGTAGATGGGGCAGGAGAACCGTGATGTTTTTAAAACCTTCTAGTGATTATAGCCCTCCAGGTCAAATGGCCAGAGATGAGAAGAATCCATTTTTGTTTTATTTTCTGGAGCTAATACCTCCTGCCCCCTTCCAGGCCTGATGGAGAGAAAAAGGCATATGTCCGTCTTGCTCCAGACTATGATGCGCTAGATGTGGCCAACAAGGTAAGACTTGTGCGTTGTGGGACTTGCTTCCGTGGGGGATGAGCGGGTTCTGTTCTGGGGGCGGGGCGGGAACTCTGGCTTTCTGCCTTCAGTCCACCAGGGCAGCGGGCGAGATGGTTGACGGCATTTCTATTTCTTTCTCTTTCAGATTGGAATCATCTGAGTGAAATCTTGCCAGCATTGCTCAAATGCAGCTCTGAAAACATTCGTACAAGTAGCTTGCACGTCGACCTGCAAAACTGTACAAACCTTTGTACAATAACTTTACAATAAATTATCCTGAACAACACTGCAATTTCCACCCCTGCTTTCAAACCTAAAAACCTTGGTGGTGGGAGAGCATGAAAATGGTTGTACTGATTATAACCTGACCCAATCGTTTGTTTTTTTTAATCTGTTCAGTCATGTCCGATTCTCGGAGACTGCCTGGACCAGTCCCTGCAGTTTCCTTGGCAAGGTTTTTGGGAAGGGGGTTGCCATTGCCTTCTTCCTGGGGCTGAGAGAAAGTGACTGGCCCAAGGTCACCCAGCTGGCTTTGTTCCCAAGGCAGGAATAGAACTCAGGGTCTCCTGGTTTCCAGCCTGGTGCCTTGACCACTACACCAAGCTGGCTTTTGGCCTAATCATAAAGGATCATAAACAAGTCCTGATCAAGGAAGCCGGTGCTTCATGCAAGTGCAGAATTTGGGGTAGTGAGGAGAAGCCTCTGATTGGCTAGAAATTAGCAAGTCACCAGCCAAAGAATCATTTGCTTTCATTTGCAATTCGTTAACTTGCTTTTCATGCCCGGTGAACAAAGAAGGTTGGTTGTACAGTTGTGTGGTTGCTTTTGATGCAGGCTGGAGTCCCAGAGAGGAGGCGGCAAAGTTCTTTATATTGCAAATGCTTGCCTTAGTGGGCTTGGCAACCCATTCCCACCCCCAAAATAAAGAGCAAGATGTAAAAACGGTTAAACTGGGGCAGTTGGAGGACCATCAGGCTCTTAGAGCAAGAGATTCAGTTCCGTGTTTGCAAATCCTTAGCAGCACGTTATCCAGCCTTGTTTTTTGGAATCTGAGTGCCACAGCTATTTCAGCATTGTTCAGATTGTTCAGTTGGTTGCTATGGGGAGAGAGCATTTAAACCTTGCCGTTTTTAATTTGAATTAAAATGTCCACGTTACATTAAAAGTTTCAAATTGGGCAAGAAGAATCCACTTGAGACTGGGTTTGCCATTCTAGCAGTTCAAATTACTGCAGCTTTTACATACAGGAGTTATTTTGGTGTTGCCTCTTGTTAGTCAAACAACGGAAGGGTAAGTTTTAAGCTTGCTGGTGCTTCAGAGCCGTGTGGAGAAGCAGGTTCCCTTCCTGCTGTCACTTTCCTTAGTTTTCTTAGGGTTTTCTTAGAGGGGTGTTGTCCTTCTTTAAGCTGTGCTGCGGGGAAAACTCCATTTTTTCCCTTTTAAAACTCAGTACTTGCCACCATCTCAGGAAAAGAGACCAAAAAGTACCTTTTCTGCCCTGGAGAGTGTTTTATTGGAAGTGGGACTGCAGATAATATAAGAGCCAGTTTGGTCTAGTGGTTAAGGCAACGGGCTAGAAACCAGGAGGCTGTGAGTTTGAGTCCCACCTTAGGCATGAAAGCCGGCTGGGTGACCTTGAGCCAGTCACACACACCCAGCCCAGCCCACCTCACAGGGTTGTTGTGGGGGAAAATAGGATGAGGAAGGAGTAATAGGGTTGTTCCCCACCTTGAGTTACTTATAAAAATAAAATAACAATAAAAACCAGATAAACCCAACTTAAGTATGTTGGTCTCTCCCAACTCATGCGTTCTGGGCTTGACTTTATGCGCCATCCAGTTTGTGTTGACATTTAGCAACCTCATAGATAGATTTTCTCCGGGATGATCTGGGAGTCACTCTGTCCTGTGAATCCAGCGTCTGCTGTGTAAGCCATGGTTTAATGTGCGAACTGGGCCAATTGTGGCCTAGTCAACGTGCTGTGGCTGCAGCGGCCCCCGCACTGAGTGCAGGCTGGGTGTGGAGACTTCTTGGTGGGGTGGGTTCCCTCCCTGCGGAAAGGCCATCCCTCTGCCTGCTGCTCTGCCCCTTCCCAAGCCGGGCAGCTCCGGCTGGCCTTGTGCTGCTGCCACCCTCCGCCGTGTGTCCACGCCTGCCTCTGAGCAGCCCTTGGCATCTGGGCCCTGCCTGGGTGAAGCCAGGGGCTCCCAAGGCTGTTTCCCCGGCTGCCGCCTCCCCTCACCTGCTTGACCTGCAGCTGCATTCAGGCCGTAATGCCTATTGATGCCAACAGTAGCTTGCAAACAGAACTTCCCTGAAGGGCACCGCTTGCCATATTGAAGCCCCTGCTGTCTCCAGCTGTGTTGCACTTCCCATAACCCCCAACCAGCTTAGCTGTTGGTCAGGTTGGCTGGGGCTTATGGGAACTGAAGTCCCAGCACATCTGGGAATGCCCAACGGGAAGCTGACTCCAGCAGCTGCTGCCCTCGTGTGGGCAAATAGTTCATTACAGCGAGATGATGTCTCTCAAAAACAGGCCTGTTCCTCCCGTAAAGCCCTAGCTGTTATTCCTCCAGAGTTTTATGGCCTGCCAATCCCACGGCCCCCTTGTCCTTGCGCTTTCCCCCGTTGGAGAGAGTGGGGGCAGGGGCTCCTGCGTTGCCAGGGACTCGGGCGTGGCAGTCTCCAGTGGCAGCTCTGGTGCCATTTCCCTCTCGAGACCCACTTGGGAGCTCTTCCATTGTTTGAGCAGCAGGCAGAAGTGCTGAGCTCCAAGTGGCAAAGGACGAGAAGGTAAACAAGCGACAGAGGGAGTGCTGAGCAGGTTGAGCAAAGTGCCAAGCAGTGCTTGATCTTTGCAGACGAGGCACCCTTTTTAATTCTGCACTGGGCAGAGCAGCTGCCCGGTTGGACGCTGGCACCCGTGAGAGGTCCAATAAAGCTCTCTTCCGGCAGCTCTAGCGCAAGAACTGAGATCTGGGAAGTACTGAGAAGAAAACAGGAAGCTGCAGGGTGCTGATGCTTGAACAGCACCAAGAGACCAAGCGTTTCAGAGCTTTGTTTACTGATCAGCCTGGAAGTGAGGACTGAGTTGGGTGGGGCCGTTTGTTGGAGTGTCTGCTTCACCGCAAGTTATCTTCCCAACTCAAGCAGTGAAGTGTGCCAGGGTGGGGACAGGGAAAAAACCTGTTCAAGCAATTTCAGAAGATGGGCAGTGTTTTTACCAGGTCTGTTGAATATTCTCTTTCGTGACTGCAAACGGTGCACTGTCTGGCACAGAAAAAGACAGACGCCCCCTTCCCCCATCTCCTGCCTGAACACGTTTGGAGGAGAACGCAGGATTCTCTCCCTGCGTGCAAAGCCGTTGTTCTCCCTTGGGCTGGGTTCCCGCTGTCAACTTCGAGAACACCCTGCGGTTGGTTCGTGACGCTTGCATCCTGCTCTCGAAGGAACCTGTCAGCACCTGTGGATGTGATGCCACATTTATTTATTTAGTTTTCCTTTATTCAGTTTGTATGGCCACCCATCTCAACAAGTGACTCTGGGCGGTGAGCAATCTTAAAATAAATTAAAGCAATTCCCATCGCAAATAAAAGTATTAAAATACACAGCAGGTGAGGAAGATGTCACAAGTGACAGGAGACAGGTCCCTTCACACACTTTGGGGCCCAGAGCCAGGCCTTTAGGGCCTTCCAGAAGGCCGGCAGGATCGGGGCCGATCTGATCTTCTGGGGGATGATGTTCCAAAGGGCGGGCGCCATGACAGAAAAGGCTCTCCTCGAGGGCCCCACCAGATGACGCTCCCACCAGATGACGCTCCTTAATAGCACCCGGAGTGTGCCTCTCCTGTCAGATTAAATGGGATGGGTAGACATGCCTGGGGAGAGGCGGTCCCCCAAATAACCGGGCCCCATGCCATGAAGGGCTTTAAAGGTGACAACCAGCACCCTGAACTGCACCCGTGAGCAAACTGGCAATCAATGCAGCTCACGGAGTAGTGGTGTCACATGCATAGACTAACTGGCGCCATTTAGTACCCATGCAGCTACATTCTGCACCGGTTGAAGTTCCCAAATGCTCTTCAAGGGCAGCCCCATGTAGAGCATGTTGCAGTAGTCCAAACAGGAAGTTACAAGGTCATGAGTGACAATGAGTAGAGCCTCCCAGTCCAGGAATGGGTGCAACTGGTGCACAGCCCAAAGGTGTGCAAAGGTCTTCCTAGCCACGGCTGCCAGCTGCTCTTCCAGCAGGAGACATTAGTCTGGGAGGACCCCCAGATTGCGCACTGGGTCTGTCGGGCAGTGCCACCCCATCCAGCATCAAAGGTGGAAGGTCCCCGTCACTGGGAGGCCCAAACACTCAAAGCCACTCAGTCTTGCTCGGGTTGAGCCACAGCCTGCTGTGGCCCATCCAGGCCCCACAGCCTACAGACACTGGGACAGGATGTCCACGGCAACACTCAGGCAGCCTGGGATGGAGATGTAAGGCTGGGTATCATCAGCATCCTGGGGGTACCTCACACCTTGCCCAGCAGCCTCATGTAGTTGTTAAATAAGAGGGGAGAGAGGACTGAGCCCTGTGGCACCCCACAGAGCTGCCCACCCCCAACTCCCAGAGCTGGTCCAGAAAGACACCATAGTCGATGGTATCAAAAGCCACCAAGGGGCCAGGATGGACGTGCTACCCCCCTCCCGTCTCAGTCCAGCCAGGAGGGGCATGGATCTAATATGGGTAGTCCTCGCTTAACAACAGTAATTGCAACCAGAATTTCCATCGCTGAGCACTGCGGTCGTAAAGCACAATGTCACCTGACTGCATCACTTAGCGACGGCAATCCTGGCAGAACTGGTTGCCATCGTAACCCCAGGACTGAGCAGGTCATTTTAGCAGAAAGAGGGGAGCCCCAGGCCAGCAGGCCAACAGGTGGGAGCTGTGGGTGGGCAGGAGGTTACTGTGGGCAGCTGCTCCGAGGTGCAGGTGGGCGAAAAAGCGCCAGGACCAGGAACGTCCTGCCGACTTCCCCACTGACTTCACTTGTGAGAAGCCGGTGTCGGAAATTGTGATCACATGACTGTGGGGATGCTGTGATGGCTGGAACTCCAAGGACCAGTCGTAAGTCCCCCTCGATAAGCGCCGTTGTAACTTTGAGCAGTCGCTGAAGGCATGGTCGTAAGCAGAGGAGCACCTACAGAGGTGGCCAAACTAACAGCTACAAGAACCCTGCCCTGTCCACCTCCTCAGGGTTCAGCAGGATCAAATTTGTCCGGGCTACTCTCTGGGACTCAGCTTCCAGGCAGAAACCCACAGGCAGCCTCAGAGGGGGGAGCACCTTCAGGAAAGCGCCCGGTCATGGATGCAAAGGTGGGAAACGAAGGTGGTCAGCTTCCAGCTCCAATGGGCCCCAGAGGAAACACATTATCTGGACTGTTTGTGGCTGCGCTTCAGGCTGAGATCTAGCAGTGAGACAGTATTCACCATGCTTGTGGAGGACTTCTGTCAGGCTCGGAGTAAGGGTAACATGTCCGTCCTGGTCCTCCTGGTTGGCTTTCATGGCATCCCTTTGGACCGGCTGTAGGGGCATGGTTCTTCAGGGGTTCTCCCCCTTCCTCTAGGGGTTGGTTGGGCAAAGAGGTCTCTCCTAGGCCTCCGCTTTGCAGGATGCCGCAGGCCTCAGTTCTCTCCCTACTCTGTTTAACGTCTGCATGAAACTGCTGGGTGAGGCCATCCATCAGCATGGAGTGAAGTATCCTCGGTAGGCTGAGACACTCAGTCACACATCTCTGCCCCAGGCCACCCAAGTGAGGCCATCCAGGTTCTTTCCCAGTGCTGGTAGGCTGTGAGGTAAGGATGGAGAAGTCGAGGCTTTGGCTCGACCCAGCAAGACCAAGTGCCTGTGGATTATCGGGCCACCTGGGTCTGGAGACCTCCCATCATTAGCTTTGGATGGGGTAGCATTTCCCCAGACAGAGCTGGGGCACAGTCGGGGGTCCTCTTGGACTCATGGCAACTGCTTGAGGAGCAAGTGGGAGCCAGGGGGCCCTTTGTACAACTCCCACCTTGTGTGCCCATTTTGTCTGTTCCTAAACTGAGAGGGGCTACACAAGGCCACTCTTAGTAACTTCCTGGCTGGACTATTGCAATTCCCTGTATGTGGAGCTGCCCTTGAAGAGCATTTGGAGGCCTCAGCTGGTCCAGAATGTATCCAGAGGGGCACCACGGTACACCCATGTAATACCACCGCTGTGTGAGCTGCACTGGCTCCTAGTAGGCTCCCAGGTACAATTCAAGATGCTGGTTGCCACCTTTAAAGCCTTGCAAGGCACAGGGCAGGTTACCTGTGGGGCCACCAGATCCAGCAGGGTAGGTGCGTCCCAGGTCTCCTCCATTAGACGCCATCTTGTGGGACCAAGGAGCTGTGCCTTCTCTTGCCCTATGGAAGTGATGGAGTTTTTAAAGGTTAATAAAGGAACTCCAAGCAGCTAACAGCAATCTTGCAGAGTAGAAGCATGAACCAAAAAGAAACTTTATTTATTTTTTATTTATTTATTTATTTATTTATTTATTTGTCAGATATTTATCACCACCCATCTCCCCCACATGGGGGACCCTGGGCGGTTCACAGTAAAAACAATTTAACATTCAGTAAAATTATAAATAATTCCAATATTCCAATAAATATAAAATACAATATAGAATACAATACAATCCAAGTAAGGGCAGATCAAATTCAGCCCATAAAGGGATAAGGCTGGTCCCTGCAGGGCTAGGGAACTAACCAGCCCCAGGAATGGCTCTTCCTCTCCCCACTCCAAGCCTGGTGACAGAACCAGGTTTTCAGCTGTTTTCTGAAGTCCAGAAGTGAGGGGGCCAACCGTATTTCTGGGGGAAGGATGTTCCAGAGGGCGGGTGCTACTGCAGAGAAGGCCCGCCTCCTGGACCCTGCCAGATGGAATTCGCTTGCAGTCGCGGTCCGCAGCATGCCCTCTCTGCAAGATTGGGTGGGGCAGGTAGATGAAGCGGGGAAGAGGCGGTCCCTCAGATATCCTGGCCCCATGCCATGTAGGGCTTTAAAGGTGATAACCAACACCTTGAATTGGACCCGGAAGCAAACTGGTACCCAATGCAGATCGCGTGACAGTGGTGTTACATGTGCCCTTCTGGGGGCACCAAAAATAGCCCGCGTGGCTGCATTCTGGACCAGCTGAAGCTTCTGGATACTCTTCAAGGGTAGCCCCTTGTAGAGCGCATTGCAGTAGTCTATGTGGGAGATGACCAGGGCATGATTGACTGTCCGAAGGGCCTCCCGATCCAGGAAAAGCACAACTGGTGCACAACACGCAGCTGTGCAAAGGCCCTTCTGGCCACGGCTGCCACCTGCTCTTTGAGCAGGAGCCGTGAGCCCACAAGGACCCCCAGTTACGCACCGGGTCTGTCTGGGGCGGTGCCACCCCTTCCAGAACTTTGTCAAGGATGACAAAGTCCCGGATACGGCAGAGCCCTTAACCCACAGCCACTCCGTCTTACCAGGGTTCGGCCGAAGCCTGTTGCTCCCCATCCAGACCCCCACAGCCCCCAGGCACCGAGGGAGGGCAGTCACAGCATCACTTACTTCACCCAGGATGGAGATACACAACTGAGTACCATCGGCATACTGATGATACCTCACCCCGTAGTGATGGATGATCTCGCCCAGCGGTTTCATGCAGATGTTGAATAGGAGAGGAGAGAGAACCGAACCCTGCGGCACCCCACAATGAGAGGTCGAGGGTCGGAGCCCTCCCCCCTATCATCACCGACTGGGACTGGCCCTGGGGGAAGGAGGTGAACCAGCGCAGAACCACGCCGCCCTCCCCCAGCTCCCTGAGCCGATCCAAAAGGGTACCATGGTCGATGGTATCGAAAGCCGCTGAGAGGTCAAGAAGAGCCAGGATGGATGCACTCCCTCCATCCCGCTCTCGCCAGAGATCATCCATAAGTGCAACCAGTGCCATTTCCATCCCATAACTGGGCCTGAAACCTGACTGAAAGGGGTCTGGATAATCCGCTTCATCCAGGATCCTCTGGAGCTGCAGCGCCACTACTTTCTCAACCACCTTCCCCATAAAAGGGAGGTGGGAGACTGGCCGAAAATTGTCCAGCAATGGTTTCTTGAGGAGGGGGCGCACCAGCACCTCCTTAAACTCCTCAGCACGGGCCTGTAGATGATTTTCCAGACCCCCTTTCCCCAACAGGGATTGGGTGATCCTAAACAGGGCCGCTGGGTGGCATTCTGTGGATGCAATAAGAGCAGAGAAGTACTGGCGCTTCATCGCTCTTACTGCCACAAGGTAGGCCTTAATCGCGGCTCTAGCTTGTGTTCGGTCGGATTCTGTCTTTGTCTTCCTCCAGCGGCGCTCCAGGCGTCTCTTAATCCTCTTCAGAACCCTCAGCTCCTCCGTGAACCACGGGGAGTGTCAGGTTCGATGGGATAAGAGAGGCCGCACGGGCATGATCCTGTCCAAGGCCCCGGCCATCTCCCTATTCCAGGCAGCAGCCAGGGCCTCCGCTGGACCGTGCAGCAGATCACCGGGTATAACCCCCAGCTCCCTCTGAAACCCTAACGGGTCCATTAGTCACTGGGGGCAGACCGATCGAATGGGTCCTGCCTCCCTGCGGAGGGGGGCGGCATAAGAGAATCTCAGGGCCACTGGGACACGATCTGACCATGACAGTGGGGACAGCTGCAACTCTCCCCTCAGATCACATTGACACTGCTCTGACAAGAAAACCAAGTCTGGGGTGAGGCCACTGTCTCGAGTTGGGTCCCAAATAATCTGAGTCAGGCCCATGGCCGCCCTGGTGGTCATGAACTCCTGAGCTGCCTCCGAGGCACGCCCCAGGGATGGCAGATTGAAGTCCCCCAACACCATAAGCCTGGGGAACTCCACCGCCAGCCGCGAGACGGCCTCCAGGAGCTCGGGCAGGGAGGTTGCCACGCAGCAGGGAGGCTGGTACAGCAGCAACACTCCCAACTGCTCTCGGGCACCCAGCTTGAAGAACAGGGACTCACCCCCAGCCACTTGTGGAGCAGCGCCCCTGAAGGCCACTAGAGACTCTCTGATGACAACTGCCACCCCTCCTCCCCTGCCCTGGCATCTCGGCTGGTGCCACACCCGAAACCCGACCGGGCACATCTCTGACAGAGCTACTCCTCCTTCAGGGCCCAGCCAGGTTTCGGTAATACACGCCAGGTCTGCCCCCTCCTCTGTGATCAAGTCACATATGAGGGGGGCCTTGTTGTTGACCGGCCTGGCGTTGAGAAGCAGCAGCCGGAGGCCAGGGCCCCCATGAGTGCTGTCCAGGGCCTGGGTTTAAGCCCGGAGGGTCGGAACACGCTACAGGTAATAAACACCTGGGGCGTCTTCCTCTATGTTGACTCACACTCTGGCTTCCGTCATAACATCCCCTGCCCGTCACCACCTCAATAGAATGTCCCACCCTACATCCCCCAGAATATTCCAGTCCAGTTGCCTCCATTCCTGGACTTCTAGAATTCCTGGTTTGAAGTAAGGATCCCTCTATCCTCTCATACCGCCATGCACACATACTAACAACCACAGGGGGATGGGGGGCCCCCAGCACCCCAGCTCTCGCTCTCGGCGCTGATCGGCCCCACCATCACCCCTATACTCACTCACTATGCCCCCCACGCCTCTCTCACTGCACACCAGGGGGCATCACAGCCACTACCCCGCACCCCCGTCTCTCACTCGGCGTGAGTGCTCTAACACACCACATTCACACCCAGGCTCTTCCCTCGTCTCTCACACGTAGGGAGGAGGCCCCCATTCACATTGGAGGGACCTTATTAAGCCTTGAATCCAGATATTGTGAGGATTAAGAGGATTAGGAGGGGATAGCCGAGCCCTAATTCGGGTCTCACAGCGTCCGGCTACTTCCAAGATTTTGCAGTCCCAGGGTCAAGAGGCTCCAGGAGTCCCCCCTCAACCCGACCTTGTGGGTATAAAATGTTGTTGGTGCACAAGTCCTGAGATCTCAAAGGTCTCTCTGTTGAAGTCAGCTGTCCTAAGCAACACCCGGGTCGAGGCAGGTCTGTTGACCTGCCACCAAGGGCTGATCCGCTACACCACCCCTCACTGCACTGGGGACTTATCCCCACGCAAGGCCCGTCTGCCGCACTGGAGTTCACACGGGACTCGCTCATGCTGGGGCTGGTCTTCTGCCCGGACTTCCCCGGGACTTGCTCCCGGTAAAACTTGCGCATTAAGCTTAATTACATTCAGAAAATAATTCAGTCTTCGCCCAGTAGTTAGATGAAGAGGAAAAAAAGGGTACTTACATTTATTCAGTAGATCTGGATACAGGTAGGTTCATGGTAGAAAGCACTTAATCATCACTGGTTCTTTGTAGACAAATTTCTATGTGGAATAGAAAGTCTGTGTGCAAGCGAGATGAAAGGGACGAGGGCTGCATTCTGCAGCGCCTCCTTCTTGCAGGTGTGCCCAAGAGGTAAAAATGGAGATCGTTAATCCCCAAACCCGAGGAGGAGGAGGAAGTGGAAATCAGGTGACCCACGTGACATCCCACAAGCACAATAGAGATGCGTTTGCTAGAGAGACCCCCTTACGCTTATGAGACAATGCTGAGTTGACCCCTGATAATTCCAACAGGAAGAACCTCCCCTGAGATTTGGATGACCCCGATCTATTAGCCTTCAGACCTGGCTTCACACAGGGGTGGGGCCAGACTGTTAGCAGTATCCATCATGCTGCTAGACAAACTTTAAAGGTGCCTCAACTCTTGACTTTTTAATTAGACATTTTTGCCTTTGTATTGTGCTTTTCCTGTTTCTGTTAGGGTTATATTGGTTATGATGGACAGCTATATAAACTTGCTAAATAAATAAATAAATAAAGCTCAGTCCTCTGAGGCTGAGTGCAGTGCAATCCTAAGCTATAAAGGAAGCCCTGAATGCTAGCAAAACTGCCTAAGAATAAATCAGCAAAGCTGAGAAAAACCCCACAAGCCCGGGCTTGCTAAGGCATCCTGCCCAGAAAATACTGAAGTCAAAACAGAGCTAAGAGCCCACATTTCCTTCCCATTGGTCAATGCTGCAGACGAAGGGGGCTTTTCCAGGAAAGAGCAGGCTGAGACAAGCAATGCCCCCCCACCAAGTTTCTCACCTGGGAAGACATGTGGGGGGGGGGGCACTGGGTACGTCTGCATTCATCTGGTGTCATTTTGTACCCAGTCTCTTCCCCCCCCCCCCCGGTTACCTTTCTAACAAGCCCACCCTTTCCGCTGGGGAGGTGTGGAGGGATTGACTCGTTTTGCAGCTTTCCCAGATCTGCATTTACCGCGTTGGAGCAAATCCCAGGGAGCTGTTGAGCTCATCTGGATGCAGGCGGGTGTCAAAGACTGCCTGAACTGGTTTGGCGAGCGAGCCGGCGAGGGAAGGAGGCAAAGCCGCCCTCCGCGGTTGGCTAAGGAGGGCAGGGCTGGCCGCGCCGCCCGTGGGAAAGCCCGGCTGCGCCACCGCGGTTCCTGGGGAGACTCGCTGGGGCGGGGGTGGGGGGGCGCGACCCCCGCCCGCGCCTCTTCTCGGACCCAGCGGGCCCGTTAAACGCTGCCGCGGCTTTCTCCGGGGCCGGAGCAGGACGGGTCCGGGGGAGACGCGGACACAGCCCGGCCGCGCGCGCGCCTCTCTAGCCCGCCCTGCTGCGCTCAGCCCTCGGGCGAGAAGGCGGCCCGCTCGGAGGGCGGGCGGGCTTTCCTACCCCTCTGCCCGCCCCCCCTCCCGTGGCAATTTTTCGACCCCAAAAGCCGCCGGGGGACGCGGACGTTCCTTTGCCCCCCAACTAAGCGGGGGAACTTGGTTCCTTCTTGGCGCAGCGCTCGGAGCTGTTCCTTTTCGTAAGCAGCCCCCTCAGCCCGCAGGCAGCAGCTTTCCCACGCCGGCTTCCCAGCACTGCAACTTAGCCGGCGCTTCCCTTCGCTTCTTCCACCCTGCAGGGCTGTTGCAGCGCTTCGGAAGAGCGGTCTGAGGTTTGCTGCTGGTGAACCTGCTGTGCTAAAATAGCCAGCGTGAGCCCCGTCTCCGACCCTGCAAATTGGCATCGTTGGGTATTGTGTACCAAGTAGCTGTCCGGCAAAGTGAACATGGGGGGGGCGGTTATAGTTTTTTTCTTACTGATATTCAAATCTTTTGTTTGTTTCATGTGCAGCTGCCTTTTTTTCAACTTCTACAACTCAGTTATTTCAGTAAGAATCTCGTTTAAAATAAAGACGGTTGTCGTGAACACTTGAATGTGCGGGTCACAAGAGCCACAACCTTGCTATCTCAGGGAAGCCCACAGCTCTTTCTCCCAGCTGCTGCTCAGCACCTACAACTAGTACACCAGTACACAAGGTACACTGCTTCTGTACATGGAGTCTCTACACAGACATCCATTACCTGAGCTCAAGATTTGCTTTATTTTTCAGGCTATCTGGAGGGAGCGGTTGTGGTTGGACACATGATCTACCCTGCTACACAAACTAGAAATAACGAGTCTAAGTTGCAGCTCCCTAGATTTCATTTCAATATGAGGAAGAACTTCCTAAGGGTCAGATTTACCCAACAGTGGAAGAATCTCCCTGTGGAGGCGGTTGGCTGTCTCTCTCTGGAGGATTTCAAGAAGAGGCTGGACAGCCACCTCTCAGGAGGGTTTGACTGGTTTTCCTGCACACTGCAGAGGGATGGACTGGATGATCTTTGGGGGACCCTTCCAACTCTACAATTCTGTGAATTTTGACTTGCAAAGTGCAGGACCAGAGGCTGTGGCCTAGCCTCTGCATATATGCCAAAGGTGGGGGTGGGGATTGACTTGGGTTGTGTGAGCCCACCCATTTGGTTTTGTAAGCCATGACTTCAATAAACCCTGATGAAACAAACCATGGTTCCTTGTGTTGTGAGAACACAGTCCAAGGGATACCTCTTTTGCAGAGGCAGAGACCTGGCTGGCCACCCTCTCCCTTTAGGAGCCCTGAAGTAGTGGCTGTCCCCCATCTTGGGGCAGTAAGTTTCAGAAGCCGAATTGCAAGGAGCCAAAGCATTTATGCAAGACCAGGAACCCAGGCACGGATCTCTCCCTGAGTCATTGCCAATTGCTCTGAGGGAGGCCCTCTGTTGCAAGACCAGAGGCTCTGCCAGGCAATGCCAAACTCTCTCAGGCTTGGGCTGGAAAAAATCCCCCTGAGAAGGCCCTGCAGATGCCAACTCCCCCTCCCTGCAGCAGAGCGCGGAGGCCACGGGGCATCTAAGGGGCCACCTGGCTGCCGGTCAAGTTGGCCAGTGGAGAGGCCCTCTCTCTGCCGGGGCTCTGCTTTGCCCACGCAAGCCACACGGGAATTGTGTACAATCCCAGGAGGTTCAAGGGTGCCCTGGAACTGCCAGGGTTTGCCCAGCCCTTCCAGGGTGAGGGAGTCCCCCCCACCTCTGCCCAGCTGTTTGGGAGCCACTGAAGAATTCCGGGCCGGAACTCGCCTGTTCTCCTCGGGGCCCATCTGCCGCCAAGAGCTGGCTGGGCTGGACCTCCAAGACGGCCCCAGCCCTCCCCCTTGGGGCAACCAGAAAGGGAAGCGCCACTCACAGCCACCGCCGCCACCTTGCAATATTCTGTTGATCTTATGGCAGCATTGATACTATGACTGAAGCGTTTCGGTATTTTGTTCTGGATCTGTTTCCTGGCTGGAGAAACGCAGAGAGCAAGTTGCATCTTCATTCCACCCACAAAAGGCCCTGTAAACCTCCTTCTGGTTGTGGGAAATTTGCATGACTAATTACTTACTTCCGAGTAGTCTACCACCCTGGAGCATTTCCAGGGGATCAGCAATGCTTCTTGTTCGAATAGCTTCAGGAATATAGTTATATTCCCCAACCTGGCGCCCTTCGGACTACAGCTGCCATCAGGGAAGGTCACAAGGAAGGTGGATGATGGGGAGATGGCAATGACTTCAAAGAAGGGCCACAAAGGGGGCTTGTTTGAGGTGTGGAGGATGGACGAGGGAGTCCGGGCGGGGGGCAGAGAAGCATCACCACAATCGTTCCAAATTACACGATCCAGGTTGTTCGTGCAGTGACATCATCAGGGCTTGTACTGAACCTATAGCTTGGAGGAGCCCATGGGGACATGACCCCCCTTGGGCGCAAACTCCAGGGCTGCTGTGGAGGAGCGAAGGCCAGGCAGAGATCCAAAGGGCTCTGGGGAGGGTCTGCTTCCCCCCTGGGCCCCCCAGGGCAGCCCCAAGGTGTGATGACCTGCTCTTTTAGCAGCCGGCAGCACAGATCCCTGGGGAAGCCCTCAAATGCTTGGCTGGCTGCCCACTTCAGGACCACTTCTAGGGCTGAGAAAAGGGTGGGGGGGAGAAGCCTAAGAGGTCATCCAGTCCAACCCCCTGCGCACTGCAGGATTCACTGCACCATCCCCGATAGATGACTATCTGGCCTTGCTTGGAGGCCAGATAGCTGTGCCTCGTGTGTCATACCTGAGTCCTGCGTGTCCAGGCGGGGCAGGCAGCACGGTCAGCCTTGGGGCGCATCTTATTCCCTGCATTTATCCTGCTGCCCAAGAGACCCCGGGCTGCACATTTTGCAGCAGGGAAGAGGCCCAGTGAGTGGCACCCAGCCCGGAGGATGGCATTTGCTGGCCCACATCGCTGTTTAAAGCCCCGCGACAGAGTCTGGCCCACCTCCTTGGGCCAGGCCAGGCCAGGCCAGCCATCAGGCAGAGGCAGCGGCTGTCGCAGGGGGCTGATGGGAATCCTGACACCTTCCAGAAGTTCTGCATCCCCTGCCTCGCGCTGTGCTGGCTGCGGCTGATGGGAACCAAACCCCGCCCTTTGGAAAGACCCGGATTACCTCCCCTCATCCACACAGAGCAACGGGCCAATTCGCAGCAAGGCAGCCTCGCAGGGTCCCAGCCGCAGCCTTTTCTCCCGAGGAGCGCCCAAGCAGGGCCCCGTGCCCTGGCCTGCCCTATTCCCCCCCAGGCCGGGTCTCCTTGCGCTGTGCTGGCCAGGCTCCTCCCCCCTTAAAGACCGCCTTGGCCAGGTGGGTTCGGACTGAAAATAGGCTTTAATGCACAAAATAACTGCTCTCCCCCCTTCCAAACTCCAGACCAAAAGTCCAGGTGATGCCTCCTCTTCTTCCCGTTCTTCCGATCATCTCCTGCCGAGTTTGGCTCAGGCTCAGCCTCGACTCTTCCACCTGGAAGGCAGGCCCTGGCAGAGCACCAGGCTGAGCGGCATGCCAGCTCCCTGGTTCGCCTGGCCTCCCCGAGGGCAAGGGGGTCCTCGGCAGTCAAGGCAGGCAGGCAGCGACGCAGCCGGACAGAGGTTCTTCGGGATCCCCCTTCTGCTGCCGGGGACGCGGGGCTTCAGTCGATCAGGAACTTCTTCTCGCTCCCAGAGCCCGGTTGCTGGCTGCCCGGCCAGAAGTCGGAGCGCAGCAGGCGCGAGAAGTACATCAGGATCATGGTGTCCAGCAGCACCAGGTTGACCATGAGGAAGGCCCCCTGGCCTCGCATCTCCACATAGCACACGAAGTACCAAGTCAGATAGGCCTGGGGGGCCAAGCGGAAGAGGAAGTAGGCCACCAGGTTGACATACTTGTTGACCTCGTAAAAGGTCTGGAAAGGCAGGCTGCCCAGGCGCACCATCATCCGCATGGTCAGAAAGATGTTGCTCACCTCCACGAACATGGAGAGCAGGCCAGCTGCCACAAAGCGGTTGAGGAAGATCCCGGAAAGCAAACCGGAGGCAGCCTGTGAGGGGGAGGCCAAAGGGGGATCAGGAGCAGCCCCGGTCTGGCGCTCAGAGTGGCCCAGAATCCGACAACCGCCTCTAAATCTGTCAGGCCTGACCCCAGCAAATCCTGGGGCCACAGAGTCCCTTCGCCCTGGTCCAGCCTTTGCTCACACCCTTCCAGGAAACGGGAGACCCCCTGCTGTTTGGGGCTCCCCAAACCTTCAGCCCAAATCGGCTTCCCCGCCATTCCCACCCCCTGGTCCCATCCTGTCCCTTGGAGCTGCAGGAGATATGCCGGCCCCATCGCTGGTGCATTTCAAGGTTCTTCGGGCCCTCGGAAGCCTCCCTCGCGTCGGGGGTGCTTACTGGGGCAGGGGAACAAACTTCCTCGCTCAGCCCCCTCCCGCTTTCCCACTCCGAGTGCCTGACTCAGGACGGGAGGCAGAAGCCACAGCAGAAGCATAAAAGGGCTGGGGGGGGGTTGGCTCTCCCTGCAACAGGGCAGCCTGGGGCACCCCCCTTGGCGACTGCCAAGATCTTGGGAGCAGCTCTTCCCGTGTCTGCGCTTGCGTGTGTGCCGAAGGGTGGCAGATTTCACTGTTTACCTAACGCAGCCAGTCACCCCTTCCCTTGGGCCTGCCCCACAGCACCCACTACTTGCCACGGCATGGTGGACCAGGTATTCCCAGGAGGCCCTGGACTGGCGGCAGACGATGATGTCAAGGGAGTCGTGGATGAAGTACCCTAGAAGCAAGCAGAAGGCGGCCCACCAGCATAGGAGGACACGCCCGCGTTGACATTTCAAACTGGTCTGAAATGGGGGGAAAAAATCCTCTCTTGCTGGAGCAGGACAGAGGCCACTGGCCACCAAGACAAAGCGGCAAAGGGCGGTGGGTCCTCGGTGCTTGGCAGACTGCTTCTGAACATGGAGGTTCCAACAGCCAATGGCCAGCATCTCCATCCTCCATTCAGCGAGTGGCTTTTCTAAGTTGGTTGTGCCTTTTGAGAAAGGCTTGGTCAGCCTGTCTTGGGCCTTGTCTGGCTTAAAGGGAGAGCAAGCTACTTCCCCCCTCCACCTTTCTGCCCTGCAAAAAGGTCTCCGACGAAGGATCTTTTGGTTGGCAGGTGGTTGCTGGGGACTGTCTCCAGAAGCACCTTGTTCAGGCTAGGGAGTTTGTTTTTATTTAAAACCATATTTCATAAAAACAGACTCCCTGGCCTAAAAGGGGCCCTTAACCTACTTAGTACACAAGGCAGCGTATTATCTCCGATTTTATATACTATATACGCTAATGACCAACTTGCCCTGACTGATGCGTGAATGTTTATATATGCAGATGACACAGCGGTGGTGGTACAAGAACCGAGTTTCGATGAGTGTGCTGAAAAATTATCATGGGCTCTACAAGAACCAGAGAGGTATTACGATAATAATTACTTAAACCTAATCCAAGCAAAACTCAAGTTTGTGCCTTCCACCTTCGTAATCAAGATGCAGGGGTTGAATTGGATATAACGTGGAGAGGGAACAGATTACAGCACTGCCCAACACTTAAATATTTGGGGGTTACCTTGGACAGAACGCTTTCTTTCAAGCAACACTGCTTGAATACCAAGGCTAAAGTGTGTGCTAGGAATATCATCATCGACGATTGACAAACTACGCATGGGGAGCCCAGCCAGCTAGGCTACGAGCATCAGCTCTGGCCTTGAGTGTCTCCACTGCCGAATATGCAGCACCAGTATGGAACACATCGGCACATGCGAAGCAAGTAGATACCGCTGTGAGTGAGGCCATGCGCATAGGGACGGGATGCCTCGAACCTACGCCCGTTAATAAATTATATCCCCTTGCAGGCATTGCTCCACCTAAGATTAGAAGGGAAGTAGAAGCAGACGCTGAAAGAACCAAGCAAAGTCACCCTTCAAACGGGTGTGCTCCTCCAATTCGTCAACTTAAATCTAGAAAGAGCTTTATGGCAAGAACTAAAACCCTCGAGGGGCCCAAAGAACAGAATCGAGTAAGTAAATGGAGGAATGAGCCCACCGCTCTAAGAATCCCACTGAAGGAAGAAATGGCCGCAGGAAGCACTCTCCCATAGGCAGTTTGGAGGACAATGCATAGGACGAGGGTGGGGGTACCAAAGTGTAAGACAAGTCTATTTAAGCGGGGGTTGCTGGCTGACGGCAATATATTATGCGAATGCGGAGAAAGCCAAGATCTGGCGCATCAGATGGTGTGCCGATTATTGCCGGAGCCTTGTACTGTCAATGACCTACAGCAAGCTAATGACAAAGCTGTGGCAATGGCTGCATTCTGGCAGAGCAAAGTTTGATCTGGACACGAAATAAATAAAACCTACTTAGTTGAGGATTTACTTGCTAAATAATAAAAATAATAAACGGTGGCCTCCTCCTACAGAGCCTTTAAGCCACTGTTTTTCGACTTTGGCCACTTTAAGATGGGTGGAGTGCAACTCCCAGAATTCCCCAGCTATTTTTAGAGAAGATCCAACTGGTGCCCCCCACATCTCCTGGGTCTCAGGATAAGGGAAGCCCCGTTCAACCAGGAGCCCGTTTCCTCCCCTTCCCCTTCAGGGTTTCTCTCTCCCTCTCCCCCTCCCTCCCTCTCCCTCTCTCATGTCTCAATCTTCCCTCTTGGCAACTGCCTGGAGAAGTCCGTGAAGTTTTCTCGGCAATGTTTTTCCAGCCGCAATTTGCCAATCCTTTCTTCCTGGGCTGGGAGAGAGGGAAGGGCCCTAGATCCCGCAGCTGGCTTCGTGCCCAAGGTGGGACTAAAACTCAGCTCTCCTACTTTGCAGCCCAGGGCCTTTCACGGCTACGCCAAGTGGGGTCTCTTAGCCCAAAGCCTGGAAGGCTAGAAGGCCTTGCCAGAAAGACTTCTGTCTTGCCCCACCTTCAGCTGCCCAGGCACACCTCCCAGCATGGTTGCACCCAGGGAGGAAGGGAAATCGGCTTCTCCCCTCCCGCTGCAACTTTCGGCACAGGATGCAGTCAGGCCTGAACTCCCGGCTCTGCTAAAAAGCCCCAGGCAGTTCAACCCCAAATGGGGGCAAAATTGCCACCACATCTAGGCTCAGAGCTGGAGGAAGAATCTGGGAGTCGCCATCCTCGCATATCTGGAGGGCAGTGGGCCGAGGAAGGCAGGGAGACAAAAGTATTTAATGCCCCCATTGTGATCTTTTGAACAGGCGCACTGCCAGAGCTAAAACAACATTTTAGCTAAAACAACATTTTCCAGCCCCGGAGCAGAGGGGGCCTTTTGCAGCAAAACCCACCAAAGACTCTCGCTGCACTTTAAAGGCCACGTGAGGTGTTCACCACGTGACCTTCTGGCCCACAGTCCACTTCATCCAACCCCCATATGGGGACGCCCAACAGCTGCTCTGGCAGAGATGCTGGGTCCTCTTGGGTCCAAAACACCCCCTGCCCAGGGTTTCAACAGGGAAGGCTTTCCTAGTGGCGGCAGGGCTGCTTCGCGGGCTTAAGCGTTCCAGGTTGGCTGGGCCCAAGCCCTCAGCCAGTCCCCAGCCCCGCCAGCTCCCTTGGAGGCACACGGCAAAGGCTGCCCCCCCCCACCCCATTCCTTGAACGTTCCCCTTACCTGAGGAAAAGCAGAGCAGCAGGTGAGCGGAGGCAGAGGAGGTCTGGACCAGGTCATCAAAGGCCCCCGGCAGCTGCCATATCCTGGGGGGGGGGGGAATCACCACCAGGTCAGCAGGGAGGGGGTGGGAAGGGCTGAAGAAGAAACGCTGCCCCGGTGGGGGGCCCTAACCTCTTCGCGGGTCTTTCGCAGCCCCCCCCCCGCAGCCCCAACTTGGCAGCAGGTCCGAGCGCTCGGGATGATCACCCTAAGCAGCAGCTCCGTCGCAAAGAGGCGGCTCAAGAAAGTGAGCCCCGCTGGGAAGGTGAGCTACGACACCCCCCCGGCGCCCGGGGGTGGGGCTGGCCAACCACCGGCACGTCCCAAAAGCACCTTTCACCCAATCCCACCCCCGGCGCCGCTCCGATCGGCTTTCCCGGGGGAAAACGGGGCCCGCTTCCAAGTCTCCAGCGAGGAGGCGGCGGCGATCGTTGCTCCGGCGCGTTCTCGGCCGGGGGGGGGGGCGCGGCTGCGGCTCCGCGGGCTGGAGGGGGCCGCCCGCCCCAGCCCGAGGCGCTCTGTGCAGGGCCAGGGGCGCTCTTCTTCCCGCCGCCCCACCCCGCCCCTGCTCACCCGACGACGGCCCAGAGGCCGGCCACGACGGAGTGCGCGAAGGAGACGAGCAGGTTCTTCCAGCGCCAGGTGCGCGTGGCGTCGCGGCGGACGTGGGCGGGCAGCGGGCAGCGGCCCAGCGCCCACCGGAGGGTGGCGAAGGCCAGCGTCGAGCCCGCCACCAGCCCGACCGAGCGCAGCCACGGGGCCATCGCCGCCCGCCAGCCCGTCCGCCCGCTCGACGCGCCCTCCAGCCGCCGGGCCACGTGCGCTCCCGCGGGGAGGACCCGCGCCCCGCCCCGCCGCGCCCCGCCCCCAGGGGCTCCCTTCGCCGCGGGGGCGCTGGGCTGCCGCCGGCCGGCGATGCCCGCCTGTCTCTCCCCCGGGGCGGCCCTCGGGCCAGGCGAAGCGCCGGGGAGGTGCCAGCGCGCCCACAGCACAGGAAGGGCTCGCCGCGCAATAAAGGCCAGCCGGTAATTCAGCAGCAAAACTTTGGAGCGCCTGGACGGGCGAGGTCCGGGAAGGACGACGCTCCTCCTCCAAAGCGGGGGGTAGAGGACCCGGGGCATGGCCGGCCGTGGGGGGGACTTCCCACGGGTTGGCCAGCTGCGTGTTTAGGTGCAACGGGAGAGGCAGGCTGCGGTGAACCGGATCCAGCAAGGGTTCGTCAAAACGCAATTGCGCCAGCTAACCTCGCTTGCGTCCTCGCAGAGCAGATCCGGGGAACGCTGGAGGCGTCCCTAGCCTGACCCCCAGCAAGGCCTCGGGTGCAGCGCCGCAGGGGCGATGCTCTCCTCGGGTGGACCAGCGCACCGGCCCCGCTCCAGGTTGCGGGAAGGGCCGGGGCTGTTCTGCGTCTTTACCGGAGGCCTGGAGGAGGCGTCGAGAAGGCGCCTCTGAGTTTGCAGAGGAACAAGGCCGGGAAGCGGCCGATAATTTAGAGCGGGAAGAAGAGATTCAGGGAGGTCAGAGGCTTCCGCAGGGGCCGGAATGGACGGGGCAGAGTCGCACAGGGAGAAATGTCAGGTTTGCCGCAGGGCAGGAGAAAGGAAAGCGCAAGTAAGGAAGGGGAGACCTGGCTTTGCAGTGCTCCATGCCAAGGGCACCGGGGTAGCCCCGTTGATCCCGCACGAACATGAGCCAGCAGGGTGACGCGGTCGCCAACAGAGCCTATGCTATCTTAGGGGGCGTTGATGGGAGTGCAAAGTCCAGGCCATGGGAACGAAATTGTCCCTTCTATCCTGCCCTGGCCAGACCCCATTTGGGGCCCCCGGTCCAGTTCTGGGCCTCAAAGTTTAAAAAGGATAGCAACAGAGTGGGGTGCGTTCAGAGGAGGGCTGCCCCAAGGTGTCGAGGGTCTAGAGACCGAGGCCTCTGAGACATGGTTAAGGATCTGGGTATGTTCAACCCACAGAAGGGGAGACGATAGCTGCCTTCAGACCTCCGAAGGGTGATCACACAGAAGGGGGGGTTGGCTTCTCGGTTGCCCCAGTGGGCAGGAGGGTTCACGGGGTAAATTGATACTTAAGATACATAACTTAAGGTATATAATTTATTAGGTTCTCATTTTACAGGAGCTGTCCTGATGCTTTCATAAAATTTAAACTGGCAAAAAAAGTTACAGTACAGACTTGCAAAAATCATGTTCTAAAAGGGAAAACTCCATTCTTTTGGAAACAGCTGAAATTCCTTAGAATTAAAATCTGGCCATTTATAGGTCTCATGTTGACAATACTCTTGTCAAATTTCATGGTCCTGATTTTAAGAGAACTAAAATATAGAGCCAGGTTGGTGTCGAGTTTAAGGCAACAGGCTAGAAACGAGACAGTGAGTTCTCGTCCTGCCTTGGGCACAAAGCCCGCTGGGTGACCTTGGGCCAGTCACTTTCTCTCAGCCCCAGGAAGGAGGCAATGGCAAACCCCTTCTGGAAAATCTTGCCAAGAAAACTGCAGGGACTTGTCCAGGCCGTCTCCGAGAATCAGATGCAATGAACAGATTAAAAAAAGATGTTATGGCTTAATCATCAACTGTTAATCATCCCACCTTCTATTAAGGTGGGAGAGAAGAATTATTTTATTTATTTTTATTTTACTTATTTTCTACCCTGCCTTTATTATTTGCATAAATAAGGCAGCGAAGATAGCTCAACTGCAGCTTGAGTTCCCTGGGCTTCCACAGGAGATTGAAGATCATCCAAAGAACCATGAAGGTCCATTTTCCACTGAGTTTTTTGACTATAATAAACACTGGTGATTGTGTCTGTGTTCAGAGGAAATGCAATGCCAGCTATCCCAAACTGATCAATGCGAGTGTTGTGGGGAGCCCTGTCCAAAAGCAAGACGCTGTGAGTTTCCTGCAACAATTTCTGGGGGAGGGATGGATGGAAACCAAGCAAACTGCCTCAAGTTCTTTGGAGGAACCCAGGACGAGAACTGCTACGTGTCCATCTCCCAGCGTGGTGCCACCTAGACCTGCTGGGAGCTGCAGATCCTGGGCATCTGGAGAACAGCAGGCCTGGAAAGGCTGTAGCGTTTCAATTAAAACCCAGCTTCCTGGCTCTTCTGCCCACGCAGGCTCCCTCCTCCTCCTGCCAGCTCCGGGCACCTGGAGAGTGCCACGTCAGGGAAGGCCAGATGAATCCTGGAGCAATTTTTTTCCCCTGAGATCTTTTATACTCCTTTTGGAGCAATCTTTACCCTGCTACCTGCCTGGCCTCTGACAGTCCTCCCTCCCAGCTAGGGGGAAAAGATGGGACTGTTTTTATCTGCTTCCCCCTCCTTTGTTTAGCTTGGGAGACGCTTATCAAGGTAGCAGGGGACCCCTCCCCTCATCTTTCCCAGGGACTGCCCAGCTGCTGAGGGCATCAGAAAGCCACCTGGCACCTATCTTTACCACAGATCTCAGGAACCACGAAGCCTCCCTCTTTTGAAGCAGCAGCCCATGCAACGTCTGCCTGGGAACGGAAGTTCCCTTCCTCCAGCAGGGCAGCTCAGCTCCTCCTGACTGGTTGCCCTCTAGATACACAGGCACCCCTGGACTCTCGGCTAGCCTTCCCAAAGCAACGGGACCTTTGTTTTCTAATGCAGCCGCTCTCCCGGGTTGGAAGTGTTGCTGAGCTCAAATTCCAACTCTCACGGCTGAAACATTTGGCTGAAACATCTGGCTGAAACATCTGGTCTAGCCGTCCCTGACACATAAAGCTGTCTCTCCCAAAATGCTACCCAGATGCGGATTTCGGGTACATCGGGGTTCCCTCTGAGGAGCGACACCGGTCTGACTGCTTCTAGGCTCAAGCAGTTGTGGATCTTGGACGCCACCAGGCAGGTCCAGCACCACCAAAGGAGCGCTGAAGTTTTGCCCTTTGGAGGAACTGCCCAGAAGGCTCTGCCTGCTGGATCAAGGGCCGGCATCCTCAATGAAGATACCTGCCAAACAGCAAAGCTTGCACAGCGCTCTCCCCACCTGAACAGGTGCAGGAGCCTTATTGGGCTGATAGGTTTTCTCAAAAGCCAGGATCCACCCCTGCTCTGGGCAGGGGGCTGGACTAGATGACCTTGAAGGTCTCTGGACCCTGGTGTTCTTGGCAAAGCAGGGGTCAGTCGGGCCTTTCTCTGCTGGGGGGGGCACCTGCCCTGAGAGCAGCACCTCCCCACCAGGGGCCCCAGAGGGACTGGCAGTTGACAGGGAGGGACCAATGGCTGGGGGGCACAGCAGGAGGGAGGAGGAGGGGTGCTTTGCGCATGGTGTTGCTTACCTTAAAAATTGATGGAGGGAGGCAGGCCCCCCTTCAAAACTGGGGCCCTAATGAGGGTCTTCACTCTGGTCCTTTGGGGCAGGGATCCTCCTCATCAATGCATGAGAAAGAACTCCAGAGACCATCAATCATCATATCTCATCCGCTGCAGGGGTTGAGGCTGGAGGGGGTGCCCCCCGCCAGCTCCCTGGCTTAGCACCCCCAAAATGCGCAGGCCAGCCTAGAGCGCTGGGCACCCCAAAACTTTGGGCCTGCTGGCTGGGAGTGATGGGAACTGTAGTCGCGAGCCACAGGAAAGCCCCTTCTCGACCCCCTGTACCCACCCTGCAATGTCGTGGATGAAGGGGCTCTAGCAGGGTTGGATTTCAAATCCCATCATCCCCAGCCAACGCGCCACAGGCTAGGGAGGGCCGCGGGCTCTCAAGGCTGCTGTCTGAGTGTCTTAAGATCCGGCTGCAGGACCGCGGTTGTTGTTGTTGTGGTCCCCCCATCACACTCGTCGGGCGGCGCGAGAACGGTGCGGCTTGGCCCCCGCCGGCCCCCGTAGGCAATCGCGCCCGGGCGCGTCGCCATGGTAATGCGAGGCCCGTCGGCCGCGGCCTACTCGGCGGCACCCGATGGAGAAATACGAGCGGATCCGGGTGGTCGGGCGGGGGGCGTTCGGGTGAGGACGGCGGTCGCCGTGGCGACGGGGGCGGGCCCTCTCCCCTCCCCCCTCCCCCAGCCAATGGGGGCCTTCCGACTCCGCGAAGTCATTAACCGGCGCTTAATGGGGGGGGCGGTGGCCGCGGGGCGGCTTTGAGAGCCCCTGCGCGGAGGCGGAAAGGCAGGCCGAGTGGCTGGTCTTCGCGTGGGACTACCGCGCCCATCGTCCCCAGCCGGCAAGGCTGCCCAAGGCTTTACCCGCCCCCGACGCCCTTCCGAGGCGCGCGTCGTCTCCCGCGATGGGCTTTGTAGTCGCCGCCTGGGCCGCCCAATCGGCCAAGGGCTTCGGGTCCCGGGGCCCCGTGGATCGGGGCCACCGTCGGCCTTCGACTTTGGTGATGCAAACCCAGCCGCGCAAACAGGGAGGGGCCCCGGGAATCCCCAACCCCCTTGGCGCCCCTTTGCTCCGCAGCCCTGCACCCGCGGGGAAACTGAGGCTCGGAGGCGGGCGCAGGACCCCTCAGCCAGGCTGCGCTTGGGGGCGCATCTCCGGGGAGGGCCCCCGTCCGGAGGTGCCCGGCGGGCCGGGGCCCCCAGCGGGAGAAGCCCCGCCGCCCCCCGCGGCCTGACGGCTCGGCTGCCTCCGCAGGATCGTGCACCTGTGCTTGCGCAGGCGGGACCAGAAGCTGGTCATCCTGAAGCAGATCCCGGTGGAGCAGATGACCAAGGACGAGCGGCTGGCGGCCCAGAACGAGTGCCAGGTGCTGAAGCTGCTGCACCACCCGCACGTCATCGAGTACTACGAGAACTTCCTGGAGGACAAGGCCCTGATGATCGCCATGGAGTACGCGCCAGGTAGCGGCGGCCCCAGCGGGCAGGGGTGGGAAAGGGACGCGTTGCCCACAAAGCGGTGAAGCCCCTCCCGGGAGGGACAAAAACTCCAGGATTCGGGTTAGGGCCCTCGGCAGACCCTAAGCAGCTCGGGCCAGGCAAAGCCGGAGAGTATTGGGATGGGAGACCAAGAGGCAAGCCGGGTCGGTGGCTAGGCTGGGAAGGTGAAAAGCGGTCCGGGAGAAGGCGGTGGCAAGCCGGCCCCGGAGCTGAGAAAACTGCTCAGCCGTATTCATGGCATCACCAGGAGTTGAGCTCCGCTGTGTCTGGACTTCATGAGCGTGGACAGGATGGCATGAGATTAAAGCAGCCTTCTGGGTCTCCAGCACTCCTTACTGCTCACTCACCACCCCTCTTCCGGTTCAGAGTTGAGGGGCCTAAGTTTGTTGGTCAGAACTGTAGCCCTGGGCACAAGGATGAGGAGCCCTACGAAGGTGAGACAGCAAAGGACAGATAGGTCTAGTTGGAAGCGAGCTAGAAACCGACATCCCTGTCCTTGAAGAGGCCCAGTCGGTGAACATGCAGGACCTTGCCGTATGCCGTGCCGGGTTGTTTGTCCGTTTATCCTGCCACGGCGCTCGCTCATTTAGCAACCGCTCAGAATTTCAAGCCGTGAACCTTGTTCCGAGCCTACCCGAAGCAAGGTCTTAAGGGAAGATCCTGGGACTGAGCCCAGGACCTTCTGCAGGTCAGATCAGGGGCTCTGCCACGGAACGCTGCCCTTTCCCAAACTCTGAAGGAAGGCTGCCTCGCCTTCTCGCTAGGTGGAAGTCAGAGTCAGGCCGGCCTGCAGATGAGGCGTTCTTCTTGACCAACTTTTCTCTCTTTCTCTCCTGTTCCCTTGAAATACAGATTCATGCCCTCAGTGTGGATCTTCCTAAGGATTTCTTTCTTTCCCTTGGTGGTTTCAGGCTGGCCATATGATGCCCCCCACCCCAGCCCCCAGCGTCTGCCCCTGGTTCAGAAGTGGGAGTGGCTGGCCACATTCCCTCTCCTGGCCCAAAGGCCAGAGGCTCCTGGTTTCTTATGCTGTGGTGGTCTCTTCCTTGGCGGGGGGTGGGGGGGCAGTCTGCATTCTTGTCCCAAGAACAGGAAACTGTCCCCCACTCTCCCTGGATTTCTGGGAAGGGCCTAAGAGAGCCAGGGGCCATTCCAGCCATATGCCTAAGCCCTGTTCAGCCTTGGCTGTAGGTCAAGAGGACCTGTTTTGCAGCTGGAAAGTCCCACCTTTAACAGCCCCCCAGGAAGGACTGGAAAAACTCCTCTTGCCACTTCCAGGCCAGTTTTGAACTGAATGGCCAGAGACTCTGACACTCTTAAGGCAGCGTTTCTCAACCTTGGCACCTTTAAGATGGGTGGACTTCAACTCCCAGAACTCCCCAGCCAGCATGGCCAGCCTTGCTCTCGGTTTTGATCTATGAGATCAGTGTTTCTCAACCTTGGCCACTCAGGGTCGGTGCGTAGCCTGATAAGACAACATCCCCGGGAGGGGAGGGGCACCAATTTGCGCCCCCCACGATGGATGCTCTGCCCGCACAGGAGGGCAGTCAGGTGCCCTGAAGGTGCTCGGATGGACTTGGGGAGGAGCAGCCTTGTACAGCCAGGGTGTTGCCTCTGTGCTGGGGCGCCGGTCTCCAGATGCCACTTGCAGGGGGTCTCCACCTCCTCCTTGCCCGCTCCCCAGGGGCATCTCTTGGCCTCAGACCAACATGGCCCCTGGCCTGACCTGGCAGGCCATGCTTAACCTTTATTCTTCCATTCCATGAGAGCCCCTGGTTTCTCCCTCCTTCCCTGCCAGGGACCCTGCCCAGCATCTCTCAGGGAGGAAGGTGTCTGTGCCTGTGTGGGCTAGAGCCAGTTGCAGATGCCTGTGATCCTTGCCTGAGGGCGGCATGACAGTATGGTGCGGGGAGGAGGAGGGAAGCCTGCGTGGACTCCGGGAAGTCCTGCTCTCCTGCCCGGGCTCCCAAAGAGCCTCTGCGGGGGTTGGGGGTAGGGGCTGCAAGAGATGGGCCACTTCCTGGCCACACGGCTGCGCTGCTGGGGAGGCTGGAATGCCAGAGAGAAGGGGCCGGCCTTCAGCCAGAGCCAGCTGGGCCCTGTTTTGCAAAGGGAGGTCCTCCTGCCCTGGTTGCAGAAGCAAGTGGGGGTGGGGGTGCCACACTGCAGAGCGGGGTGGGGGCAGGCACTCCCTTCAACATGCAGCCCCACTGGTGGTTTGAAACAAAAGCGTGTTTTGTGTCTGCTGCATAGACAGTCTGAAGGAGGAGGCGCCACAGACCACCTTTGCTTGGAAGCAGAACCACAAAACAGGTTCAGCCTGTTCTGCCCTTGCAGGAGCGTGGCCTCTCCTTTTTTCCCCTTTTCTTTCCCTTTTCTTTGAATGCCGAGACTGGGTTAACCCTTTGTGGATCTTCTCTGTTTGCCAAGCTCCTCCAGGGGTGGGCTTTGAAGATTTCAGGCCCTGGAAGCTTCCCCCTCCCTTTCCCCTTCTCCTCGCCCCAGTGGCCAGGGATCCGAGGGGTCTTATTTTTGCTGCCCCCCTTGCTTGTCTGAGCTACAGCGAGGCCTGGCCTTTTTGAGCAGGCCCATGGTTCTGACTTTAAAACCATGGAATGTGTACGCCTTCCCACCGCCCCATCCCTGGTTCTCCCCCCGAAATGAGGAACTGGCTCCAGGTTGAGGCGGGGGAGCCGGCAGGCAGCTTTGCCCGTCTCCCCAACCCTGTCCTGCTCCTCCCGAGGCATAGCTGGCTCCAGCTGGGAACAGGAAGCGGTCCTGAGCAAACCCGTGGGCCACTGTGGCAGGCAGGGCTTCTGCGCTTGCTGGCATCCTGTCCGTCCCTGCTGGGCAGGCCACGCGGGAGCCTGTCTGCTCCGGGGGTCATCCAGGGGACCCCAGTGAGACTCTTGGGCCGCAGGGTTTTCCGGCATTCTGGCCCTTCGGCGCAACTCTCTCTGAATGTGGTGGCAAACCGTGGTTTCCTCCCTGGAAAGATCTAGTAATGCTCCTGGTCCCCTAACCAGAGGCTGTCCCCACCTGGCTCGGGGCTCCTTGGCCACTGGACTCTGATTCCGTGGGCAGTGGCTCGAGGTGGGGAGCAAACGCTCGGGGAGCCCCGGGCTCTGTGGGCAGCATGCCTAAGGCTGCTTCCCTCTTCCTCTCCTGCCCAGGGGGGACGTTGGCAGAATTCATCCGCAAGCGAGGCAATTCCCTCCTGGACGAGGAGACCATCCTGCACTTCTTCGTGCAGATCCTGCTGGCGCTGCACCACGTCCACGCCAAGCAGATCCTGCACCGGGACCTCAAGACCCAGAACATCCTCTTGGACAAACACCACACGGTGGCCAAGATAGGCGACTTTGGCATCTCCAAGATCCTCAGCAGCAAAAGCAAAGCCTATACTGTGAGCTTCCCGTGGGGGCCCCCTCTGGCCGTTCCTGGGCAAAGGGTGCAAGTTGGCAGAGTCAGCGTCGCCCTGGCTTTGACAGGGCGGCTGCCGAGGCCAGGGCTGAGCCCAGGAGCGTGGCAGGAATGGGGGCTGCCCTGGGGCTTGTCTCCCTGTGGAGACATCTGAGGCCACTGCCTGCCACGTACTTAGCTCTCTGGCCCACAAGCAGGGAGCTCCACGTGTGGCTCTTGGGCAGAGCCGAGCCAGGGCAGGGGGCCTTCTGCTCTCCCCTTTTGCCTGCCTTTCCGGATTTGCCGATGGGCACTCATTCAGGTGCCTCTTTCCCCAGGTGGTGGGCACCCCTTGCTACATCTCCCCAGAGCTGTGCGAAGGCAAGCCTTACAACCAGAAGAGTGACATCTGGGCCCTGGGCTGTGTCCTGTATGAACTGGCCAGTTTGAAGAGGGCCTTCGAGGCAGCAGTAAGGGACTGGGCCAGGCTGGCCGGCTTCTGGGTTGGAACTGGTGTCCCAGTGGTATTCTCTCTGCTGCAGTGGGCACCTGGGGTGCTTGGACATCCGGCAGGCACAACCTCTGAATGCATGTTGCAGTGGCCACTGGGAATGATGACTATTTGTTTTGTGAAGCTCTGCTCTTAGTCAAGTATCCATACACTGTAGCCATCATGGCATGAAGAGATAGGAGGTTTCTTGCCAGGAACAAGACCTGTTTTATACAGAGTAGTTTCCTAGGTAAGAGTGGGGAAGTCCTGGGGGCCTCCTGCTGCCAGTCAGAGCAGGCAGCGCTGAAGGAGGCAGGCGCCAGCATAGGCAGCAGGGGACTTGGGAGGGATTTTAAAGGTGGGCCCACTTGCCCGGTTTTTGGATCTTGGGTTCTTAGCTATTTCATTGTTTCATATTAGATTAGCAGGAAATAATGTACACAGTTAGAAAATCATTTTTTTCCTATCCTGTTTTCTAAAGTTAGTTTTGAAAAAATCACTTGTTTTTGTAACGGAGTTCCTTGGTAGCATGCTTCATGCAGCTCCATTTGGTAACTTCAGCAGTCCTCTGGAGGTGAGTTGGGAGTCAATGTGATTAGCTGGGTGCATATTCCTAGCTTGCTTTCCATGTTTTTGTCATATTGTACCAGTCTGGATTATTTTGGGGTAGGAGAAATGTCTTTCTTCTTGACAAAAGACCCCAAGTGGCAGTTCCTATACCTGCAGATCCAGGCAGGATGATCTTTTCAAATGATCCTGCTTAAATCCTCAGGGGAGGTGGGGAGGGGGCCATCCCATGCCATCCCTCCTCACCAAAGAACATGTGGCATGCTGATCCGGAGGGGGCCAGGGCCAAAGGCGGGGCTGCTTCTGCCTGCGTTCTCAACTGAGAAAGGGCCGCAGTGTTTTCCCCGCCCTCCTGGCAGTTTGGGATCCTGCTGGGCCTGCGATTCTCTGATGGTACTCCCTCATCTCATGCAGAACCTGCCAGCCTTAGTTCTGAAGATCATGAGCGGCACCTTTGCTCCCATCTCGGACCGCTACAGCCCTGAGCTGCGCCAGCTGATCCTCAGCCTGCTCAACTTGGACCCGTCCAAGCGGCCCCAGCTCAGTGAGATCATGGCGGAAGCCCTCTGCATCCGCCCCTTGCTGAACCTTTACACCGACGTGGGCAGCGTCCGGATGAGAAGGCAAGTTGGGGCAGCCCTGTGGTCACCCCGCTCTCTGCCCCCGCTGCCCCCCCGCCTGACTGGAGACTCTCCTCCTGCTCTTGGCAGGCCTGAGAAGCCGTGGACGGCGGTGCCTCCAGTGACCCACGGCAGAGCTGGGGGCGGGGCCGTCACTGCCAGAGTGAGGGGTAAGGCTGGACAAGTGGCGGGGCTCCCTTTGTCTCCCCAGAGGGCTGCCTGGGATTCTCCCCGCAGGGGTGGCAGGTTCACAGGTCCTAACTTAGGACACCATGTGGTGGGGCTGGAGACAGCAGAGCATCTTTCTCCTGCTCCTTTGGCAGGTGGCCCTCCCCCCCCGGCAGCGCACACGTGGCCCTGCCAGAATCCGCCAACGGGGCTTTCTCTCGGACGCAGGCTGTCGCACCGGTTCTGCCAGGCCTGGCCTCCCACCGGCCTTGTCCTCCATCTACACCTGGGGGTGTGGGATCACCACTCCCATCCGGCTGCCCATGCCGAACACGGAGGTGGTGCAGGTGTCCACGGGCCGGACGCAGAAGGCCGGCGTGACCAAATCTGGGCGCCTGGTCATGTGGGAGGTGAGAGGCCTGTTGCTTCTGCCCAGGGTGGGGGAACCCCTCTCTGCTTGCAGTCAAGCTGAAGGGGGGGGAGACTTTGGTTACCCACCCCTGACTTACCCCTGTTTCAAAAGGTTGCTTCAGTTTTCTTTTAAAGCCATAGGCCCTTTGGAGACACGTTGGCCACTCCAAGGGTAGTCAAGATGGGACCTTTAGGCTCCGTGAGAGAGGTGGGTATCAGCAGGGGGGCATTGCAGAGGCACAGGAGATACGCCAGAGAAGAAAGAGAACCCCCCCCCCAGCCAATTAGAACTGAGTACGTTGAATAACCACAAACTGTTCAACTTCAAGGGGAGAGGAGAGAAGGAATGAAGTATCCTGGAGGAGGGTCGGCTGGCTGCCAACCTGATGAGGACTGTCGGAGGAGGAGGAGATGATCTGCTACCCCATTTTGGGCAGGTCCTCGGATACATGAGAAAGCCGGCAGAGGGATGCTGGGGCTCACACAAGCCTCCGAGGGCACCTTCAGACTGCAGGGCCTTCCCCTTTCCTCCGTGCCACCTGGGCCTCTCCTGCTGGAAGAGCAGCTGGGAGCCGGGGCCGAGTCTCAGCCACAAACAGAAAAATAAGCGAGAGATCTGTGGGGCAGGCTGTCACTGTGAAGGAGCTCTGCCCGTGCCTATGAACACGCAGCTTCCGGTTGCTCTGCTGTTCGTTGTTGCTCAAGCCTTGACCCTGAACCCCTCTTGGCCCTGCCTAACCCGGTCTTGCTGTTGCTGCTTTTCGCCCACTGCAGCCGCCCCCCTTTGGCATGGCTGGGGGCCCCTCACTCCCAGGGGCCACTGAGCAGCTGCAGCCCCAGTTTGTGTGCCGTTTCCTGGAGGGCCAGTCTGGAGTGACCATCAAGCATGTGGCCTGCGGGGATCTGTTCACTGCCTGCTTGACAGGTAGGACGAGGGGAGGGGGGCAGGGGCTGGCAGGGGAACCCTTGCACGGCCCCAGGAGGGAGGCCACAGATGCTCCAGTGGGTCTGCACAGCGGTGGGGTACTGGTGCTTTTTCCACTGGAGACCTACAAGGCTTGCAGTGTGCTGGGAAGGAAAAAGAGTCCATTTTTCACTGTTGCAAGACGGTTTTCCCTCCCCTCCACCAGCGTTTTTCAGGCAGAACCGGCATTGTCTCATAAGGATGTTTGCTTGTTGCAAAACTAGGGTTTTCAGAGGGAGAAAAAGGGCCCAGAGTCCACAGCAGGGCTCTCCTTGCTGGCAGGAGGCCTTCGGTCCTGCCCTGGCTGGTCGGGTCAGACTGGAGAGAGGCCTGCTGGGAACGCCGGCTGTGGTCTGTGGGAGCTGCAGGGTTGGGTGGACCCAGGGGGTGAGGGGGTGGCAGCAGCCTGTGGGGGTTCCTGAGATTTGTGGGGAGGCTGAAACCACCTCTTCCTGGAGCTTTAAGCAAACCAGCAAACCAGCAAACTTTCAGCGGAGAGTATGGATTGTCAGCCCCATCAGGCAGACCAGACAAGAAAATCAACTCTTCGGGAAGGCTAAAACAACTTTTACTGAGATTGGCTACAATAACAGAATCTTGCACATCTGATTGTGCTGTACTTCCTTCCCCTCCTTATAATCCCGTGAATCAGGCAGTTGCCTGATTTCCTTCTGAATGTTACCCCCTTACTCGGGGTTCAAGAAGCACTTCAGCCCCTTTCGCCGCGGTTCCTGCCTCTCTCCGCCCGGGTCCCCCTCTGTACTCTCTGCTCTGGGCTGGTCCTCTTCCTGGCCTTTGGGGTCCAGCAGACGGACGCCCCCTTGTGCCTGCAGGCTGGCCTGCTCTTTGGTCTCTGCTGCTCTCGTGGGCTCGGAGGAGCCTGCCAGGGGCAAGCCGAGGGCTGGGAAGCCGGGGCCGAGGGGGAGTGTCAGTGGTTCCCGGTGGCGCAGAGTGTGCCGGCAGCTCCTCCTTGTCCCTGCAGACAGAGGGATCGTCCTGACCTTTGGCAGCGGCAGCAGTGGCTGCTTAGGACATGGAACAGTCATGGACGTGAGCCAGGTGGGTCCTGCCCTGGGCTCAAGTTTCTGGATAGCGGGTATTCCCGGGGAGGAGGCTAGTTGCCTGGGGGCCTCGGGTGTGGGGTGGGCCATTCCCATTTTATCCACCCCCCAGGGAAACAAGGCAGCAGCAGCCTCTTCACAGGGCTGCTGAGGTGCTCCGGCAGGTTTCAAAGGAAAAGGCTCTCAGCCGAGCTCAGCTTCCTGGTGGCCGCGTCCACTTAACTTCTCCTCCTTCCAAAGAGACCAAGGCGCGTTGTCACTAGCTTTCTCTGGATCCCCAAGAGCTGGGGGCGCCATGGGCCCTCATCTGGGCACCTGCCTTGAGCAAGCACCCTGCTCCAGTGAGCACCCTCTTTGGAGCGTTTCAGGAACACGGGCCCCGTGGCCATAACGTGAAGAATGGGGAAGGGGGCTGGGGGCCACCTCTCGGGGCCGCTTGGGCCGGGAGAAGCGTCCGTGCGTGGCTTTATTACTGGCTTCCTTGGGGTGTGGCCAAGATTGGCTGGCGGGGGAGTGTGTTTGGGGTTCGACCAGGAGGATGAGTCCTGGGGTCCCCAGCCAGGGGTTGGAGGTACTGATCTGCCCAGGTGTGTCCAAAAGGGAAGCCAGTGGAGAGCCTCCTGCATACCCTGCTGGGATTCACATGATGGAAGAAAGCAGGACTGGAGGGAGAACAGAACAGCCTCCACGCAGTTGCCACCTTCCAGATTCCTTCTCCTTCCGCCGTGAGACAAACCTCGACTGCGGCTTCAGTGGAGGAGCTGAAATCTTGCCAGGGTGCAGGCAGTGCAGGAGAGAAGGGAAGCCAGAGGGGGAGTGCTGTTGGCTGAGGCTCTTCTGACGTGCTTTTTGCAGCCCAAGATTGTGGAGGCCCTGCTGGGATACGAGATTACACAAGCAGCCTGTGGCGCGTCACACGTCCTGGCCATGTCCAGCGAAGGGGAAGTCTTCACTTGGGGCAGAGGGGACAATGGTGAGCACAGGGCTCCAGAGCCCTGAGAACCTTGGAACTGCTGCTGGCCTGCCTCTTCCCTGCTCAGGGTCCTCTGAGGCTCCCTCATGGGGAGGCGACAGGAGCTCCCACCAGCCAGCCCCCTCCCTCCTCCCTTCCCTGCCTTCCTGTCTCCTAGGGCGCCTGGGGCTGGGGACCCTGGAGTGTCACAGCTCCCCACAGCTGGTGCCGCTTCCCTCCGGCTACGAAGCACAGAAGGTCCTCTGTGGCATTGATGCCTCCATGCTCCTGACATCCAAGAACCAGATTCTTGCCTGTGGCAGCAACAGGTAGGGTGAGGGTCACAGCACCGCCCTGCCGCCTGCCTTCCAGGAGAGGCTGGGGACCATCTTAGGACTCAGATTGGACTCCAGGGGCTCAGAAAGCCCCAGTCTTGGTTGGGGGCCCAGCTGTTGGCAGAGCTTGAACTGGCAGCTGAGAGCCAAGTGGGCCACCAAGGGTTCAAGGTAGAGATGGCAGCTTGGCCCTCACTCTTTCCTCCCACCAGGTATAACAAGCTGGGGCAGGACAGGATTGTGCCCCAAGGGGAGCCCCTCACGGCTGCTGACCAGGTGGAGGAAGTGCTGGTCTTCAGTCCTGTCTGCTCAGCCCCCTTGAGTGAAGAAGCCATTGCGGGCGCTGACATTGGAACGGCCCATTCGGCAGCCATCACCGGTGAGCATCGGAGAGGCCTCGGGCAGCGCTTCTGGCGAATGAGCCAGGAAGGCCTTTCGGGACTCCTAAGAAAATCAGAGCATCCCCTCGGGTCTGCTTTGGTTCAGAAGCTGGATAGCCAGGATGGTGAACTTCAATGCTAAGCAGACATCTTATGGGGTAGCCACCACAAGCACCCCCCACCTCCCAGGGAAACATGGGAAGTGGGGAAACAATTATAAGGCTTTGCCACCAGTGAGAATTTTTAGCTGATTAATTTTTGGCTGATTAATCAATTCGCGTTGGCCTTTTAGCTGAAAGCAGAGTGGCAAAGAATCCTTGCCGTTCAGTCCAAACAAATCTGCATCGTGGCTGACCTTTTCCACACACACTTCTCAGATGAGATAAGTGTTGGAAAAGTTACTTTTTTTTTTAAGGGACTCCTCATTACAGGTAGTTCTCGTTTAATGACCACTCGTTCAGTGACCATTTGAAGTTACAACGGTGCTGGATGAGGGGGACTGGCGACCGGTCCTTGACGTTCCAACTGTCGCAGCGTCCCCACGGTCACGTGATCGCGATCCGGGTGCTTGGCAACCAGCTCCCACAACAGTTGCAGCGACACGTGGTCACCGGGTCACCATTTGCCACCTTCCCACAAGCAAAGCAATGGGGGAGCCGGCAGGGGAGGTCGCAGGCCACTCTGGTAAGTGGCTTGCACTCTCCTGTGCCCAGCAGCAGCCACCCCTGGCCCTGCCATGCTTGTGCCATGCCTTGCTGGCCACCTGTGCACCCTCCCTGCCCGGCAGCAGCCACTACCTACCTGCTGACCTGCTTGCTAGCCACCTGGGACTCACTTAACAACAGCAGTGGGGAGTGCCGGGCCTGCTGCCTCTAAGCAAGTGTCATGCGCTGCCTACCGCTGAGTAAAACACAGACACTGTTTCAGGGAAAGCAGGTTCAGGTTTATTACAGCGTAGTGCTGGACGAGGAAAAAGCTGAGAGTGAAGGGAGCGCGCCGGTGCGGGGTTTAAATACCCGCGCCGGTCAGCGCCCCCTCACTTTGGGTTGCGTCATCCCCCCTTTGTCCTGCATGCTTTCGTGCCGGTAGGTGAAGGGTTGCGGGGCCCCTGCTGGTGCCCCGGGATTGCCCATAATCTGTTTCTTCCTTCAGCCGGTGATTTCTGTCAGCTGGGCGATCTCCGTTGCGCTTTGCTGACAGCTTAGGTGTGCCTCGTGATCCGCCCTGTCTTTGTCTTTCCTTCTTCCTCTTTTGTGTCCTGATGGCTGAATCATCCGGCCGGGGTCTGTGTCTGTTGTTGTGCGTGCTTAGTATTGTCATGTGTGCCGTTGTGCTGATGTCTTCAGCTCAACGGCACTCATGACAGCAAGGCGGTCACGTGACATCACATTTTATGACCGCCTTGCTTAGTGACAGAAATTCCGGTCCCAATTACCATCGTCAGCTGAAGACTGTCTGTATTAAAGTTGTCTGTCTTCCCCCACGCCCTGTGTAGTAACACATCAGTGCAGAATAGCTTCTGAACAGAAGCCGGGTGCTGGTCCTTTGCAGCCAGTCCGGTCGGCTGGCCAGCGTTAGCAGGGCGAGTGCTTGCCGAGCCTCCAGGGTAGAGCTGTGGGAGCCAGGGGGCAAGGACAGCCCCAGAGAAGGGGGTGCACCCCACAGCACGATGGGCTTTCTGGCCTTTTCCATCGACAGCCTCCGGTCAGTGTTATACCATCGGGAGCAACCAGCACGGCCAGCTGGGCCCCATCTCCTGTCGCGCCAGCCGTGCCCCATACCTGGTGGAGGGGCTCCAGGCCGTCAGAGTCACCATGGTGGGATGCGGCGACGCCTTCACCCTGGTCGTGGGAGCGGGTGAGTGGCCGGACGTGGGACCCAGAGCCCCTTGCCCTTCAGACACCACTTGGGGTCAGCTGGGTCACATTAACGCCTTTGCCTCCCCAGATGGTGAGGTCTACACCTGGGGGAAAAGCGCCAGGGGGCGCCTGGGCAGGAAGGAGGAGGAGGCGAGGAGCCCGCGGCCCGTGCAGCTGGAAGAGGGCTCTCCCGGCCTGGTCGTCTCGGTCTCCTGTTGCCACGGCAGTACCCTGCTGACCGTCAAGCGTGAGTAGCTGGCTTGTGGGCACAGGCTGCCCGGGGAGACCTGGGTGCTGGCCACCAGCTGGCAGACAGTGTGAGAAGCAACAGTGGTGCCTCCACCTTGGCCTGTGCCCGCTGCCATCCTCCCCCTGTGAGGCATTGGCTAGCAGAGGTGGACGGGCAGGAGGCTGCGCAGGGCTCCGACCCCCAACTGCTGTCTTGGGGCTCTGCAGTGGGCTTCCTAGGAAGTTTCTGGGGCCCCTTGGCTTTGGAACTCCAGAACCCTGAAGCCTCCCAGCCATGGAAGGCAGGAGCTGCGCTGATGTGCCCACTCAAAGAATTAACCACCGTGTTCCTCCAGCAGGCGAAGCTGTGGCTGCCCAGCTAATTTTGCCTGCGTCAGAATGGTTGAGTTTGAAGCAGAGGCATGCCTTCCTCTTGCCCTTTGGGGGTCCTGTGTCTCTGCCCAAGAACCCCCCAAGAAGCCTGGGCTGAGGCAAGCTCTTTCTGGCACCCAGTCTGTTTTGTTCCTGTGCTGGGGCAAGCTAGCTCTGTTTTCAGCCAGGTGGCGTTTTGGTTGCAGTGGCCCCTTTTTCAGCCCAGTTCTCCTCCTCTCGGAGGCATCTCCTAGCGAGACCAGTGGGGACTTCAGCTGCAGGACCTGCTCCACAGGCTTCTCAGGGCTGCATTTAGGGGAGAAGCCCTGCAGCTGTTGGAGCGGCAGGGAGACAAGGAGTCCGAGCAGCCTGAGAATCCCACCAGGAGCAGAGCTCATCTGGGGACAGAGAGGCCAGCAGCAGACAAGGTCCTGGGATACTTTTCGAAGCTCCTCTCTGCTGCCCGTGGACAGGAAATCCTGAAATAGCTTCTCTCCTAAACGTGGCCCCAAGGAGAGTGTGAATCAGCCAGTCGGCATCTGTGCCTCCGCTGGGAAAGCCAGAGGGGGAGCTGGCGATGAATGGATGGCTAGTGAGGAAGCCAAAAGATGAAAAGGAAGGGCTGAGTTCATAGGTTTCAGCCCGGAGACAAAGCTCCTCTGTATGAGGTCCCCCAGGTTTCTGCCAGCTACTGTGCCTTTGCCAGCCTTGCTTCTAACTGCCCCCTGCCCAGTGCTGTGGGAGGGAGGGAGGTCCTGGTGGCCAAACTACCCTTCCCTCGCCAAGCAGGCTGCCAGGCTGGGTGATTTCTGGTCTCAGTGTATCTTTCACATTTCAGCTGCAGTGGAAGAATCCAGCCCACAGTGAGGGGAACGGACCGGGATGGAAACAGAAGGAGCTGGAAGGACACCGGCATCCCTCCCGCTTGCAGGGACTCCTGATCCACCTCATCCTGGAGGCTGAAGCAAATCTGGCCCATGGCTGGGGAGGGAACGCCACACCCACTGATGCAGGCATCTGCCAGATTGCTCCCCTTCCTTCTTCCTGCCCGAAGCTTCTGGGAGGGGGAATGGCTGCTTTGGCATCCGTGCCCCCACAGGCAGCGTGTCCAAGGCCGAGCAGCATCTCCTGCAGAAGGCCCAGCTCCTCCCTGGAGGGTGGCCTTGGAGGCTGGGGAGCCACGGGGCCAGGCTTACGCTGACTCCTGCTCCTGCCGACTCTGACTGCTGGGTAGCCGCTCGCAGGACCCCAGCGGAGAGGGCTGCCATTCCAGCACGACTGGGAGTGATTCGGAGGCCTGAGCGCTGCTGCTGCTGCTGCTGCTGCTGTTTTTATTCACCCCACTGCCTTGTTTTGTGATCTGGCCTCAGTCCCTGTTGGACATGGTCTGTTGAGCCCCCTGCAGCCCGTGGGGGCCATCTGCAACGGAGCAGTCTTGCTTCTGGAGCCACTATTTCTCCCAGGCAGTGTCCAGTCCCGTGGCACCTCCCAAACTGTATGGAGTCTCGAAATCTCAGTCTGCCTGACCCCCATGAACAATAGCCCCTTTCTTTGTCAAGCCTCTGCTCCAGGAGCAGCTGTCTGTACTTCATCCCCTGCAAAGTTTGAAAGGGGGGGGGCAATTTAGCACAACTGAAAGCCATGTTTTTATCCAGCACCAGTATCCTCCATTTTTAGTGCCTCTTAGAAAGAATTGCAGTGTATCGACAGTTGTCATTACTACTGGAATTGTGTATTTGGCATGCGCACTTTTGCGTTCATAAACCCACCAATCTGTAATTGCTCAGTCTATGGAATATTTTGAGGAGGGGCCTACTTCGGTCAGAACACTGTTTGCTAGGCCCTGTCTGTTACTTAACTGCCCAGGTTTGGGTCAGGACAAGACCTGAGGGTGGAAGAGCTGGGAGTGAGGCCACAGAGCTTTAGAAGCTGAGCAGCTGCTTTTTCCATGAGAAGCCCCAGGTTCCATCTTTAGCCTTGAAAAAGAAGCAGGGCAGGTGATGGCAGGCAGATTTCCCCCCGGCTACTTGAGGAGACAGTGCAGAGTACATGAGGAAGTTGTCTGATTGTGGGCAAGGCAGCTGCCACAGCTGGAAGGAATTCTCAAATAAGGAATTGGCTCCACTGTTGGTGATTGATGGATTTTTTTTTCTCTGAGTAAGCAGAGACTGACTGAGAAATATAAGGTAGTTTCAAGGAAGTGAGTAAGCTAATGGGGAGAGCTAACAGGAATTTGCCAGTGGCATTTGGGACAGACCAGTTTAAGTTCGGTTGATAAGAGAAAAGAATTTATCAGATTAGAGAAATAACATTCTGTAACAAAAGCTGACAAAGGAGACAACTCCATTACAGACAGAATCGAAGCAAACCTGTACTGATGGTACAGTCAGAGACTGCTTTTAAGTTCTCACAAAGGAAACGGGTTTTTGAGTCTTCGGGGGAAGAAAAAAAGATGCTGCAGAAGAGGAGACATGATGACAGACCTCCCAAGGATTTAGGGGGCAGCAGTTATGCCCTGCAAGAAGACAAAGGGAAGAGTTGTGGCTACTATGAGGAGCTGAAACAAGCGTGCTGTCTGCCAGGAGTGTGCCGACAGAACAGCTTCCAAAATTTATCCGGCCCGGTGATCCTTACCCCTTTCTGCTAACCCAGCTGGGCACAAATGGTGCTGCAGAGATCAGCCACTGCTGTACTTGCCACAGACTTCGAAGCTCGAGGTGCCAGGGCTTCAGGTGGTCTTCCCATCCATCATGAAGGAAAACAGCTAAATCCTAATAGATAGCCGAGAAAAGGCAGAGCTACTGAATTCGTTTTTTGGCCCCCTGTTCAACAACAGCAAAAAATGCTCCATCAGGACATTTGGAGAGGCAGGATTGAAGGTTAAAATTTATAACTCTAGTCAGGAAGTGCCTCCTTAATTTGAATGAGCTTCATTCTCTGGGACCAGATGAATTGCATCCTAGGATACTGAAGAACTAGCTGATAGTCTGGCTGAACCCTTGTGTGTCGCCGTTGAAAAATCCTGGAGAACTGGTGGAGTGCCAGATAACTGGAGGAGAACAAATAGGAAAGAACAGAGAGAAAATGTGGGAAACTACAGACCAGTCTAAAGATTCTAGAGCAGCTCATAAAGAAATTGGCTTGTAGGCCCCTTGGAAACAATCTGGCAATTTCAAGACTTCAGCATGAGCTTGTCAAGAGCAAATCTTGCCAGACGAATCTATCTCCTTTTCTGTATTGTGTAATGTCCTTAATAGAGTACCGTGCCTAGTTCTGGACACCGTTCTTTAAAAAAGGATTCCGTTAAATTGGAACAGGTTCAGAGAACGGGGATTGGGGGATAGAAAAGACGCTAAGACTGTGAAGGGAGAATAAAGGAGCTGCATGCGTCCCACTTTGAGAAAGGACGGGGAGATCACACAGCTGGAAGGTGTCACAGAAGACAATTGGGCCCTGTTTTCTCTTCTTGCAGGACGTGGAATAATGGGTTTAAGTTACAGGAAAGGCGGTTCCGACTGGATGCTAGGAAAAAAGAGCAGTTTGGTGGTGGAGTGGATGTCTTGGAGAGGTGATGGGTTCCCCCTCGTGTTGAAGGGGAGGCTGGGCAGCCCTCGGGCAGGAGCGCTTTAATTTGGATTCAGCAAGTTGAACTGAATGACCTCAGAAACCCCTTCCAACTCCTGTGATTCTACAGTCTTTTTGGTCCGTCAAGACCGGAAAGAAAAGGATTCCTGCCAGCAAAGCATAAGCACTGCAGGGGGTGGAGAGAGATGGTTTGGGGGACCGTGGTCTGAGTTTCCTGGAAGATACGCTGCTAACTGAAATAAATCGCACCTCACAAGGACCAGTAAAAATAAGGTTGGCCCAGTTTGCCCAGGAGGGCTTTCAGCTGGACCCCGGGAGGGTTGGGGGATGAAAGCCCTCAAGGCAAGGCCCGTGTCACGTAGAAAGAACTGGGAGTGGTAAGTGGTCTAAAGTCCAACCACGGGCTTGTACCCCATCCTGCTTGCCGGGGCACAAAAAGGCAGCCCATCACTTGGGCAGGCTGAAGTTGGTCCAGGGTGTTCCAGCAGGGAAAGAGTGTTTTCCCGGGGCAAACTGCAGAGACAACCCACGCGGCCCACCCGTGGCACTGGACGAGGCAGCCTGAAGGGACGGGGCGGCAGTTGTTGAGTTCCGGTCCACTGGGATCGCCTGTTCTCCAGGGCTGGAAGACCAGGACTCTGGCTGCCCCAGCCAGCGCCTCCTTTTTCAAGTAGGTGGATCAACTGGCCAGCCTCAGGAGCACGAAGCCCTGGCCGTGCACAGGGCCACCCTTGTCTGAACAGAGGCAGTGGAGAGCATAGCGAGGGGCTCCTTTCCTGCGCTCCCAGCATCAGCAGGGCAGAAGCCTGTCCCGCCGGTGGCTGCTCAGCTCCTCTCTTCCCGAAAGGCTCTCTTACAAAGTTCTCCCCATGGTAGAACATCACCTGGGATGTACAGCCACCCTTCCTCCCCACATTTGCCATTTTGGATGGTCAGAACTGCACGTACGCCATGATTTAACACGAGAGTCAGTAAAGTGATGTTCAAGGCTTCCACAGCGCTCACCCAGCAGCGGTGTCTCTGTGGCAGAAATCGGGGGGGCCGCTGGATGGCAAGCCAGAGATGACAGCAAACTCTGCTGAAGGGGGAACAGGTGAGGCCCAGATGCCTGGCAGGAGGCAGATCTTCAGCTGTGGAGGATTATCCTATTGACCAATCAGCCTGAGAGGGAGTGGGATCCCAGGGACACCCTGCAGCAAAGGACTCTTGGCAGTGCACAAAGACAAAGGACAGACTAAAAGTGCAAGAAGACTTCCACCATCCGAAGGAGGATACGAATAGAATACAACAACATGTAGAGAGACACAGCCTCTGGGCCTCAGACCCCCCCGCACCTACCTCCCGCTAGCAGCTTCTCACAAGTCGATTGAACTGCCCAGGCTGATACCAATGGAGAATGTGGCCCTGCAGATGCCTTGGCCCGTTATAGGGCAGCGCCAGCCCTTTCGATTGCCCCCCGAGGTCTGCTGGCAACCAGTGCAGGGCGGAGTGCGCTTCCACCGGCGAGCACCGGCCGGCACGTGAACCACTGGGCTTTGAACCGGCTGCAGCTTCAGAGCGGTCGTCAGAGGCAGCCCCCCGGAGGGCGCATTGCAGCGGTCGGAGCAGGCAGTGACAACGGTCGGAGCAGCGCCCTCCGGCCCCAGGCAGGGCTGCAGCTGGCACGACGGCTGAAGTAGGGGAAGGCCCTCCTAGCCATGGCCTCCACCTGCTGTCCCAACAGCAGCCAGAATCCAAGAGGACATTGAGTCACAGGCCTGCCCTGCCAGGGGTAGCACTACCCGGTCAAGAGACCCCGCTGGGGCAGACACAGAACCCCAATGACAAGGAGTGACTCTCTTGCCAGCGTTCAGTGCAAGCCTGTCCTGTCCCATGCGGGCTTTGTAGATTGTAGGAAAGCTATAGGGGATTTCAGGATCCCGTCTGGCAAAATGCCGCATGACGCGCTGACCAGCACCCTCGTTCTGTGTGTGCTGGACAGCATGGCTGTTAACTGGACGCCTGGCCAGCCTGCATGCCATGCTTCGAGAGGGCTTCCTGATGATCCCTCGTCCAGCTGGTAGCCAGAGGGGCCACAGGTGTCAATCCTGGCTTTTCTTCAAAATTTTATTTATGACTTGGATGAGGAGATGGAGGAAAATCTGCAGATGACACAAAATCAGGTAGAATAATATCTCAGGGCACAGAAATACAATTCAAAATAACCTTAGGCTAGAAAAATGGGCTGGAAATAATGAATTGAACAGGCAGCTGCAAACGTGCAGACGCACCTCCAGTGTAGAACCGGGGCCGCCTGGCCTTGTAGTAACACTTGTGAGAAAGACGTGAAAACTGAAAACGAGTCATCAGTGAGGCGTGCTGAAGAGGCAGCTGCAGTTTTCGGGTGCATCAACAGAAGTTTCCAATCACCAAAAAAAGAAAAAAGAAAGCTCTGGTTCATTCTGCACTGGCCAGTGACCATCTTGAATATTGTGTCTACTTAACGGGTGCCGCTTCCAGGACCGGCCCAGAAAATGAGAGTGGTCGGGGCCGGAGGGCAGAGATGGGGGGAGCCGGGCCTGCTCAGCCTTCAGAAGAGGAGACGAGATGGCAGGTTCCAACCAAACTTGGGAAAAACCTCCCAGGAGTGACCCAGAGGGTGAGGCGTGGGCAGACTCCCCTTTGCTGGCAGCACAGAAGTGGAGGCTGGACCCCCTTGGCCTGGGACGCCTCCCTCTGGATTCCTGCCCTGAGGAAGCTGCTGGGCTGGACTCTGGGATTCTAATTCCTCCTGGGAAGGTGGCGGGAGGCGAAGTCAAGGTCCAACCAAGCTCCGTTTGATCTGCTGTGAGCTGAGAGGGGAGCTGGGCCAGGGTGGATCAGAAATGCTTGGGCTCCGAGTTAAGTGGCACCCCTGGGCCCCAAGTCCAGGAGCATGGCCCTGCGTAACAAGTGGGCCAGCCTTGCTCCTCTCCTTCGGGGGGCTGGCAGAGGCGCCCCTGTGCTTCCCCCTCCCACCTGTGCTGGGATGGGGTGGGGAAACAGCCTTCCCCGTGCTTTGCAGGGATCCCCTTCCGATTGCCAGAAGGGCTGGGCTGACTGTGCAGTAGGGCGGCAGGGACCCAAAGCTCCCGCTGCTGCGCCTGCCAGACCCCCCCAGCTATCTGTGGCTGACTGCACAGCAGAGACCGGCTGTTCAGGCTGCAGGGGGCTTGCTGCTTCAGCAAAGCCCCAGGACCTGCTTTTCCTACTCAGGGCGTGGGTCACAGTACCCAGCAGTTAGGGTACTGTACTTGCTCAGAAGGCAAGCAGATCCTGAGTTAACAGAAATGCACAACGTAGATTGATTTGGGGCTCAAGTGCACAACAATCCTGCATGGCAGGCCAGAACAGTCACTGCCTTGAGAATTCCATGATGGTGGGAAAACTGAGGCAGGAGAAAGCTTCATGATGTTATGGAAATATTCCAGTCAGTCCTGACAGAGTTTCAGCACCCAAGTACCCACATACAATCAATACAGGTAGTCCTCGCTTAATGACCGTTCATTTAACGATGGTCTGAAGTTACAACTGCCTCAGACCTGTTCAGAGAAAGTGCTTTACGACCTGTACTCAAACTTACGACTGTCACAAAACGTTGCACCACCCCCACAGTCGTGTGATTGTGATTCGGGCACTTGGCAGCTGGCTTGCATTTATAACCAGCTGCAGCGTCCTGTGGTCACATGATCACAATTTGCAACATTTTTTGCCAGTTTCCAGTGAAAAACATCCACTGGGGAAGCTGATTCACTTAACAACCCATGATTCACTTAATGGCCACAGGAATTCACTTAACTATCATAAAAATGGTTGTAAAATCTGATCTGGTCACATGGTGACTCACTTAACCAGTCTTCCAGTCCCTATTGTGGTCATTAAGTGAGGACCACCTGTACTCACTTATCTGCATTTGATTTCAGTCTTACTAAGTTGGAATATCTAGGATCCACAACTGGGGGGCTGCGTTGTTCATACCCGGTTGATCTACCCTGGCTCTTACAAGCAGAGCTGCTGTGCTTGTGCAATGAGTGGAATTTGTGTTAACCTTGGCCAGCATGTGTATAGCTTAACGTGTCGTGAGAAGCCACCTGTCGAGATCCTGTTGGGTTCAACATCTCATGCAGATCCAGGGTGGTGCATCAGGAAAAGAGCTGGACCCGGGCTGGGGAGATCCTGCTTCAAGTCTCCACTCAGCTATGAAGGTCCTTGGGGGACTTTGGCCTGTTCACTCTCTCAGCCCGGCCTACCTTATGGGGCTGTAGTATGGGGAAAAGCACAGGAGACGAAAGTGCTATGAAAGGTGGGGTGGTGCAGAGGGAGGCAAAGAAAAGGTTGGCAAAGGAACAATATGTTGAAAAGGGAGACTTCTTGTGGTGGCTCTTGCAATACCTGTTTCCTGGCCTGGCTCATCTCGAAGGGCCCGGCAGATACAAATTTGATAAAAAGAATAAATAACAAATCTGAACTGTGGCCAAAGTCAGCATCCAGGCTAGGTGTATTTTTGCATCCTCCCCACCTGGCAAGAACAGGCTCTGATGCGGAGAGCAGCCAGCCAACCCACCAGCTCAGGCCCTTTTCCTGCAGCCCCCTCCCCGGCCCTTTTCCTGCAGCCCCCTCCCCAACATGTGTGTGCCAATGTGGCGTGGCTACCGACATGCCCCAATCTTGGGCTTATGGGAGTGAAGTTGCCCTGCAGGGCCAAATGGTGGAACTGCAGATATTCTCCTCCTGTTTCTCAGCAGTCTGCTTTGATTTAACATCTGGAGCCGCCAACCTCCCCTCCCAATTCAGCTCATAATGGGAAGGAAGGGGCTGCAGATCGGGACTGGTGGGCATTGCCCTCCTCTGTGCCCTCCTCCTCCCCCACTCGGCCAGTTTTTTCCCCCCTGCCCCCTTCCAAAATAACTGGCAGCATTTTGCCCTGAAAGCCTCCCAGGCAAAGCTGGAGGGGGGGGATTGCACTATTTGGGTATCTCCTTCCAGGGGTGGAGGCACTCCGTTCCCTTGGCTCGCAGAGGAATTCAGAAAATGTTTGGAGCCTGAAATCAGGTGCCTGCGGGGGGGCGGCAGGAGCCAGGATAAGAGAAGGGCTGTCAACAAGCCGTCAAGGCCCTCGCTTGGCTCCAGCCTGGAAACAGGACGGTGGGAGCAGTTTTGGCTTCTGCTGCATTCCCTTGGACGCGGGTCATAACAAAGCAGAGAAACCTGTAAGCAGCCTCTGAAGCACTGGGAGGGAAGCACAGCCCAGTGGGTAGAGCATTGGCCTGCTGGGCAAGGGCCACCTTCCCTGGCCTGGAGGCCTGGAGGCTGCAGTCTGAGACTGCTGGGACCTGGGGTGGCTGAAGGCAGCCCGTGGTGGGATCCCCACGCCCAAGGCCCACAAGCAGCGTTGGCACTTTGTGCAGCCAACCTGCCAAATGCGTGCAGAAGCCCAGCCTGCCCCCCGTCCCCCCTTGAGCTCCGTAGGGCGAGGAGGTTGTGCACAGGAGGAAAACCAGGCTAATTGTGCTAAGCCTGCTGTGTGAACGGAGCACCACTGATGTGTGCGTTGGGCGCCGTGAAGGCGATGTCCTTGGTTGTGCTGGTCCTATACCAGCCACGGGTGTGGGGAAAACGACCTTGGCGCCAGTCTTGCTTCTTGTCCAAACTGACTTGGAAAAAACATTTTAATGTAAGTGGGAGAGAAGCCAGCTGCCGCTAAACAGGCCCAGCTCCAGGCCCGCCTACTTCCTCACCTGGCTGGTGTCTTCGGTGTCTCTGCAGCTGGAAGGGCCAGAGGCTGCAGGCCCCCCCCCAGTGCAATCCCAAAATGTGCCCCTGTCCCTAACAAAGACCGAGTCAGGGCAGAGCGAGAGACTCTGAGGCTGGCCAAAGGGGGGGCGAAGGAGCCTGGGTACCTTGCAAGGGTTTCACCAGGGCTGTGCCCACCAGGGAGCAAGCCGGCCTCCCCCCATTTGGGGAGTGTCTGTCTGGGCCTGGGGAGAGTGCCCCCCCCACAAGACCCGCTCTGCAGCGCCCCCCACTGGGGAGAGACGGGAGGAGTCTCCAGAGCGGGTTCTGGGGTTGCCCACTCTGCCAGCAGCGATGGGTCTCGCTTAGCAAAACGTTCCTGGCAGTGGTTCAGTTTTAACAGACGGGGGTTAAGCACGTGGCGCAGGGAAAGCCGAGACAAACAGGCTTTGCAGCCAGGGAGCGCTCTTAAACTCCTCTGCCAGCCCGGCTGGGCCCCTGGACATCCCTTCCAACGTCCAGCAGCTGCTTTGTGGTGGGCAGACGCAGCGCCTCCCTTGCGAGAGCGGGTGCCAGGAGGGGTCCAGGACAGGCTGTGCTTGTGATCACCCAGAGCCTCCCCTGCCTGAACCCTTTCCTGGGAAGCCGACCTCCAGCCTTGGCCAGCTTAATCCCTGGTCAGGATGCGCTGCAGAAGGGCCTGAGTGCGAATCCAGACCACCAGCGGGGGTCTGGCAAGGAGGAAAGCCCTAGAGAGGCCCAGCTGCCATCCAGCAGGGCTGCTTTGATGGACGAGCCGAGACGTCCCTGGGATGAGCAGGATCCTCCCTGCCCCCACCCCATGGCTGCTTGGCAGCCCCCACCCCCCGACACTTTGCTGCAGAAACCAGAAAGGATCCTGCCCTGGTGCCAAGCCCCCTCCCCCAAATACCATCTGGCCACAGACCTTCCTGGAGCAGTGAGGGTTGCAGTGGGGCCTTCCAGCCCCAGCCCCAGCCCGATCTGCGGCATTTCTGAAGCCTGTGGCAAAGGTGGTACCCTGGCAGTGCACAAATCAGGTAAGAACCCACCTTATAAACGAACTGATAGAAGGCAATAAATGCAGCTGCGGGCAGAGACAGAGAGATCCCAGCCAGAGCCACACCAATGCCAGCTGGCGACCGAGAGCCGAACCAGCCCACAGGGTGCCCAAGCTTTGCCCTGCCCCTCGGAAGGAGACATTCCCAGGATGGGCCCTGCTGGGGGGCAGGACAGCCAGGGAAAGGTCAAAGGTCAGGAGCAGCCCCGGAGCACCTTTTCAGCCTGAAACTTTGCCCAAAGCTTTCTGCCAGCTACACCCCCCTTCAGCAGATGCCACCATGGCGCACCCCTTCCCTTGAGGCTGAGATGGAGGGGTGGTCCCTGGCTTTGTCTGCAGGGCCTGGCAGCATCTCGGGGGGGGGGGGAACCCTTCTCCTGGGACCCTGGTGGGCTGCTGCCAGGCAAAGGAGTCCTGACTGGGCTGGAGCGGCCAAGAGAGCTTGCTGTCCACCAGTGCCAGGACGGGAATGCAGCCCAAAGTTGTGGGCCCACAAAGGGAAAGGGTGGGGGTTGCCCCAGGTGCAAATTGATCTTCCTCAGGGGTAGCCCTTGCGTAGGGTGGGTGCGGGGCAGCACAAGCCCTCCCTCCTCTTTGGGGATCTCACCAGGTCTGGAAGCCCCAGACCCTCAGGCCTTGGGTGTGGTGATTCTTCCAAGGTCTGGTTCTAAAGTCTGATTAACAATCCCACCCCAATGATTGTTCTCTAAAGTAGTGTTTCTGGAGTCCCTGGTGCTCTCTCAGCCTGGCTGTTTCCTTGCAGACATTTCATGGCCAGGCTAGGCAACGTCTTCAGTGCGAGGAGGGAGGGGGCCTTGCTCTCAGTCTATACACCGTGGCTTGCCCTGCTTGCGTTGCTGGGGGGGGGTGTTCTCTCCTTGGGGGTTCCTTGACTGGGCCGTTGTTTGCTGCTGGGTGGGTTGCCTGAGTTAAGAGTTCCTTGATTGGGGCGTATTGTGCTGTTTGCTGGTTCATCTGGTGTTGATCCCAGTGCTGATTTTTGCATATCTGCTTTAGACACGCTTTAGAGCAGCGTTTCTCAACCTTGGCCACATTCAGGTGCATGGACTTCAACTCCCAGAACTCCCCAGCTGTGCTGGCTGTGGACTTCTGGGAGTTGAAGTCCACGCATCTTCAAGTGGCCAAGGTTGAGAAATGCTGCTCTAAAGTGTGTCCTGTTTATATTATTATTATTATTATTATTATTATTATTATTATTATTATTATTATTATTATTAAAATATTTTCCCCACATTTGATTTTCAAGGACCCAGAGCATGGCGAGGCAGAGGTTCTTTGCTTGCACAAAGTTGGGGGGATGGCGGGGGAGGGACGGTTGGACTCCCAGCCCTGCTAAGGCAGCTTACGGTGCAGGTTCTTCCTGGAGGGGGGACTCTCTCTAAAGCAGATGGGCAGAAACTGGAACAGACCCCACCCCCGGAATTGGGATGGCCTCAACTCTGCTGGGGTTTTAAGATTCTGAAAAGATGCTTTCTCCCCCAGCAGCAGAATGGGACATTGGATGAGTCCAGCTGGAAAACTGATTTAGGCTTTTGAACATGTTTTGGCCCCCCATTTGTGCTGTTGTGGTTACTTGTGCTTATGGTTTCGGGTTAGCTCAGGATTACGGTTAACCCAGAGTCTCGTTTTGCAAGTTGGGCCCCCCAATTTAGCTCCTACAAGTGCAAAGCTTCCCCTTTGCGCCCTGTTTCCTGGAGTACTGCCCCCCTACCCATGATCCTGGGATGCGGGCAAGGAAGGGTGGGCACCCCAGGCTGCATTCTCAGGAGTGCCATCACTGGGGGGCGGGCTCGGTGGCTCCAAAGCCTGGCAGCAGCCACCTTGATGAAGAACAGGGGCATGACCGCCCCGCCCCCCTTGATTTGCTTCAAGCGCGGTGAAAAACCGCCGTCCCCTCCCCAGGGAGCATCCCCAGCCGCGGAAATGGAGGCCGAGCCGCGCTGCGCTGGGGCTTGCAGGACAGGAAAGGGGCAGGGGAAATCCCCCCGGGCTGCGGCGGGGCGGGGCGGGGCGGGGCGGGGCGGGCAGGGGGCCCTCCGGCTCCTGCTCCCACCCCTCCCTTTGGGGAGGAGGCCGGACATGGTCTGGGCTGGTTTTCCGGGAGTCCGGAGGCTGATCGGCAACTGCAAGCCAGAGGGAGGCTGCCACCCCAGGGGGAGGCTCCGTGCGGCCGCCGAGCCGAGGGGGCGAGCAAGCCGAACGCCGTCTCCGGAGCGCCGCAGCCTCGCCAGAGCCCGTGGCGGGGCGTCCCACGGCCGCTTCGGCTTCGGCGGCGGCGGCGCGCGACCCGAGGGCGCCTTTCCCGCTTGCTGGCAGAGGAGCCTCGCGGGCGGCGGGCGCAGAGCCGAAGTTGGCCGCCGTCCGGGGCGGGGGCGGGGCGGGGCGACGGGAGGCGGGGCCTCGCCTGGCCGCGCCCCCCAGCCGCGGAGCCGCGGCGCACACAATAGCGGCGGGGCGCGGAGGAGCGCGGCGCTGGCGAGGCGGGAGGCGGCGGGGGGCAGCGGGGCCTCGGCCGGCGCGGGCGGGCGGGCGGAGCGGCCGGAGCCGCGGCCGGAGCCATGCCGGGCTTCGACTACAAGTTCCTGGAGAAGCCGAAGCGGCGGCTGCTCTGCCCGCTGTGCGCCAAGGCCATGCGGGAGCCGGTGCGCGTCTCCACCTGCGGCCACCGCTTCTGCGACACCTGCCTCCAGGAGTTCCTCAGGTCGGTGGGCGCCCCGGACCCCAGCCCCAGCCCCGCGGCGGCCCTTTGTTCCCGGGCGGCCGGGGGCGGACGCGTGCGCCCCTCTGGGCGTGTGCAGAATGCCGCGCGGCGCTGCCCCCCCCCCCCGCCCGCTGCCAGAGCGGAGACCCCGGCCCGGGGCTTGCGAGGGCGCGCGGGAGGCCGCGGGAGAGCGGGGTGGGCTTGGCGGGCCGGTTCCCTCCCGCAGCGGCAGCCACGGAGGAGGCTGCGAGAGCGCCCGGCCCCGGGGGGCAGCGGCCCCGGTTTGCCCGGTCGGTCGGTCGGTCAGAGCGGAGCCCGCGGTCTCTGCTCCTCCCGGGAGGTCGGTCCCTGCCCCTTCCTGGGCGCCCCCGTCGAGGCCATCCAAGGTAGCGTCCCCGCCCGCCCCCGCGCAACTGAGCTCTGCCCTGTTTGGTGTCTGCTGGCCGGGCAACGGCGTTGCACCCCCGGGCGATTGTGTGCGATTCTGCGCGCGCGTTTGCAGAGATAAGCCGAGCAAAGTTGGGTGCCTCCTGGGCACTGAATGGCTCGCCCCGCAGGGAGGAATTTGGGAGGAGCTGCGCTCCCCCCCTCGCGCGAAGGTGATCTGGCTGACCAGCCCAGAAATGCCGCCTGCCTGGTTCCTTCGCTCTTTCAAGGGGAAGGAAGGTTTCAGGGTGGGGTGAGAGCCGCGGGTTGGCGTCCCTGGAGGGCTGGAGGGGCGGGAAGTGGAATTTAACCCAGAAAGCAGCTGGCTGTGGGAGGAGGTGTCTTTGGCCTACACAGAAACTCCCGGACTTTCGCTGGCCTCGAGAAGCCTAGGGGGGCTGCACCTGGGTACTCCTTGGATGGGAGACCACCGGGAAATTTGCAGGGCTGTAGCTCACTGAGAAGTCCAAAAAAGTCCCAAGAAAAAGCAGTGGTGGGGAGGGCCTGCTTGAGGCACCCTCAAGTTTACTCCCAGGGATGCTTTTGATGGGGGACACTCTGGGGGGTGTCCAGAAGCAGCTGGTCCAAGCCTGCAGGTGTCACAGGGTGCTTCATCAGCCAGCAAGGCCACTGGGTCTCAGAAGGCATTCAGAAGAAACCAGCAGGTGGGTGGCTGGACAGGTGCGAACTCTTGCAAAGGTCTAGAGACGGAGGGAAAGGGTTCCTGGCTGGGCTGCTCTCGCTTTCCCAGTTCAAGGGCCCTGTGTGTGTGAGAGAGACAGGAGCACTATTCCAGGGGATTCTGGCCCCAGAGCAGCATGTTGTTTTGCCCCAGATAGCAGGAATAAGGTTTGTGGGCTACGGTCCCCTCCATTCGTCACTGATCTTGTTGTTGTCTGTGCGTGTGTGTGCATGCGCACATGTGCAGGAGCCCCAACCCTCATAGGCATAGGGGCATGCACAGGTTGCTTGGTTCCTGCTTTGGGGGCGGGGGGCAATTGAGGGTTCCCTTCCCAACTCTGAGCACTGGGCTTTGAGATAAGCTGTGGCTCCCCTGTGCTCACCCCAGAATCTCTCCCTGCACCTCTTGTTCCAAAATGACACTTCGCTTGGGCGGCTTTTGGGGGGCTGGGAGAGAGGGCCGCTGTTCCCCTAGCACAGTTGAGTGCCCCCAGTGTGGGTAGGAGCGAGGAGCGTCACATCCTCCATCTCCCGGCGGCTGTTTGGAAAGGCAGAAAACACCAGGGGCTGTTGGCTTTTCCCGGCTGGGGAGAGCAGCTCTGAGGCCACCTCTCTGATGGGTGCCGGAAGAGGTGATGCCTTTGGCTGGAGGGGTTGTCTCGGCCCCCACGGGGATTTTGGGGAGGGGGTGCCTTTCCAGTCCCAGCTAGGGCTCAGGGCTTGTTCCTGTGCTTATCAAGTGTGGCCCCAGACCTTCCCCAGCCCCAGCGCTCCTGGGAAGCCCCTTGCAGGCCACGAGTCCCTCCCATCCATGGGGGGCTGTGGGGAGGGAGCCCCTGAGTCTGGCCTGGATCCCAGAAGGTCAGGGAGGGGGGGTGTTCCCCCCCCCTCTCTCTGCAACCGCTGCTGCCTCAGCACATTCTCTGGCCACCGAGCCCCAGCAGCAGCCAAGCTTAGGGGGGATTAATTGGTTGCAGCCCCTCCTGGTGGGAACATTTGCATCCCCTCTGGCTCTTTAACCCTTGCGCTTCCCGCAGTTCCTCAGCTGCAAGGCGAGGAGCAGCGGAAGGGCAGCCTTCCTGGGCAGAGGGCGCCCAGGCGGTGGGGGCATCCCCTTGGGTGTCTCTGTGGAGAAGTCCCCAGGCTGGTAGGAAGGTCCCCATTTCGCAGTCAGGAAAGCCTCATCTCCATGGCCTGACCCCAACTAAAGAGCAAAATGCACTCTGCATGTGCTCAAGAGGCATGCTGGTTTTATACAGAGAGGGAGGGTAGTGGCGAAGGTGCCAGGCTAGAAGTGGGGAGGCTGTGAGTGCAAATCCGCCCTTAGGCACAGAAGGCAGCTGGGTGGCTTTGGCGTGGTCCCTCTCTCTCAGCCCAGCCCCCCTCGCAGGGTTGTTGGGGTGGGGAAGGTAGAACAGGGGCATTATATACCCTGTCTTGAGTTGTACAGAATAAAGGTGGGGAGTCATCACAGTAACAGTAACAGCAGCGCCTTTTGGCCGCCAGAACGGAGCAGAACCTTTGCCGGCAGGGAACTGGGCCGAGCAAGGCTCGGTGAAGCTGCTCTTCTAAGTGGCCAGTGGGCTTCCTGGCGATTGGCCACCCTTGGACCCCGTTTGCATTCCCTCTCTGCTGGTCCCCCAAAGATGAGAACTGGAGCAGTGCCCACAGGCCTCTCTTCTCGGGCTGGTTGTGCCCCCAATTGGAGGAGGAGGCTGGCAAGCCCCTGGGCTTTGTCCTCCTCCAAGTTGGTGGATCCGACGTCTTGGAGCCTTGGTGGGTGCCAGAGGGCTGACAGGGCAGGACTCTGGAGGCCGGGGGCGCCTGCTGAACAGGTGGGCTCCTCTGGGGAGGATGATGCCTTGTCCCCTTACCTGGCCAAGCGCCAGGCCCTGATCCTGCAGCTGTGCAGGGCCTCCCTCCTTGCAGGTCCAAACCCGTTCTGCTGCTCCCCATCACCAACTTCCTGGCTGTTGGGAAAAGTGCCCATCTTCAGCGTCTCTTCCCAGGCTGGTTTGTGTCTACACTGCCAGTCCTGGTGCGGCTCTCCCTGGCCAAGGAGGATCCCCCCGCCGGGCAGAGGGTTCTGGAGCACCTGGTGCAGAAAGGGCTTTCCTGATCCCCTGCAGAAAGTCAGGGAGCCTGGGGGTTGCTGGGCCTGCCAGAAAGTGGAGATTGGCCGGTGGGAGGGCCTGCGGCTGAGTCACTGTTTGCCCCGGTGGCACCCAGAACTGGAATGACCTTTGGCCAGCGCTGCTCTGCTTTGCCCGTCCCGTGAAAGGCAGGCCAGTTGGGCAGCGTGGCAGGGAGGGGCGTGTGGGCTGGGTGGGCGGTGGTTTCTGCTGCAGGACAGGCCCAGCCAAGAGCTTCAGGGGAAAGCTGGTTGGGTTGCCACCTCTGTGCAGTAGAATAAAGTCATGCCACCACCCAGTGTGAATTCAGACGTCCCTGGTAAACAGAATATGAAAATAAAATGGGATAACTACACTTTCACAGGAACATTATCTTGGTGGAACCTCCAGAACAGTGTTCCTCAACCTTGGTCACAACCTTAGAAGAGGTGTGGACTCCAACTCTCAGAATGGCTGGGGAATTCTGGGAGTTGGGGTCCACACCTTTTCAAGTGGTCAAGGTTGAGGAACACTGCTCCAGAAGCTGAGGCACTTTATCTGAGTACGCCGAGTATGCCCATTGCCCTCCTGCCCTCTTGTGGATGGCCTGGCTGGGAAGCAGCAGGTGGTCCTTCCGGAGCTCAGTCCCAAGACAGTACCCGAGTCATCGGGGCTGTTCTTGGGGCCCCCCAGGCTGAAGTCAGGGCTGGCAGCTCTGCTTCTGGCTTGGTTGCCCAGGAAGGCCAGGCTCCCACCAACGCCTGGCTGGCCAACCTGTTGTGGAAGCCGCTGTGGCTGGCCTTGAGTCTCCTGGAGCTGTGCTGAAGGCTGTATCTCCTGGTTGGAGATATGCTGAAATACACAACGCTGAAGTCCTTCCAGTCAATGGGATGAAACTTCCAGGGTTTAGATACAGATGGGGCATTAGGAAGAACATCTGGAAAGGAATTGCTGTCAGTCAGTGGAATGGGCTATGCCATGGAATGGCTAGTTCCCTTTCACTGGAGATTTTCAAACAGAGGTGGGAGGGGCATCTAGCAAGGATGGTGTAGGAAATCCTGCCAGGTGCAGGGGTTGGACTTGATGACTTTTGAGGTCCCTTCCAATTCTACAGTTCTTTGACTTGGTGGGGTCTCTGGAGGTCCGGCGTCCCCAGAGGCAGCATGCATGGCTTCTGAGCATGGTGAGGTCCTGCAGTGCAAAGTGACTGGCCAGGATCTGGAGATGGGCTGGGAACGGCCCCTGGCAGGAGGGAACAGCAGACAGACAAGCAAATGGGGGTGGGAGAAGCTTGGCCCATCTTTGTGCCCTGCAGCTGTTCTTGAGCCTCTGAGCAGTGCACTGGGTGGGGCTCAACAGGTGGCTGTGCACCCTAAGGGTTTAGACCAGCCTTTCTCAACCTTTTGAGCCTGGAGGAGCCCTTGAAATATTTTTCTGGCCTCGGGGAACCTCTGCACATTCAGGCTCAAATATGGGCCAGAAGTTACAAAATTATGATATTCGTTTCATGGGTAGGCCTGTCTATATGCGCTAACAGTGTTCTCAAACTGAAAATAATGAAACTTCCCTCTCTAATGTGAAGTTGCCTGAATTTGAAATAATTCTTTAAATAAATCGTGATCTCCCAAGGAACCCCTCGTGACCTCTCGTGGAACCCAAGGATGCCACGGAGCCCTGGCTGAGGAACCCTGGTTTAGGCAGATTAACTGCCTTTGGGAAGCTTCCCCCCCGCCACCAGAGTCTCCAGTTGGAGGGTTTGTCTGAGACACTGGCAGGAGCCAGGCACTGGCCGGTCATCCCATGGTGGGCAGAGCAGAGGCCCTGCCACCTTCTTACAGAACAGGAGGCCAAACCCCTTGGCTAGGAAGAGGCATATTTATTTCAATTTACATGGCCTCTCGTCTCAGTTCCCTGACTGGGCAGGTAACAGTATTAAAAAGAATACAAAAGCGTTAACCCCCCCACACACACATACACACTCATAAACAGCAGCTGGGGTAAAAATCAGCCCATCGCTCACAAGCTAACATTGTCAGTGCATATGTCCACCTCCTGACCCCCAAGCTTGCTGGCAGGACTGTGGCGTGAAGGCCAGCAGAGCGAGGGCCTCTCTGGTCTCCCGAGGGAGGGAGGGCACTATGACAGGGAGGGCCCTTTGGCGGGAAGTGAGGCAGAAACCTGGGGGGGCAGGAGTGGGGATTCCCCTCTGTCTCCCTTGGGGACAACCCCAAGTTTCCCCAGAAAGTTTCTTCACCACACCCATCCCCTCTGGGGCAGCCAGATCTGCTTGCTTGCCAGAGTGGCTGAGCTGGGGACGAAACCTGGCGGCTACAGTCACCCGTAGGTGCTGCTGGGCTGAGTTAACCCTGGTTGGCAGTGTTCTGGCTTAGCTTCCGGCGCACGGTTCAGGAAGCAGGTTAGTTCAGGAAGGAGGGAGCGTGTGCTGTTGACTGGGGGGTGTTGCCAGATGGTGGGAGCTGGGCTGTGGTAGAAGCCCCCCCTTTTGTGCACGTGGCCACAGATGGAAAAGGGGGGGCTTTGACTGCAACACTGGCCTGCCGTGTGCCCCCTGTTGCCTTTTGCTTTGCTGGGCGGAGGTCCTGGGGGGGATCTGCTGACCGACGGAGGGGGAAGACCCCCAGGGCAACTGAGACCCCGGTTTGGGGCCCCAGGCCGCATTTATAGCATCTCCTTCTGGCAAGTGTAGCGCTGCGGGCAGGGAGGTTGGCCCGTTGGTCACCCTGAAGACAGGCAGAACATGTTACGTGCTGCCCCGGGCACGGGCTGGGTTCGCACCGTGCTGGACATTGGTTTGGCCTGTTGCACAGAATAAGCTGCCATCGCGAGGCAAACCCAAGGAAGGGAAGGGGTGTTTTGTCTTAGTGGGTCTGCAAATGAGAATGATGGATTTGTATGACCTGCTTAGCCACTAGCAGCACACCACATGCGCGGCTCCCTTTTGGATAAGCATCATCCGCTGTGGCTGTGAAGAAAAGTGCTTCCTGCACAGTTGAGGGGACACAATGGCAGAAGCTATGGAAATGTGGAATTTCCCAATCAAAATCTCAGGTGGGGAAGAAAAACATTCTGGCCCGCAATGCTGCAATCCAGCCTTCCCTGACTGGGTGCCCTCTGTGGGTATGAAGAGCTTCCAGGCCAGGGCATCTGTGTAGAAGAACCAGGTGTCAGCTGGCTTTGCCCCAGGGCAGTGGGCATCAGAGCCATCTTGGCACAGGGGTTGGTGGCATGGGCAAAATCTTCTTTTTGTGCCTGAGCCAGGCAGAGGGGGGATGTTTCAATCTCTCGCTTTTCCTCCTGCAGCGAAGGTGTTTTCAAGTGTCCAGAGGATCAGCTGCCCCTGGACTATGCCAAGGTGAGCCCAAATGCCAGCTGAGGCTCTATTGGTGCTGAGGCTGGGATGGGGGAGCAAGTTTGCCCCTCTTGGCACCTTCTGGCCCACTTTCTCTTGAGTGCTGCCTCCCTGTGCCTCTTTGGAGAGCCCCTTTCTCTCCCACTTCGCTTGTTATCCCGTGCTCTGCCCTGGCATCTGACGATGAAACCCCTCAAGAATGGATGACTAGAAGGCCCTGCTTGCAGATGGCAGCAGCAATGGGAAGGAGGGGAGGGGCAGGGAGGGGCATTCTTGCCAGCCTTGCTTGTGCCCCCACGTCCCTGTAGGCCTTGCCTGAGCTCCAAAGGGCAGCAGAGGTGGGCCTGGATGGGCTTTGGTGCCCGAAGGGATCTTGGGGCAGCACCAAGAAGGCTGCGGGGCTCCCCCGGAAGCCGCCTGGAAGTGAGCTCCCCTCGAGCCCTTTTCCCCCTCTGGCGCTTCCAGATTTATCCGGACCCCGAACTGGAGGCCCAGGTGCTGAGTCTGACCATCAGGTGCATCCACAGTGAGGAGGGCTGTCGCTGGAGTGGAACCATCCGCCATTTACAGGTCAGCGACCTGGCACGCCCTCTTCCTGCCCTGCAGGGGGGCTGGATGCTTTCTGCCCCCTCCCTTCCCTGGTTTGGGGGGGAAGTGGCCACAGGAAGGGGGGGTTCTTGGAGAGGAAGGGCCCCAGGTGACCCCTTTCTCCCCCCCCCCCACCGGTGGTCCAGGCACACCTCGGGACCTGCAGCTTCAATGTGGTGCCCTGCCCGAACCGCTGTGGGGCCAAGCTGAGCCGCCGCGACCTGCCCCCCCACCTGCAGCACGACTGTCCCCAGAGGCACCTGCAGTGCGAGTTCTGCCGAGCCGACTTCACGGGGGAAGCCTTTGAGGTGAGGGGGGGGGCACAGGGGGCGCAGGGGACCTTCCACCTTCCGCTGCAGTCCGGGAGGGTCCGGTGGCGGAAGCAGCTGGGTTCAGCCTGGGCAGAGAATCCCCACCCCCCACCCCCCGTTGCTGGGAGCGCGGCCCTGCCTGGCCGGCCTGTGTATTTTTCACACGTGTGTGTTGTATGAGCCAGAGAGCACATTAGTCACAATTGCAGCCTTTGTGCGGGAGGCAAAAGGTCACTCCCGCTGCCGTGTATTTAATAAATAACCTCCTTTGCATGAGGGGGGGCCCCTCCGTGACTGCTGGGAAGGCCTTTTCAAGGTTGCAGCTGCGTCTCGCTCGCTTGCTCGCTCTCCGGGGAACGCCTCCTTTGTTGGTAAAGGTTGCAGGCGAGGCCGTGCTGGTGGCTTGCTTTTCTGCATGCAATTTGCTGGGAAGTGGCATCCTCCGAGAATCGGGATAAATACATAAATGAAATAAATAAATAGGTGTAGCAGACCAGGGCAGAGTCAGGCCGTGGGGGAGGCCATGGGGAGACCTGGAAGCCCTTGGGTTGTGACGGGTGGGGGGCCGGGGAAGGGCCACCAGCTGCGGTCAGCTTCCAGCGGCCCCAGGGGCACAGCCACTCTTATTCACAAGCACGGGCCAGACAGCCGCAGATCATGGCCCCAGACTCCGTTCTTCCCTGCAGGCAGGCCCCGCTCCATCCCCGTGGGGCAGTGGGGCAGGGGTGCCTTTGCCCTGTTGGGAGCTCTCGGAGGGGAAAGGCCAGGGTTTGGGCGGACTGCCGGCCTCCTTTCCTCATAACCCAGCAGGGAATACGTTGGCAGGTGGGACTCTGTGCTTGGGTCACTGTCCCACTGCCAGCTAGAAAATCGAGTTGCCTTCAACTGGGTTTTGGTTCCTGCTGGTTCCCAGCCTGCGGAGCTTTCTTGGCAAAGCGTAAAAGCAATTGGCCCAGGCTGCCTGGTAATTTCCTGGTGATCTCCCATCTACTTGCTTTTCCTTCCAAGTCCCAGCTTGGAAGATCTGGGGGGAAGCCCCCTCGCTCCCCTTGCCCGGTTTCTTCCCTGCCTGATTTCTGCCCCCCTCCTTTCCAGAACCACCAGGGGGTCTGTCCGCAGGAGAGTGTGTACTGTGAAAACAAGTGTGGGGCACGCATGATGCGCCGGCTGCTGTCCCAGCACATGCTCGCCGAGTGTCCCAAGCGCACGCAGCCCTGCAGCTACTGTGCCAAGGAGTTCCTCTACGACACCATCCAGGTGGGTTGCATGGGCACCAACTGGCACTCCGGGCTTTCGTGGGATGGGAGTGAGCTTGGAATGGTGAGTGGGAAGGAATGCCCTCTGCATGGCTGACGGGGTCCCTCTGCGTGGTGCCCGGACCCACTGTGCTGGCAGGCCAAGGGAGGGCCCTGATCCAGGCTGCTTATCCCCTTTCCCCAATGGAGGCAGGGAGAGAGTCCCTCGCGGCACCAGGGAACCTCTTCTGCTGGGACTGGGGTTGGGGGGCACGGCTTTTGCAGGGAGGGGGCTCTGCCGGATTGGTGGGGGCTCAGGAAGTGACAGGGGCCCTTGGTGCTCGCACTGTATACAGCTCCCCAAGCAGCTGAGCCGGGAACCCCGGGCAGTGAGACAAGTCCGTTGGCAGGGAAGATGGCTGGGTCAGCTGTTCCATCTGCCCACGGTCTTCAAGGCTTCAAGGGGATCCCCAAAATATTCAAGGAGTTGTAGCTTCTCCTGGATAGCAGTGGCAGAGTGGAGCTTCTGTGCACAAAGGCAGTCTACCCCTAAATGCCTGAGGCACACAGCAGGAGAAAGGCAATTCTGAAGCTGCGGGTGGGCCCCCATTTTGAAGCATTTATCACATTCCATTGTGGGAACGGAGGGCAGGATTCGACCAGCAGCACGTGGGGTGCAGGAGTGCAGAGCCCTGCAGATAGGGTTGGTGGGTGGGGCTAAACCCCATGAGGTAGGCGGGGCCTCTAAAGAGCTGCCTTAACTTTGGCCCTTGGCATTGTGCCCCGATGTGCTGGCTCCTCCTCTGCTCTGGGCCCTTTTACTTTCCCGCCAAGCCCGAACCCCTGTGGCCTCCCCAGGCAGGGCGTTTAGAGGTACATTTTCCAATCTTCCTGTAGCCTTAACGTTGTGCGCAGAAGTTCCAAAGCCTTTTTCTCTCTTTCTAGAATCACGAGTACCAGTGCCCCCGGTACCCCGTGCCCTGTCCGAACCAGTGCGGTGTGCCCAATATTGCCCGGGAGGATCTGAGTGGGCACCTGAAGGACAACTGCTCCACCGCCCTGGCCCTCTGCCCCTTCAAGGAGGCCGGCTGCAAGCACCGGGTAAGCCCTGGCCCTCCCTGCCCACCCCTGGAGTTGGGCAAAAGCCCCAGGTCCCCCTGCCCACCTGCTTTTGCCCTCTTCTTTAGCCACCAGCTGCACACCACCTGCACCCAGGAATCTCAGCACAGAAGCAGTTTTTATTTCAAGTTTGCTTCGCTTTTGCTCCTGGGACAGGAAACATCTCTCATCTGGCGCGGGGCAGCTTGGCACATTCTGCCTGCTGGAAATCCTGGCTGTGCTGCCTGTGGCTCTGTGTAGCGGGCTGGGGGCTCTGTGACCAAGGCCTGGCAAGCAGACTGGGGGTGGGGTGGGGGTGTCTCGTTTAGGGCAGAAACCCTGCTTTGGCTGAGCCTGCACCGAGCCCTCCGTTTGCTCGGCCCCTCTGCTACGGCCTGGGGCAGAGGAGTGGCGGACCCCTCGCTGGGCAACCCTGGCGTAGAGTCTCCCGGGCGCCAGGCAGCCTCCACCACCATCTCTCCCCTCCTGCCCCCCCAGTGCCCCAAGCTGTCCCTGAGCCGCCACCTGGACGAGAGCACCAAGCTGCACCTGGGCCTGATGTGTGCCCTGGTGGCCCGGCAGCGCCAGGAGCTGGCTGAGCTGCGCCGCGAGGTGGAGGAGCTGGCCGTGGGCAGCGACGGCGTGCTGATCTGGAAGATTGCTGACTACGCCCGGAAGCTGCAGGAGGCCCGGCTGCGCAGCAATTACGAGTCCTTCAGCCCACCTTTCTACACGCACCGGTACGGCTACCGGCTGCAAGTGTCGGCCTTCCTCAACGGCAATGGGAGCGGGGAGGGCACCCACCTCTCGGTCTACATCCGGGTCCTCCCCGGGCAGTTCGACAACCTGCTGGAGTGGCCCTTTGCCCACCGTGTCACCTTCTCGCTGCTCGACCAGAGCGACCCCTCCCTCTCCAAGCCACAGCACATCACGGAGACCTTCCTCCCGGACCCCAACTGGAAGAACTTCCAGAAGCCCGGCTCGGGGCGCACCTCCCTGGACGAGAGCCTGCTGGGCTTCGGGTACCCCAAGTTCGTCTCGCATGAGGACATCAAGAAGCGCAACTACGTGAGGGACAACGCCGTCTTCATCAAGGCCTCGGTGGAGATCCCCCCCAAGATCATTTCTTGAGGGACTGCAGACCGAGGGGCGGGGGCGGGGGGGTGAATGCCGCCCAGCCCCCCACCTCGGAGTACCGGTTCTGCTCTTGGTAACGCTTTCCTCCCACCCACCTCTCTGTCCAAGCACTGCTCTGGACTGACCCCCCCACCCCCCGCTTGAAATGGTGCTAATTGCTGCAGGCTCGGGCAGGAGTCCAGCCTGGCTTGGGGTCCCTCTCTTCCCTGGAGCAGCTGGGCTGTCTCGGTGCCCCCGTGTTCTCCCCAAGCACCCCTTTGGGTCTGCAAACGCCAGCCGTGCGCTGGGCAGCTTCAGGAAGCCTTGCTGGGCAACGAGTGCACAGACTGGTTCAGAGCCTTCCAGATGGTGAGGGGGGCTTTTTCAGGGGTGCCACTGGGGTCCTTGGGCCCCCTTTCTGTGGAGCAGCTGGACCACAAGGGGTCCGACCCCTCGGCAGCTGGCACCTCAGCTCTTCCTCAGGACTCCCATCCCAGGACCCTGGACTCGGCCCCGTTTAGAGACCGGCGGGGGGCAGAGGCTGCCCCGCCCGGCACCCAAGAGCCATATTATCGCCGGTGGGCCCTTTCGCGAGGGAGTTTGCCCACCAGGCCACAGGGAGTAGCCGCAGTCACTACTCCCTCCTCCCTCCCCCCTCCCTTTTTGGAGTTGCTTTTTCTCTCTCTTTTTAATAAACGGTTCCTTGTATTTATTAACGGGGCTTGATTGATAGGTGGCCTGACTTCTCTGCTCCCCCACATTACGCACAAAGGCACCTGCGTGGAAGAGGAAGGGGGTGGTGGGGCGGGCCCCCAATGCAGGCCACTCAACCATGGCTTCCTGAAAAGGATCCTCCTCCTCCTGTGAATCTGGAGGGAGCAAGAAGCAACACCCCCCCCCATTTTGGTTCTAAGCTGCCCGGTATACTTTGCCTGGAAACAGAGTGGGGAGCCCTCTGGGGCCACCGCTGTCCCTTGCCCCAGCCCCAGTTGTTTTGGGGGGAAAGAGGTGCTTCCTTGTCTCGCAGGTGCCATCTGCTGGCAAGCCTCTGAGCGGGCTTCCACTGTGGCCATGGGGCACCTCTGGCTTCTTTTCGAGAGCCCCAGTGGCTTCCCTCCCCAGCATGCCGCGCATCTCCATGCAAGGCCGTAGCTGCAGTTGGGTCCGTGGTGTTTATTTCCAGGCATGTGCGCGCGCGCACACGCACACACACATATATTTGGGGGCTTTAATCACTGGGTGTGGATTCTTCGCCCTGTGGTTGCACAGTCTGGATTCCTTCTCCCTGCAGTCGTGGGCAGGGACAGTTCTAGCTTCGGGCAGCTCTTTCGAGACGACTCCTCCAAAAACCTTGAGTCATCTGTGAGCCCTGGAGTATTTGCCCAGAAGAGAAACCAACAAGCTGTGAATCTGAGCCCCTTCCTCCCACTGTGGCCCCAGGGGACTCCTCTCTGCCTTAATCTCCCCCCCCCCCCGCACCCAGCATCCGGTGGCTTCCTGGCCCCCCTTGCAGGATTGTGATCAGGATGAGGGAAACATAAAGGTTGCAAAGAAATGGTTGCAAGGTGCAATGGGATTGTGGGAGCCATTCTTCAGCCGGAGTCCTCCCCTCTGCCCCAGCCACCTTGCCGCCCATCTTCACAAAGGGGCTCTGAGAGGGTCAGAGGAGAGCCCCCCCCCCCCAATTGCAAGCTGGGTCTACAGAAGAACCGTTTCCCCGAAGAGCTGGCATGGCTAAGCCCATGATCTTTGCAACCCACATGAAACAGGAGAGTTTCCTGTTTGACCAGGAACGATCTCGAAGGCTGGCTGCTGTGTCCCCAAGCAGGTTCTGTTCGCTTCGTGGTGAATCGCTGTTTGTTGGCAGCAGCAACCCTGCACCTTTGCCCCTGGGTCACTCCGGGGCTCCTGCCCAACCTGGGTGGCAGAGGCGGGCTGGGGGCTTCTGGGCAGCGAGGATCTCTTCCCCACCGCAAGGGCCTGCAAGCGACTGGCTCCCCACCGTGCAAGGAGTGTGCACAGCATCAGAAGAGGGCTGGGCTTGAGTGACACCCTTCTTTCTTTTCCGTTTTCAGCTTGCTGCCTGTGCCAACAGCTGGCTTGATACCTGACCTGGCAGGTTGGTTGCAGGCAGTTAAATAATTGCCGTTCTTTAATAATGAAACTAATATCTTTTCTGTGCTTTGGGCGACTGAGACTCTGTGCCCGGGGAAGCAAATTGCACTTGTGCGCATGCTATTATTTTCTTTCCAAGCCCGCCAGTCCGACGCCTAGCCTGAGTCAGGGCCAGGTAGCAGGAAACCTTTAAACTTCTCCTTCCCGGGACAAACGGGAAGTGCACCACACCAGGGCTCAGCTTGCCTGGCAGGAGGTCTTTGCTGTGGCATGTTCGAGGATTTCTCTGAATGGCACCAGACTCTCCTGTGCTGGGCTGAAAATAACAGTGACATTTAAGAGGCAGATGTAAAGGTTTTCCCCTTAGGAAAAAAGACAGAGAAACCTGCCTTGGTGGTTGATGGGATTTTCAACAGAAATGCCCTTTCCAGATCCCAGGAGCAGTTCCCACTGTACCGGTCAGACCCCAGCTTGAATGTTTTGTCCGATTCTGGGCACCAGATTTTAAGCAATGTTGAGTGGTCCCAGGGAAGGCTTGGAGGATGATCAGGGGCAAAAAATTAAGTCCTGGGAAGAAAGGCTGAAAAAATGGGGAGCTTGAACCTTGAGAAGAGAGGACAAAGGGCCTTCAAAGGCCTGAAAAGATGCTTCTTGTTCCAAAGCACAAGACCCAGAATAATGGGCTGATGGTTGCAGAAAGGCAGGTTCTGCTTGAACATCAGGACGAATGTCTTAAGGGTGAGTGTGGCTGGACAGGGAACCCACTAACCCTGAACGGTGGACGGTGAAAGTCTCCCCATCCCCTTCGCTTCCTTGCAGCAGAAGCTGCACAGCCATTTCTTGGGGGGGGGGGCGCTTTAATCAAGATCCCTCCCCTGAGCAAAAGCTGGACTCGAGGGCCCCCTCCGTCCATTCCAGGTTTCTAAAAGTTTCTAATAGGGGGACAGGTGCTGCAAAAGACTGCTCTTCATGGCCCCCCAGAGCCCAGCCAGCTTGAATAGACAATTGGACTCACCGATTTTAATCTATCTTTGGCCCTTCCAAATTACATACATCAGGGTGGCTTGCAACACTTAAAATCAACTCAAGATTTAAAAAGTTGTCTTGTTCTTTTAAATAGCTGTCCCTTTCTCAGCTATTGTTTGGAAAAGTCTAATAAACCCCAGGAAGCAGGCAGAGGCAGACAATAGCATCTAAAATGTGACCTGCAGAGATAATGCCTTCCTAAAGGTAAGATGTAAACTCTTCCACAGCAGATGCTGGTCCTCGCTCCCCTGCCAGCAGGGACTTCTTTCTTTAGGAGGGGGGGGGGGGGAGCAAGTCTGCAGCTATGTGGGGAAATGGTGGGCAGAATTCAGTTTATAAAATCATACAGCCTGTGCAACCTGTTTTTCTTTGCTTGTTTCCCTATCTGTGCATTTCCTGGAAAAAAGTCAGCAGGGGTCTCTTGTGGGGCCAAAGAGTTGCTGTAAATGTCTCTGTCTTTGGTTAAAATCATAGATGGGGCCCCTGCCCCAATTTGGCCCAAGTCAGGGGCATGGGGCCCCCCAGGTGCTTCCTCCCTTTCAGGTGTGGATAAAGCAATTACAGGTTTTTCAACCAGGATTTCTCTCTCTGCCACAAAGGCCTTGAAGCTGGACAGCCGGGTTAGTCCAGGGCAGCAAAAAATCAGGAGGACTTTGCCAACAACAAACTTTATTCAGAGGCAGAAGCCGCAGCTCACAAAAGCCTTTTCCATAAAATCTGTTAGTTGGAAAAGGTCCTACCAGGCTTCTCCTGATTTTTATCCGGAGAGGGTCTTCCTAGTGTCTTGAGAGCAGGTCTTGAGAGACCAGGAAACGCTGTGCAGAAGGCTCACGCGGAGTCTTGAAAGCAAAGCCTGCCACCCTTTTTAAAATCTGTGTTGTTTACACATTTCATGGATTAATTATTCATTTATTTCTTCATTTCAGCTCTTCAGGATACCCTTTCTAAATCCCTTGCTTGCCTTTTTAAATTTTTAACCAGCACTGACTTTGGAGCTTACACCGCCTCGCTCTGGGGGTTCAAAGGGGTGAGATGAGGCTGGGTGCCCAGCGGGGAGAAAATGGCGCTGATGCCGCCTTTTAAATGTCACTGCCTTCCAAAAGAAAGATTTCCCAAGGTTTCACTTCCACCACCAACTTTCCTTTTCCCAGGGAGAAGGGGGAAAATAGCAGAGCGGTGAGGATTACGCAGCGTGAAATCCTCCTGTCTCCTCTTGCCCCCACCCTCAGCTTCCCTCCACGCTGGAATGGGGGCATTTGCCTCTGCCTTAATCACTGACCCACATGTAGGTTAAGGGGGTCTTCAAACAGGAAGAAGGAGCTAATTCAATCCAGCTGGGGCCTTCCTCCACCCTCTGAAACAGGCAGGAAATTGCTTTGGGCTACCTTGGATGAGCATCTAAAAGACACAGGAAAAAATGGCATTGTGCATCACTTAAGAGAAGCATGGCCCGTGGCTGGCTTTATAACGTGGGAACAAATTATGACTGTGGAAAAGGTAAGCGTATCACCATCCGTGCCCCCACAGCTAGAAATGGGTTCGTGCAGATGTGCCAGTTGATACATCTTTGTCTGAGCCTTCCCCCCCACCCCGTTTCCTATCCAGGAAAGGCCAAAATGTGGACTGCAACTCTCAACACCCCCATCCAGAGTCACCCGCCCAGGAGCAGCTTCGCAAGGGCACAGAAAGCCTGGCACCCAATTAGCCTGATCCGAAACGGGAGGGCACGTGGCTCCTCTGGGTGTTAATTTGCAACAGTTGTCCTGCATTCCAGCTGGCCTGGTCCCCACTGGGACACCTGGGCCCTGGGAGCCCCCATCCTTAGCCCCGTTGCTTCCCGCAAGCTCACCCAGCTGCATTTATTCCCAGACAGGACTCAGAAAATGATGGCCTTCCCTTTGAGGTCTGGGCTCAAGGAAGGAACTTCATGGCAGTCTTTTCCTTTGCCCTCTGGAGATGGAGGGCAAAGACTTTTACAGTTTGGGCTCTTTTGCTTCCTGCCGAAACTCTCTAAGAAAGACGACTGCAAAACAGATGCAAAGTGACCTTTCACTAAGACACTGGTAGGCCAAGGTGTACCGGCACTGGACCGAACGTGGGCAGAGCAGGACTGGGTCGTGTTCCCAGCCCAGAGTCCTGAGGATGGCGCTTGGCAGCAATGGCTCTCCAGCCCAGCCTAACATCCAGGTTTCTTTGCCTCCTGCTTAATCCTGAACCGTCCCCTGCACTTTGCAGCAACGAACGCTCTCTGCTGCCCGCCCCCTACTGCTTTGCACAGGAAGTGTTGCTGGGTGAGAAGGCTCAGCTTGGCGCTCTCAAGGCTGTCCAGAGATGTGCCCATGGGGTCACCCGATCAGAGGGGCACATTGGAGTTCCAGATCAAACAGGGGACAAGTGGTGAGATGGCAAAGCCAACGGCTGCCAAGGCCCCTCATCTGCTTTGGCACCTGCGACGGGAGGGCAGAGCTTCCTAGCCCAGCAAGTTGGCTTTCCGGGTCCTGCGGAGTGCCAGGTGGGTTCACAGGGGCAGGAGTGTCTGCGTTCTCGTTTAGTGCAGAGAGGGCCTGGCATCCATGTTCACGGTTAAGTTGCGGGGGGAGGAAGAGTTTTGGGGCCATGTTGCCCCCCCCCCTCCATTACAGCACCAGCCACAGGGGCCCGCCTGCAGCCAAACGGAACAAAGAGGAGAATTCTGGCTCAGGACAGTGGCTGCCTTCCTCCCTTGGGCTGGGGAAGGGGCACCTTGCTCGTGGGGCCCACCTGCTTCCAACATCACCCCACAGGCAGACCCTGTTGGCCTGGTGGGATGCAGCCACCGACCTTGTCTGAGGGCAGAGCTGCTCCCTTTCTAGTCAAACCCCATTATTTTTGTAATGAATTGAGCACATGTGATATGAAAATTGTGCATGCCAGACAGTTCTGGAAAACTGAGTATGGCACTCACTTCCCAGATTTGATCGCAACATGCCAGGCAGTGGAGGTGCATGGAAAAGTCAGGTTGCTGCCCCACGCCTGGCGGGCACTGCCTGGCACCACTCCACACTCCTTCGTCATCAGCTGCTGCTGGGATGCCTCTTTGCCCCCTGGTTAGGAAAGTGGGATAGAACCAGCATACCAGCCACGATGCAACGCGTCAGCAGGCAAATATGCTCACACAGCTGCCGGCAAGAAAACTGGGAGAATACTGTGACATCTGGAATCTAAGCGTGCATTTACCTGCCTGCCTGCAGGGTCATTTCAGCCACTTCTGCATGTTTCAGGCAGGGTCTGGGCTGCTGAAAGATGGCTTGGCAGTCCCAGGCCCGGAGAGAGGGCTGGCCTTTGAGCTGCACAGCAGAGGCCCTCCTCTGAAAACTGGCATGTGGCAGTCCCACAGCAGAGCTATCCTCTTCTGGAAAGTCCCGGAAGTTCAGGACTCCAACGCCTGGGGCCACTCAGAGAAAAGCAGGGGTGGGTTAGGGTGGGTGTGATGGGAACCTTCCATGCTGGGGAGGGGGGAACTTTAGCTCAGCAGAGGGAGGTCCATCCTCTTCTGGGGAAAGGCACAGGCAGGGCAGCCCCCTTTTTCACCGAGCAGCATCTCTCCAGGATGGACGTTCTGCAGCTTCAAATGTGCATGGCTGAAAGGTGTTCCTCGTCCACTGGCCGTTTTAAAAGAGCAATGGGACTTTTGGGGGGAAAGCCTGGGGAAGTGCCCCCGCCCACATCCCGATGCACAGGTCTGGTGTAGCGAGTCTGGCCTGGCTGAGAAGTGGAGGGGGCGGGTGAGGGAGCCCTGCGGCCCTCAGCCTCACCAGCAGGCAGGCGTTGCCCGGGAGTGACCCTGCGAGGGCCGTAGCGGCTTTGCAAGGAAGGGTGTGGTTTGAGGGAAGCTATTCCTGGTCCGGCAGAGTTGCCGCAACAGGATGAGGGCGGGAGGGGGGGTTGCATGGGTGGACTGCGTGGCTGAGACCGGCCTGATCCTCAAAGCGGCAGACCAGAAGGGCTGAGGGTGGAGAGAATCCGGGCAGGAGACGCAGAGGGGGGGTGCGTGGGGGGGGGTCCTTCACCTGTTCCATGGCCAGGTAGGAAACACCCACCTTCCAGTTGGGAGGTTCAACTGTGTGCAGGGCCAGCTGTCCTGGAGCCTGTCAGAGGATGGCTGGCAGGCTTTTAATCGGGGTATGTTGCTGAACTGGAGTTCAACATGCAAAGGAAGAGCTGGCGGAGCCGGGCACCTCGGTGAGAACTTTTTTTTCCCTTCCCTGTGCGGCTCTCCTGACTGCCTGTAAAAGCAGATGGCACCACCTGAAACCTGAGATGGACTGCGGTGATGTCTGGGTTCTTGGCAGAATTGAGAATGCCTCCCTCCCAAATAGCAGGCACACAATGACACCTTTGCAGGAGGCTCTCAAAGAGCAGGTGTGAGACTGGGCTGTTTTTCTCCAAGCACTCCCCCAGATGCCCTCCTGGCACCCAGTCAGTCAGCTGTACAAGCTGCGGCACCCTTTGCTGCAACTGAAAAACAAACCCGAGCTGGCATGGCCCTCCCCAGGTGTGAAACCAAACGCCAATATGGGTCTTCTGACATAAAGGACAGCCTGCTTTGTCTCCCTGGCTGGGGCAGGCACCTACCCACAGCTGTGGCAAGCTGGCACCAGTCCCTGGCTCTCCTCGCTGCCCACCCCCATGCCAGTCTTCAGCCAAACAGGTGAAGCACTAAAGGGATTCAGAAGAGAAACTTGTCTTGAGGTTGTTGCCAAGACCAGGAAAAAGCCAAAATAATCAGGACGGAAGGTGGGCAGGTGAAGCTGTTCCTCCCCCCCAACCAAGCCCGAATGTAAGCAGCCGCTGGCCTTAATGTGGGATCTCTGAAAGCCTGGAGTCACGGAGCCATCTTCTTTGTGAGCAGCAGAAGCCCAGGTGCTACTCTGGGGTGGGAGACGCACGCCCACCAGGTGGGGGTGTCTGAAAAGATGCCCAGAGAAGCCTCATTTTGCCAGCTGCTCCACTCTCTTCTCTTCTCTGCTGGGCACTGAGGCTTTTGGGAGCATCTTCCAGCTGTCCTGCAAACAGGACTGCAGGTTGTATGACCCCAGCCTTTTCTCCCTCAACAGACCCTGGGGAAGGGCCTGTCAGGCTCAGCAACTCACGTATTTCGGGCAAGCAGCCAGTTGCAGGAAACGGGGGCCCTGGGGTTGTGGGGGGGAGGAGGCAGAGCTACCTGCAAAGACCTTTGCTGCTGCTCTGCGTGTTTCTGCCAGGAGCAAAGCCAGGAGGGCAGCAAAGGCGAACCGTTCCCATTCTGGGGCCAAGCCGACTACGGGAGTGCAGCTCTGACGCGGCCAGGAGTCACATTCAACCGGAAGAGGCTTTCCCTTTAGTCCCAGCATGGCCCTTCGCCAGGGAAGGAGGGAGGGAGGGAACCCAGAGGGATCCTGCAGCCCGGTGGCTGCTGAGATGCACTTCCAGCTGTGGAGACAGCTGCCTGCTGGCCGAGGGACGGGGAGACGCCCAAGCCCTTCTGGAGGGCCGGTGTCTGGAGAAGGAAGAGGCTGGCCTGCTGGCCAAGCCCGCCCCCTCGTGTTCAGGCCTCTGAACAGCAGGGTCTGCACCCTGCCTCCCAAACACTCGGACGTCACCTGGTCTTCCAGCATCACCTCATGCCCAGATGGGGGCTTGCCCCACCGGAGAGGCAGGGTCCACCCTCTTCTGGCCACCCCACCCACCATCGCTGGCCGTCCACTCCTTGGCTCGGGGGGAGCCCTGCTGTACTCCGCAACCGCGGTCTTCCACGCCGATTTCCGAGTAGTTCGCCGCCGCCTCCTTCTGGCCCCAGATGGAGCCAACAGGACCGACCGTGGCCTCGAGTGTAGCAGCAGCAGAGGCTGGCCATGTCCAGACACAGGGCCCAACCGACGCCTAGTGGCAGGTATTCCGGTAGACTGCCTCTGGCCCCAGGGGCTCAGCATTTCTTCTCCTCAGACCTCACTCCCCCTCCTTTGAAACCCCTGCTCCTGTGGGTGGCTGGGCTGGGCTGAGCCACATGCCAAACCCAAATAAAGAAGAGACCAGTCCCAGCCTGCAGCCAAAGAAATGACATCCGGCTGAATGTGACGGTCCGGTTCACACCACCTGTTGAGACCGAGGCTGAACCACCCGCCCACCCCCTTGCGGTCTCATCTGGCCCACATGGAAGGCCCAGCCTGACCAGGGCTTCCTCTCCAGGTTGATCACCCCAGGCGGAAGGCACCAGCCGTCTGCCCGCCACCTTTGCCTCTTGCACAGTACTATAACCTTCGCGCTTTTTCTTCATCCCTTCTCAAACGTCAGAGAGGGTGTGGGCCTGCCTTTTTCCAGACCGACTCTCAGGAGGGCACCACCAAGAGCGCCCCAGACCCTAATGCTGGAGCAGCCTGCCAGGAGCACCGGGTGTGCCAAGCGAGGCCGTGAGGTTACGAGGGCCCCGGCTGCCCACGCTGCTCTGGCCCCTCCCCTCCGTCTCCCACTTGCACCTGCAGCTGGCAGCCAGGCCCAGGCCAAGCTGGGCGGCTACTCTGCCCCCTGCAACACCCCCCTTGTCTCTTGGGGGCCAGATTTTCCTCATTTGTACCCAATGAGCCAGGACGGAGGGATGGAAGCGCAAAAGTACAAACGTGGGTTTAAGGTTCTTTTTGGCTTCGCTTTTTATTTTTTGTTCCTGAAGACAAAAAATAAAATACAAACAGTGTGAGAGAACAAAACTCCTAATTTGGATACCCATCGCACACGAGCAGCAGTTTACAGGAAGGGCCATAATGAAGGCCAGGGAGTAGGAAACCACCACAACCAGGGGTGCCCCTTCTCCATTCCTTGCCAGTGGCCACTGGGCGCAGTCAGTGTGAAGGAAGGGCGCGGACGCCTGGGCCCACCAGTCGAGGGCAGTTTCAGGCCCCTGGGTGCTGGGGGAGCAGGAGGGGTGCTGCCTGAAAGGGGCTGCTGGGTAAAGGCCTGAGCCGGGCCCTTTCTGGGTGGGAAATCCTGGCCTCCCGGGGCAGAAGCAGCAGGGGAGGCAGGATGGAATGGCCGAGGGCCCTGGGCAGGCCAGGAAGGCTATCCTTGGCAGGCCAAGGCAAGGGGGACAGAGAAAGGTGGTAACTCGAGGGGAAAGAAAACAGGGCCGAGAATAAAAGCTGGAGGGACAGAGAAAGCTCAAGTTCAGGCTTTTAAGGACACAGAGACTTTTTTAAGCTCAGCACCTTAGGACCCAGGCATATCCTAAAGCTGAGATGCCACCACCCTGGGACCCAAATCGGGGCGAAAAGGGGACCCTGGTTTACCAATACAAGGCCTATTTTGCCTGGGTTAAAAAATCATTTTCCATCCCTAACTTCAAAGGCTGTTATTTTGTTCCCTGTCCAAGGAAGGACGAAAGGGGAAGAAACCCAGGACATTATTCCCCACCCACCCCAAAAGGCGGGGCGAGGGGTAAGCACAGAGGAGGAGAGCAGAGTCCGGCGCCATCCTGAGTGCCAGGCTAACAGTCTAGTTTGGGCTTTCCAGCAGCAACACAGGGCAGCCGGTTTATTGAGCGAGTGTGTCCGTGGAGAGAGAAGACATCAGAGATGGCCCAGTCCCCTTTCTAGGCCGTGGGGGAGACGCGTTGGGGGAGGGCTGGTGCTGGGGCGGGGGGAGAAGCCCTTCTTCCGCAAAGGGGCAGGCCACGGGCCTCTCCGGCATGCCCGTGTGCTCGTGCCCCCACACAGAAACTAGGAAGCTGAAATAATAAATTAGGATTCGTGTTTCACTGTAATTTGGTGTTAAGAGACCAGGCTCCTGTTAAGGCAACGCAAACGGACACATTAAGAAAATTTGGAAAGCTTAATTTTGCTCTAGAGAGAGCGCGTGAAAGCACTAGAAATGACTCTAACACTCTTCGAGGGACACGGGGGTGTTAAATGGGGGGCGCGGCGGGTCTGGCGTGCAAGGGCAGCTAAGCTGGGGAGCCCTTCCTCCTCGGGGTCCCCACGGCCCAGGACGACACGCCTCAATCAAGCACAGACGGATCGAACTGCTTCTGGTTTCTCCATTTACCAGAACGGCTTAAGAGTCTCTAGCCAACTAGGACATCACTTTTAATAGTTGCAAATGTGCCATTTTTATTATCATTTCAAAGCTGTTTTGTCTGAGAGCTTTAGTGTTGAACCCACGCTTGCTAAGGAGAGCCGGAGGACTGCTGAAGGTGTCGGCTGTGGCCGCTCTCCGCGTGGGGTGCCGGGGAGGGGAGGGAGGGGGGCTCACCCCCACGGTGCTAGCTCAGACCCACGCTACCAGGTAACATTCACACAGAAATATTACATGTCCGAGTTTACAGTGTACAGTGATTGCTTTAGCCAGTGTGCAGAGAGGATTCTAAAAGGCAGCTGTCGGCTTTGCCGCCTCCTTTTTTAAATTCCAAACTTGACAGTGATCATCTGGAGCTCACCTTCTGGCCTTTTTTGGGTGGGGGGGAAGGCTGCACAGGCAAAGGGAGCATGCTGACTGGGCGCAAGCTAACAGGGCAGCAAATGGGACCTGAACCCCAACGGGCAAAACGGCTGCAGAACTCAACTTTAGGGGTGCAAGGATTTCCCCCCCAAAGGACTAGCTCATGCCTGCCCCCTTAGGAAGGCGGGAGGGTCCAGAGCCCACCAACAGAGCGAGCGCAGGGGGGACTGCGCAGGCATGCTTCTCCGGCACTGACGGGGCCCTGGACAGGGCTACAGCCTCCCAGTGGGGATCCCCTCCATCAGGGCTGCCAGCAGACAACCAGCCACGGAGGAGTCGGCCCATTTATGCACCCCACCGGTTCCTCTCCCGAGCAGAAACGGCCAGGCCCTCCTCGAGCAGGTCAGCAGGGCCTGGCCCCTCGGAGCACGCACTGGGAAACTCTCAGCCTCAACGGCACGAGATTCCCAGAGGCTGAGACGGACGCGCCTCTACTCCCCACACTCCACCCCGACTCTCGCCTCCCAAGTGTGTGGGGAAGAGAAACAGGGGTCTTAGCGCAGCCCCACTCAGAAGGCCTTGGCGGTGACTGCTGGGGAGCTGCCTTCCTCCCTCTGGGCCCACCTGCTGCTGGCGGGGAGCAAGGGATTCCCGGAGTGTTTCTTGAGCCAAGCCCCGTGCCTCCTGCCTTTGCCTGCCTAACAGAAGGCAGCAGAGCAAGACTCCCGGGGGGGAGGGGGCACCCGGGGGGGCTTTCTGCATTTGATACAGGCTGGCGGAGGGCAGGTCTGAGGGGGAGCCGCACAGAATTCAGGGAGGTCACCTCTAGCATCAGCAGTTTGCAGTAATGATCACGGAAGTTTGCAAGTTAAAAAAAGATAAATAGAAAACAGCCACACACCTGGCTTCTTAACTCCAATTCAAACTACCCCGAGGATCGACGCCTTCTCTGAGTGAAAGTCACCTCGCCACCGCCACCGCCTCATCTGTACCCCGGGTGCTGGAGGTGAAGGCCGCGGCTCTCCGTGGGCTCGCGCCCTCGGTTCGCGGGGGGGCGGGCGGCTTTGCTCAGCACAGCCCCGCCCTGCTCCCGGAGGCAGGGGCGGTGGAAGTCCCCACTCAAGTACTCCATCGTCTGCATCACGCCGCCCTGGCCGGGGGCACCCGCCCCGGCTCGGCAGTGGGGCGCGGCCGTGCACTCCAGGGCAGCCGCCCCCATCGTCTGCAAGCCCCCTCCGCCGCCGCCCCCGTGGAAGGGCAGGGACAGGTCCTGGGAGCTGTCGCTGTTGGGCGTCGGCAGGATGTTATTCCACAGGGGCTGGAAGTAATGCCCATTGGCGAAGGGCACTGGGCCCGGCAAGCCATTGAGGGGAGGCGAGGGGGTGGGCTTCTCCAGGGGAGGCTTCACTCCAAATGGCTGGGCCATGCACAATTCCAGGGCGTAGCCCGGCCCCTTGCCGGCAAAGCCCTGCTGCCCGGGCAGCTCTCGGCTCGGGGGCTTCCCCAGGGGCCCGGGGGGGGCAACGGCCTCGCCGCACATCTGCTGCAGGTGGGCGAGCTGGTGCTGATTCCAGGCCGCCACCTGCTTCATTTCGCTTTGGTAGGCAGAAGGAGCTCGGTTCACGCTCCCCAGGGGGACCCCCATGGCGGCGGCAGAGGGTGGGACGGGCGTGGCGTGGTCGCCGGGGTTCACCACGCAGGAAGGCAGGGGCGTGGGGACGTTGTGGGCGGACACCCGGGTGCTCGCACTGATCAGGAGGCTGCGGCTGATGGGGCTGGGGTTGGCGATCTGTCCCTCGCACACTGAGGTAGCGCTGGCGCCCGTGCGGGCCTGGCAGAACTGGTGGATCTGGTGCACGATGCTGCTCAGGTCCGGGGGCTGGTTCTGCTGCAGCGTCGCAGCCATGGACAGCGGGATCGTTGAGGTAGAGACGGTCACATTCGGGGGGGCGTCGGCATCCGCGATCTTCCTGCCCCCGTGCACGCCCGCGAGCGGGGGGGGCTGTGGCTGCGGCGGCAGCAAGTGGTTGGCAGGGTGCTGCAGCTGCGGCAGGGCGGGGTGGGCCACGTTCTGCGAGTGCGGCTGCGGCAGGGCGGGGGGGATCCCCTGAGGATGGAGCTGCTGCAGGGCCTGCTGGCGGGCCAGGGCCTGGGGGTGGCCTAAAGTGCTGGGTGCCGCGTAGGGGGCCGAGGGGGGGTTCATCATGGCTTCCGGCAGCAGGCGCGTCCGCTTCCCGTCAAAGTCCTTGACGACCCCTTTGGCCGGGGCCCGAACTATGGCCAGGAGGCCGGTTTTCACAGCAGCCTGCGACGGCGGGTAAGGGCTGTACCTCTGCCCGGAAGTGTCCAGCCCGTTCACAGTACGGCGAATGTGTTTCCGCTGGGGGACCTTGACGCTGTTGGGGAAAATTTTGATCGTCAGAGGATGGTTGGCTACCTTCTTAGCATACGCGTCCAACTCTGCTGGAGTAGGGTGCTGTGCGGCTCTCATTTTCTGTGTAGTGTCCCCTGGTTGGGGAAGGGAGGAGGAGGGGGAAGAGAAGGTCAGAGAGACAGAGAGGATGGAGAGAGAGAAAGAGAGGGAGAACGAGAGAGAGAGAGAAAGAGAGAGAGAGAGAAAAAGAGAGAGAGAGAGAGAGAGAGAGAATAGCCGTGAACACCGACTGAGCGAGCAGTCAGCGTGGTCTCTTCAGAACGTCTGAACCACCCGGGGCTGGACTGAGCCAGCAAGAGATGGGTGCTGGGGAAGCTCGCCAAACACAGGGGCCCAGCAGGGGTGTCCACAGGGTATAGTAAAAAAACACAACACACCAACAACAATCCTGGCTGAACACAATCATGCCACAATAGCATGATTGAAGCTCCACCTGTTTTTTATGCGCGTCCCTGGAATTCTGCTCACACCCTCTTGATGTTTTGACCATACCCTTCCGACACCCCTGGGGCACGGGCACCTTCTGCAGTGGCCATGCTGAGCTTCAGATACCCTGAAGGGGCTGCATCCAAAGCCCCAAGCGGCTTGAACTGGTTGAGTCCTTTCTTTTTGCAAACACGGTGGAAACGAGCCATTGATGCAGCTGGTGGCCCTGAGAAACCGGCGGTTGTTTCCTGCGTTGCGGGAAGGACACCCTTCCTTGGGCCCTCTTCCTGAACTGAGCGAGGCCTCCCCAAGTTAAAAGGAGTGTTCGCTTGTTCCGGATTTTCAGAGGCACTATTACTGATTTCACAGAAAGGTCTGGTTGGGGACACCTCTCCTGTGTACGGCTGAAATTTATTTATTGATTTATCAAATTTTGTCACCACCCATCTCCCTCAAAAGAGGGACTCGAATACAGGTAGTCCTCACTTAACAACCATTTGTTTAGTGACGGTTCGGACTTACGACAGTGCTAAAACTGACTTACAACCAGTCCTCATACTTATGACCGTCAAAGCACTCCCCCAGTCACATGATCACAATTTGGGTGTTTGACAACCAGTTTGCATTTATGACTGTTGCAGCATCCCGCTTCTGGCAAGCAAAATCAATGGGGAACCATGTGATTCACTTAACAATCACGTGGTGATTCACTTAACAACTGCTACAAAAAGGTCATAACATTGGGTTGGATTTGCTTAATGACCACTTTGCTTAGCAAGCAAAATTCCGGTCCCAATGGTGGTTGTTAAGCGAGGACTGCCTGTAAATGGAAGAACTCCCCTCTCCGTCCTGTCACCCAGGACAACGAATTTTACTCTCTGCCCTGGGGTATCCTGCAGAAAGTGTTCTCTGGAGGCAAGAGGCCTCCTCCACATTGGGGCCCACAGCACAGGGAGCACAGACCCACAGACCCCCAGCTTTGCAGAAGTCACAAGCAGCATCAGTGGTTGCATTATGAACCCGGAGCCTGGTCTAAGAGAATGCAATAAACAAATCAGCCCTTTGCTGGCTCCTGCTGGGCTTTCTTAGCCACCCCTAAACCTGGACTTAATGCTCAGCTGCTGGGTGAGAAGCAGAGGGCACGGGGCAGCCTCCCTCAGTAGCAGACAAGGTGGCATCGGAGCTGCATCTGGAGTACCTGAATATTCTGGTCACCGCTGAATCAGATATGAAGGGGGGATAAAACTATATGTCCCCACAGGGCTGACTGAAAAGGAAATGGGTCGGGAACAGGGAAGCATGCCTAGATGCAGCCAGTGGCCTCTTCTACCGGTGGCCTCCCAGGACTTGATGGCCAGTGAAGTCCTAACCTCCTCCTGAGCCCCCGTTGCGGAGATGGGCTGGGTCTCCCAGGTTGGCACCAAGGAACAGACGCTGCTCAGCAGGAAAGGAGGTCCCCAGTTTCTGCCCCCACCGTCACCGGGCGATGGCTAAGGGGGGAGACCTCGGCTGGTGGCTTGGAGCACGGGACCCACCTCACAGTTCAGTCCTCAGCAGCATCTTCGGAGCTGTGGCAGCCCTGCCAGCCCCACCCTCCTGAGTCTCTGTGCATCTGCAACCTGCCTCCGTACCAGACCTTCCCAGGTCCCTGGGATTGTTCTTTTCGGGCCAGGGCCCATTCCCCAGAGTGCGCCTGGGACCCGCTGGAGTTCTCAACAGTCCTCACAGCACGGTTTGCTTCCTCCCCGCATCTCCCTCCACCCCTTGGGTATGTCGTCAAAATCCGGAGAGAAACTCACATTTCTGAAGCCCAGCGTTCATCTGCGGGTAAGAAAGCAGCTGAAAGGAGAGGTCACCTGGTCCTGGTAGGCAGGCCAGCATGGCCGGCAGCTGTTAGCACATGGGGTCCTGGGTCCTCTGCGCACTGCAAGGAAACACAGGGGTCAGGTTAGACTGTCCCACGAGGTTCTCCAGGAGGACCCCCAGGGCTCTTCACCAGCAGCAGCCAGAAAGGCCAAGGTCAAAGAAGGGCTTTATCTGAAACATTCAGTTTGGAGCGAATGGCTTTCTAAGCGTCCGGTTAATTAGAATCAAGCTGATACGCAGAGCCCCAAAAGCTCAAAACGGGGGCTCCTAACCTAGTTCTAAATCAAGCACGGCTGTTGCCGATGGTTAGGAAAAAAGAGGCTTCTGCTGACAGACATTTGCCTGTTTGGCAGAGAAGCCCACTTCTTCGCAGGATTTGCTTTTGTTCAATGCCACCATCTTGGTAGGCAGGGAATTCCTGATACAGGGGGAAAAAAGATCGTGTTCAGCATCGTGCCTCCGGTACATCCTCCCATGTCAGTCCCAGGCAGAGAAAGAGCCAAGCAGCAAATAGCAAAAGCGCCTGGACCTCACAACACGTTTCTTCACACAAAAACATGAACTGCAGCTCAGAAAAGCTTCAGCCTTTTAATTAAATGTGTTAGTCTGGAAAGGCGCAACCCGACTCCTCCTGACTTTCAGCTGCCACAGAATTTATTTTTATATAAGAGTGGCCAAGTTCACAAATACTGTTTGCTTAGCTTTGGCTGAACATGGGGTGCAAAACCAGCCATTTGTGACTTGCAAACCATGCTTCACGTGCAGCAACTCATGGGACCCCTTGGCTTAAATACACACAGACCGTTTCTGTTCGCTGCAGGCCTGCACCAAGCATGACCCTCACGTCCTCAGTCAAAAGTACCTGTTCCCAGGTCCCAAAATTGGCTGGCAAGGGGGGGGGGGCAGGCGGGTTATATTGGGAAACAGGCCTGAGCATACTGACTTGGTAAAATAAATAGGCACCTTTGAAATCCTGATATGAGACAGCACGGTGTTATGAAAGCTGACTGAGTTCGCAGAAGCAAGCTGGAGAAACTGGGGGTCTCCACCCTCTCTAAAACCCAACCAACACTTTGAAGTTTCCACCAAATGTGGGTGACGGGGAGCTACCACGGAGAACAATGTGTTCCTCTGCTTGGCACGAGCCAGAGGTGCCATCCCCCATTACAAGCCTATCTGGCTGTTTCGAGCAACAGGAGGGGTCCTTTGCAGATGTTGCCAGAGGCCCGTCTTTCCGGCACGCGAGAGAGGGCCTTCTCTGCAGTTTCCAGCTCCACATGTGTTCTCTTGGGAACGGAGTTTGGCCCCTCCTGCAGCGTCTCCCCCCACCCCGTTCAACCGTGTCTGATTCTCGGAGATCGTCTGGGCAAGTCCCCGCAGTTTTCTTGGCAAAGTTTTTCAGAAAGGGGTTGCCATTGCCTCCCTCCTGGGGCTGAGAGAACGTCAGGTCACCCAGCTGGCTTTGTGCCCAAGGTGGGACGAGAACCCACCGTCTTCCGGTTTCTAGCCTGGTGCCTTAACCCAGTGTTAAGGGGGGGAATTCTGGGAGTTGAAGTCCCACACATCTTAAAGTGGCCAAGGCTGAGAAACAGCCACTACACCAAACCGGCTCTCCTTGCAGCGTCTAGTAAATCTGTAAGAACAACCTCTTTCACCAGACACTTAACCAGTAAGCAGCTTTAGTGCCTATTTTAAGAGTTAATTTTCATCCGTGTTCTACCTTTTTTGAGAGCTGCCTTGAAGACTAGCCAAAGTTGGACAGCCATTTGTCTGGAATGACAAGGATTCCTACCTTGGGCAGGAGGTTGGCCGAGAAGACCTCCAAGGCCCCCAGGATTTTCTGATTCTGCTCGGTATTTTATCTATTAAACTTATTATCATTATTGTTGTTATTGAACTTTTATGCCGCCTGACTCTCAGCCACTCTCTATATAGCCATCCATCTATCAGGGGAACTCTGGGCAAACGAAGACAAAGGCGAAAACCAAATTCACAAATAATGAAAAGAAAGAAAACGAAGTTGCGGCTAGGCAGAAAGGCAAGAATAAGCTGTGAGCAGGAAGAGATGAGAGCTGCCCATACCATAAGGCCCTATCTCGGTGGTGGCAGACCTCTTTGGGACCGGCTAGCTGGTGTTTGCCATGTCAAAACATCTGAAGGGCAGCCCATAACTACCCCCGGACGTGCCAAGACGACGACCTACTGCGGGTGTGTGCTTTCTGCCCTTCCTGAGTCGAGGAAACACGAGTTGTGTGCCACTCCTGTTTCTATCCACAAAGGACCTCACTTACTGCCACGGTCAAAAACTGAGAAGGACCACCCCTAGGAAAGACCGTGACTGAACAATGGCAAGCGACGCTAAACTGGCAAGCAGCCCACTCTCACCAGCGTCCAGGTGGTAAAACTGCCAGAAAATAAAAGCGAAGAGGACATGAAGATTGCAGCAGATCATAAGCCAGGCTGAGGCCAGCGGTGTGATGCGGCTGGATCAGCTGCACCGAGGGCTCGGACAGGCATCTCATGCGACCTGCAGCGGAATAGGCTTGACTCCGCCGTCTTACTAAGGGGCCACAGTAGATTTCTGAGGGGGCCACCCAAACTTAGCTGGCAGGCATAGGAGTACATTTTTCCCAGCCAACTGCTACGGGGGGGGGGGGGGGTGCGCACAGTGTCACAAAGGCTCAGAAGGAAAAAAGTTGAGAAGCCCCACACGAGCGCCCTCCTGACCCTCTGTCTGAAGAACTGCCCGCATCACGTGGCGGCCTGTCCCACCGTCCGACAGTTTGTCCAGGCAGGGAACGCCTCCTGAGGTCCAGCCTGAACCTTCCTTGTAGCGTTTACTTGTATGTCTACTTGTTTACTTCCTTGAATTCACCCCACTAGCTTGCAAGGAGCTCATGCCGCCCCCCCATCATTCAGTCTGGAAGCCCTTGAGGTTAGTCCGACGTAGGCCCCAAGAAATAGGCCAAGCTTCTCAGCATGAGAGCCCTTTTGGGGAAGGAGCAAACAACACTTGTGATGCAGAAGGGAGGAGGGTGCCTGGTCAGTGCTAAAAGTAACACGGCCGTCCAAATGGAAGCCTTGATTGCTCTCTCTCTCCCGGAAGGGGGCATTCAGCGCAGCAAAAAGGCAGAATTAGCAGCTCCTCGGGCTGCACCTCAGCAGGCGCTTCGAGGGTAGAGCATCTCACATCTCCGGCTCGGGGAACGGTCGGTCTCCCTGGTCAAGAGGCCAGCGAGCGACTCCCCATCCCCACTGGAACCGTTTAATGTTCAAATTAGTAACATAATTCTGCCTCTTTCAACACAACTTCCCAACCAAAAATCTCAAAGACCTTTTTGAAAGTCGGTCTATGTTCTACTTTGGAGAGAAGAGCAGGCCATGAGACAGAGAGAGGGAGGACCTGCAAGGGAGAGGCTCACGCCAGACATCAGGAGGAGTTTCGTGACCGCGTGCGCCGTCAGCTGGGGGAACAGGCTGCCCCATGAAGCGGCAAGTTCTCGTTCACAGTTAGGAACGCTCTAGTGCAGCAGTTCGCACATATTTTGGTCTCGGGAACCGTTTACATTCTGAAAAATGAGGAACTCCAAAGAACTTTGATTTAGATGGGTTATATCTATCAATATTTACTGTGTTAGAAGTTAAAACTGAGAAAGTTTAAAGCATTTGACTTCTCAGACCCACTGAAAGGGTCTCAGGAACCCCCGAGGTCCCCAGACCATACTTTGAGGGGCACTGTTCCAGTGGATCCTGCGCTGAGCAGAGAGATTGACTAGATGACCTCTAGAGCAGGGTTCCTCGACCATGGCGACTCGAAGCTGTGCAGACTTCAACTCCCAGAATTTCTGGCTGGGGAATTCTAGGAGTTGAAGCCTGCACAGCTTCGAGTCGCCAAGGTTGAGGAACCCTGCTCTATAGAACCTTCCAGCACTATGATTCTATGATGCCCAAGATAAGAGTGAAGCTGAAGGGGCTGATCTCAATTTTTAAGCCAGGCTGACAGAAAAGTGTAGCCAGCCAGCTTCCTGAGGTTGTCTCGTCCTTTTCTCTCAAGAAACGGCAGTGGCATCTTGTCTGCTCCTCTTAGAAAAGAGGCCAGAAGGGAAACAGAGAGCTCAACCTCTCCAGCAAAACCCTGGAAACTGTCTTCGCTCTCGGTGGGCTTCCCAGCAAAATTGCAGCAGCAGCTCTGGCATAACATTTTCCAAAGATACGAGTCTCCCAGACTGCCTGATCCCAAAAGCATCTGTTTCCAAGTTGGTAACAGAGAGTTGGGGAAATTGTGGGCTTGCGCGGAATCGCTGAAATACAGGTATTCTGTGCTGCGCCCGGGACCCCGTTCTGCCTCTGGTCACTTACAGAAAGGCAACGGAGGGAAGGTCCAAGCAGACACAGCCTCTCGATGGAGACCTGGATCACCTGCAAGGTAATATTGCTGCCCATCAACTGCTGCAAGTGCCAGGGTGGGAAATGGGGGCTGCCCTCCCGGATACTGCAAAGGAACAAGACTTGCATGAAGGAAGAACAGTGTGCTGGAGGCAGTAACGCTGGCTCTCCTAGGATCTCTTAGGTGGTAGGGCCAATGGACACAAAAAGCTCTGAGAGAGGCGGAGAAGGACGGATGATGGAATCACCTGGCACGTATTCAGCCATTTTGTGTCAGCCCAATTGCCTCGCCCGAACAGAGCCTCTCCATGCAGAACTGGTTTCCAGTCCACAGGCCAGTGTTTCTCAACCTTGGCCACTTTAAGATGGGTGGACTTCAACTCCCAGAATTCCTCAGCCAGCATGGCTGGCTGGGGAATTCTGGGAGTTGAAATCCACGCATCACAACAGTTGCCTAGGTTGAGAAACACTGCCACAGACTCTCAGAAAAAAAGCACACTAACGGGTGAAACATAACAGCAGGCTAGGCGGGCGCTGAGTAATGCCCTCTTGCTACGTGCCTCGCGTCTTGGGTGAGCAGCCGCACTTCCCAGGCGAGCAGCCGAGGGAAAAATTCTATTGGGTGCTTTCTGGGCACCAAATGCCCTTTCCTCTTCTTCCTACAAACTCTGATTCTTGGGACAGAGACATTACTGTAGAGACCCAAAAGAAAAGTGAACATACTCCATTCTTTACCTGCTCCAAACCCTGGAGGGAAAGTGAGAAAAACGACCCAGCAGCCAAAAGGGGATTTACAGGTAGTCCTCGCTTAATGACTGTTCATTTAGAGACTGTCTGGAGTTACGACGGTGCTGGAAAACTGACTTGCGACTATTCCTCGTACTTACGACCATCACAGCGTCCCCCGCAGTGGCGTGATCATGATTCGGGTGCTTGGCAACTGTCACACATTTATGATGGTCGCAACATCCCACGGTCATGGGATTGCCATATCTGACTTTCCCAGCCAGCTTCCAATAAGCAAAATTGCGTGATTTGCTTAATGACCACTGCAAAAAGGTCATAAAATCAGGTCTGGATTCACTCAGTGACCACATCACTTAGTGACCTACATTCCAGTCCCAATTATGGTCGTTAAGCGAGGACTACCTGTATTTATTTATAAATCATATTTATAAGCTGTTCATCTCATTACAACTCTGGGCAGCATACAATTTAAAACAACATTCAATACAGTAACAAACAAAATTAGGCAAACCCCAGGAACTAAAATACGAACGTATTGACAAAATCATCCCCCACCGCCCAGGTGCCTGGGGAAAAAGCCGGGTATTCAAGGCTCATGCAAAGGATGAGAGAGGAATGTGAAGCGGCTAAGAGGAGCTTGAGAGTCTTCTCTACTGCCTCCTCCAAATGCAGAGTGGTGCAGCCCTCCAGAGTTGGGGCTCACAGCTGGCCCCCAGGCTAGTTCCTTTAGCTGTGGCCCCTCAAGCATCTTGACATTGCAGACCTGATGAATTTTGGCAGGGTGACTGTCAGCCACAGAACAGTACAATAAATACAGGAATATAGAACAAGGGAACTGAAACGCTTCCTTTCCCTTCTTAAAACCCTCCCCAAATCCTACCCCCAGCCCACAACCTGTCTGCCCACGTTTGCTTCTGCATGACAAAACACAGCAGGAAAAGGCAACGGAAGGGCCTCAGAGTCCCTCAGTAACAGCATCATGGGGTTCCGACAGGACTCTGGTTGGAAGGCTGGCACATTCTGCTTCGGGGTTGAGTCCGGCCTCAGAAGAGCCGCTCCTGCCCGCAAAACTGAGCCGAAAGCCAGGCCGCCTTCAGGAAACTTAAGAAGCACCTTCCTTTCAGCAAGAAGCCGCCGGACCTGGTGAGCCGCTGCTCCTGTGTGCTTTGATATCTAGATAGGGATTACGAGCTGGCACAAAATCCCCTGAATCTTGAGTGGATTATAAATACTTCAACAAGAATGTCAGTAACACCCTCTCAAAACTTCGGATACGTCCACTGGCTCCTCAAAGTTGAGAATCCCTACGTTACATCCTAAGGATCCCTAGAAACCCCAGGAGAGAGATTCCTGGGCACCACCCAGAAGTGACTTCTTCACAGTTGGCTCTAAGATTGCCAGAAACGGTCTGTTTACCTGGAGTCAGAAGACCTGGGGGTGGCCTCAAATAAGGCAGGGCTCACGGTGGAAAGTCATGGCTAAAAGTGCCCCTGGAGGGCACCTTCAGAAAGAGCAGGCAACCACTGCAGCCCTCGGTTAATTAGGGAGCCCAAGCACGGCAGGTGCTACCATCGCAGAGGAATTTGAAGACGGCCTTGAAGAAAGTATGTGGCAGCTGTTAGGAAAACATGAACTTAGCCTGGGAAAACAGGAAGGGGTGAGAAAGAAACTCAAGGTAGCCCACTTTAATTCTGTTGTAAGAGGGAGGGAAGGGGAAATACTCTGACTTCCAAAATTCTGTATTGTGGCATATATTAATAAAGTACAGGTCGTCCTCAACTTACGACCACAATTGGGACCGGACTTTCCATCTTAAGTTGTTGCGGTCATAATTCGAGTCACCGCGTGACTGGACCTGATTTTATGGCCATTTTTGTGGCAGTTGTTAAGGGAATTCAGCTTTCCCAACAGACGTTTTTTGCACTTTTTCTGAGGCTGTTGTAACTTTGAACCTTGTTAAATGAACGGTTGTAGGTTGAGGACGACCTGTAGAGTTCTAGTGTTTCTTGTGGAGTGTGTTTCTTGACCTGGCCTACCTCGAAGGGCTGACAATAATACAAACAAGGGTCTGGAGGAGAAGGCATGGCACCAGTCCTTCTTGTCTCTCTTTTTGCCCACCACCCTAAAAGTGACTGTGGGGACTAAATGCCACTCCAGGGCAAGTGCCGCGCAGCTGAAGAGCCCAAGCTCCCTGGCTGGGGAGGAAAACGGGGGCTTCCTCCCTTTCGCTGCGCGAACGAGCGCCACTGCAGCCATCCTCTGCTTGAGAGGCAGAACCTTCCGAGCATTGCCATTGGAGGCCAGTGACGAATCGCGTTGATTAACATCTGCCCAAGTGCCTGAAAATCTCCTCTCGCTGCCCTTGGCGCTACTTAGCCGAGCCGGGTTTCTGCTGCTGCTGCTGGATCCCGGTTTCTAGGCCGCTGCCTTTTCCTAGCAAGCACGTGGGAGAAAGACAACTTCCAGGCCGACCTGCGCAGATGTTATGCTTTCAGGAGGCAGGTGCTTCCAGCCGGTGCTAAGGGACACATTCCAGAGGTTTAAAGCATTAAGGCTCGGGGCAGGGAGGGAAAAGGCTGGTAAACGACACCCGGCTTTAGTCAGGCCTCACCTTGAGGACCGTGCCCAGTTCTGGGTATCAGACTTCAAGGATTCAGGGAAACTGGAACAGGATCCGAGAAGGGCAACGAGCGGGATCAGAGGCCCGGGGAGTCAGCCCTAGAAGAGCCACGGAAGGCGCTGAGGCTCTTCGAGCTTGAGGAAGGATGCCTGAGGGGGAGGAGAGCCCCCTCCAGAGACAGGAAGGGTTTCACCAGGAGGGGGCAGGACCCGTCCTCTCTCGCCCAGCGGGCAGGACGAGGAGTCCTGGCTTCCGGCTCCTGGAGGCAGATTCCGACAGAAAGTCAGGAAAAGCTTCCAAGAGAAATTGCTGTTGGCTGGAGGGGCACTGTGAGCCGGGGGGGGGGAGGTGAGTCCCCTTCCCTGGAGGGGTCGAGCAGAGGCTGGACAGCCACTGGCCAGGGAGGCTCTAATTTGGAGTCTGCCCTGAGCAGGGGGTGGGATCTGATGGCCTATTTGTAAATTCCGCATTTCCATACTGGCCTAATTTCTCACAACTCAAGACAGTTTACGTAACAATAAAGTACAATCAAATATAATAAAAATTACAAAAAGCAACCCAACTCCATTGCCCTTCAAAACACACACATTCACACAAGGAGAAAAAACAACACACTGCAATAAGGGAGTTTTCACAGCTTTCTAAAATGCAGGAGGGTTGGGGACTCCTTTCCTTCCTAAGGTGGGGGCTGCTGAAATTCTGGTCCCAACTGTGGTAGTTAAGCGAGGACCACCTGTAGAGCACGTCAGAATAGTCTACGGGGCTCCCTCCAAGCTAGGATTCCATGACATCTTACTCAAAGCAAGGGACTAGACACTCGCGTTCCCCTGGCACACACACATTTATATAAGAACTACCTTGGATGCACATAACCAAGATTATGACATCTATTTCCTGATTTTTCTCCAAGTTGTTCCTGGTGCTATACACGTTCTACCTTCTCACGTCCCCCAGTACTTTGATGACAATCCAGCAATGCCAGTTTAAATCCAGGCCATCCGGGAGCTCAGGAGACGTTGCTCCATGACTGAGTCTCCCCAGCCCGACTTTGCTCGGCTGGTTCTCCACGTTCACATTTTGCAAACACGTTTCCCCCAAATTACCGGATTACAAAAGAGCAAAGTACCAACTCTACTGCTGGCAGAGGGCAGCTCCCCCTCAGCTCCACCCACGGTGTATTTATCCCTCCTTAGGCGCATCTAAGTTGCAGCCTCTGAAACTCCTTGTCGGTGTGGAACAAAGCAGCAGAGAAATAATGGAGTGATTACGAGGCCCTCTGATGTGCCCTTTTATGCAGAAGACCAGGTTCCCGACGCCCACCCCGCCCAAAGAGGCATCTGAACAAATAAAACCAGACTTTAGTTGCCCGTCAAATAAATGCCGCAGGCCCTTTAATTTTCTTTCAGTAGCAGCTGTAAGGTATTCCTAAATCAGAGAACTGAAATGTTCCACACTGAAGGACAAGTTTTAAAAAGGAGGTGGGGGGCTGAACTGGAGAAGACCAGGGCAGTGCTAAAGTGAGTGACGCTTCTTAAATTCTGATGAATATCCTAAGTCACTAAGAAGCAGAAAACAGGAGTGGTCTTACCCCTTCAGCACTCCTGGCAGATCGTGTTCCCCACACAAGCCCCCAAGGAAGAGCTGCCACTGAGCAGAGGGGATTACAAGCAAAAGGCAGGCCAGGCCCTCCCCGCTCAGGTGCGAAAGGCTCACCTGTCCCTGCTGCTCTGCCTCTTCGGCAGCCGCTAAGTGCAGTGGGGGCTCTTGCGAGAGCTGGAACGGGACAGGAGCACTTGCTGCACGCCGGCAGAAGGGAGACCCGCATCCGGAAGACGGGGAACAGAAGGTCACTAAAGCCGTGGTTACGCCAAAAACTACCAAGCGGAGACGTGAGCGTGCAGGGCGCCTGTTTAGATGTTTCAGGCAGGTGGGGTTACTTTTCCAGACCTCCAAGGCTGTCCAAAACCTTTGGAAAATCAGCCTTAAGGAGAATCCCACAGGACTTTCCGACCCACATAAATTCTGACTTGCGCTTTTCACTAATCACAGCTTCCGAGTGGTGGGAAGTAACCGGTTCCCATTATCCAACATCGCTCGGTCCCCATCGCTGTGTCCCGTGTCAGTTCTGGGTACAGCTTTCTGAGGATTTGGAGGTGCTGGAACAGGTCCAGGAAAGGCAAAAGGGACGGTCAAAGAAAGGGCAGAGATGAAGTGCTATGAAGAGAGGCTGAAGTGGGGCATTTCAGCCCTGAGAAAACGGGGCCACAGCACTCGTTGAAGATACAAGTGGACGTTGTGAAGACGGCGGGGACCCGCTTTCCGTCATTCCAGCCAGAACCTCCTTCCCCGTAGTCCTTACCCACTGGTCCCAGTCTTGCTCTCCGGAGAAACAGAGAAAAAGCCTACTCTCTCCCCCACACCACACCCCTCTGGACATCTGAGGACTGCCGCTGTGTCTCCCCTCCGTCCTCTCCCCTGCACACGAAACATCCCAGACCCTTTCACTGTTCGCCAAAGGGCTTCTCCATCTTGGCCGCCTTCCTCTGAGCCTGCTTCGCTTCCCTTTCGAACTGGGGTGCCCGGAACTGCACACAGGACCCCAAGTGGGGCTGACCAGGGCAAAAGAGACCGCACCTTTCCACGATCTGGAATCTGCACTCCCAAGAACGCACCCCAGGTATTAACCAATCCTCCCAGCCCTGTGTCATCCGCCAAGTTTAGCAGCGTCTTCTTCTTTTCATGTACTGACACAAAGATCCCTTGGGAGTCGAAAACGAAGAGAATGAAGTGTATCATGGCATGCTGCAAACCATGTACTTAAAACATTACTGTGAAACAGAGTGTGTTTTGCCATTTTGCCTTGGCTACCTAGGATGAGTCGCTCCTGGCACCAGAGCTGGGTGTACAGGCAGTGCTCAACTTATGACCTCTTTGTTTAACAACGGTCTGAAGTTACGATGGAATGGGTGCACCCCCCACATGGTCACATGATCATATTTCAGGTGCCTGGCAACCAGCTCACATTTATGACCGGTTGCAGCATCCTGTGGTCACACGATCACGTTTTGTGACATGTTTTGTCGTTTTCCAGCAAAAAATACTCACTGGGGAAGCTGGATTTGCTTAATGACCGCTGTAAAAGTGGTCCTAAAATTGGGTCCAGTCACGTGGTGACTCGACTTACAGCCACGACGACTTACAATGGAAATTCCAGTCCCAATTGTGGTTGTAAGCTGAGGACTACCTGTACAGTAAGTGACACGGGGAACAGCTACAAACCGCGAAACCGACGCAGCAGAAGAGAGCCCGCTGCCCCCTCGCCCGCAGCGCCTGCCAAAGCCGGGCCCCGGCAGTCACCCTGCACTGGGCCTGTAAAGCAACATGGGGTCACCCTCGCATCTGAGGTAGCCTAGGAGGGGCAGGGCGCATGGCCAGCTGTCGGAGTAGGCTTCGCAAGCAGGAACTTCGGCAGAGAGAAGATCAGGGCTACGGCAGCCTTTGGGCTGACCTCCCTGGATGGGGAGACACTCCGTGGCATTTGGCCAAGCCGCACCGTCCTTCTCTTGCTGTGAGCACCACTCTTGGCGCTGTTCTGGGCCCCCAGTGAACTTGCACCCTTGACTCTGCCAGCCGGGTTTGCCCTCACCTCGCTTGGAAAAGGGACAATGCCCTCTTGCCAGGTGACAGATGCATGCCCCACAGGGCTTCCTCCTCCATGTCATTGCTGGCCACAGAAAATGGCTTGGAGGTCACAGGTGGTCTGTGAATTTGAAGGAACTTCCATCTCCCTGATTCTGCTACCTATTAAAACGAACTCAGATCTGGGTGACCCATGACCCTCCAAGTCATTTTGTGTGGCCAGCAACAATATAGAGGGAGGAGGAAGCCCTGTGGGGCATGCATCTGTCACCTGGCAAGAGGGCGCTGTCCCTTTTCCAGGCGAGGTGAAGGCAAACCCGGCTGGCAGAGACAAGGGTGCCAGTGTCATCTGGCAATCCTCTGCTGGGGACGCGCTTCCACAAGATGGTTCCATCTGCTCTTTTCACCGCAGGGCCAGGTTTTATCCTACAGCAGGGACGTAAACTGCTGTGCGGCTTATGCCTTTGGCGGGAGGCAAGCTGCCGTTCACATTAATAACCGTGCTGCCAATTTGAGAGCCGCTTAGAAGGCAGAAGCCTGTCTTGAGGCCGCATGCAATGAAAACCCAACGGCTCCGGATGTCATGCTCCCCGATCAAATGTTCCCAGAACATCTTATCGGACTCGCAGCCATCTTCCTGCAACACGTGTCAACATGCGAGTCGACCAGCAAGGAGGGGGAGCGTGGTTGGAGTCTGAATCATCTTGTTTGGGCTAGCTCCTTGCGCCAAAGTCATCTACCAAGAGCCGTTACAGCCACCTGCTGGCGTGGGAAGGAGGGGGTGCATACCTAAGGGGCAGTGGGGGGGAAGTTGCAGTTACTGAGCTTTTAATTGTAGAAATGCGCGGGAAGTTTCATTCGCAACTTTTCTTCTGTACTGAAATGCTTCGTACCATTAAAATAGATTTTTAAGCAGAAGCTTATGAGTCGTAATTAGTGAGCACTTGAGTGTTGCAGCCATCACACTGGACCCCACAAAGCCAAAAGGGAGAATAGCTCAGGATGGCTGGAGAGCGCCTTGGAAAAACCAGCCAACTTTTCATAGTCTATGGATCTGGGGGAGGGGGGGAGATAAACTCACAAATAGCAAGGAGGGAAACCCCCAGCTGTGACCAGTATGACCGACCGACCTACCGACCTACCTCCATCCATCCCACCAGACTATTTTCTCTGTGATGAAATGAAAATAGGGAAAAAGGAAAACACATTTAAAACCGAGCTGCTCTCACATAGCTAGCCGAGCAAGGGGCGCATCCCTGTGAGCCAGGCAGGGCCACGGATACCGCCTCGCCCCTCCCCGCTTCCACCTGTGCTGACGTGGCTCCATATTTAGCAGCAATCAGAACTCCCATCAGGCTGTCTGCCTGCTCCAGACACCTCCACAGGCTCTTCTCACTGACTCCATTTGGGTCGTAATAGAAATCATCATTCAATTTCCACCACCTTTGGTTTCCAATCTGCCAGGGTCAAGAATCAACACTACCGGCTGACTGGAAGGCCGGGTTTGTAAAATACCCCTTACCAGGTCAATGGGGGCAAGCAGAATAGGGTGCAGTGAGCCACTGCAGAAGCAAAAGAGGGGTCGTTTCTACCCCAAAGTGCCTGGGTCAAGTAGGACTGCAACTATCATCTCCTGACCCGGTGTGCCACGTGAAGAAACCCAGTCCACCGTGGGGCAGCATCCGTGCTCTGCTCAGTCCTCCCCAGGTAAGACTGAAGGGGCAGAAATTGGAGCCAGTCCTCTGGATGCATAAACTGGATGCATAAACAGAAAGGCTGAAACCATAAAATGATCTACAGAGCTCACTGCCCAACACCAGCTGGCCCCACCCCCAAGCCAAACTCCCTGCTGCCGAACTGGCCGCCAGGGAAAAAGTCACCAAGGGTCATACAAACTTGCATAATACCTAATATGGTACCAGGCAAGGCTGAGGGAATGGGAGGGCCTGTTCCTCCCCACAAATGGCAACAGGTGACCTGGATGGTATGGTTTATTTACTTACTTAGTTACACTTCTATACTCCCATGCTCACCAGGATAACAAGTCCAACCGTGAAAACTGACGACCGAATTAGCGGCTGGCTGTGTGAACAGCCACTGTCTAGACAGGATCAGTGTTCAGCTGGAGAGCCTTTTTAGCAGATACGCATCCCGTCGTCCCTCTGCGCAGCCTTCTGGGAGATGGTTCAACAGGACCCCCTGATGCCTGACAAGGCAGACTTGCTCCAAGCACCAAGGGACGTCCAGGGCTCACTAGGGACTGGAACCACATCCTGACTGCTGCGAGCCACCCTGACTGACCTGAGTACCATTTTAAAGTTGTGGGCCGTGCACAAGAGAGCACGCTGAGAAAGGGCCCTCCGGGAGCTGCAACATAAAATCACCCTGTTGGGGGGAATCCGACAGGTCTCTCCCAGGCCTGATCCTCTGCTCTGTGGAGGAAATCCAGAGGAAGAGCCCACCTGCCTGCCTGAAGACCTCCCAGGAGGGAGCCCCCCCCCAGCTCCAGGGACCTGGACACTGCAACTGTCAAGCCCCACAGCTGCAGACCTGCCCTGTGCCTGGCTCGCTTCAGCATGAGCACGACCTCTCAGAATCAGAGCGCATGGAGCGCATCCCTCCTGCAGCCGCCCCTGCACTGGCAAACTTCTCTTTACGTATTAGAAATATTTACGCATCGCTCCTCAGAAGTTTGAAGTAAAAGAAAAACAAGGATCTCAAACCATCCAAGTAGAAGCAGAGCTTTCTTTTAGATTTTTTTTTAAACCTGGTTTCTTCCACCTTTCCTGAAAGAAGTTTTTTACAGGAAATCTGCAGGACTTCTTGGACGGTTCCCCCTTTGAAAAATCTCAACATTTTATAGCTGTAAAGCTTATATTTAGCAATTAACAAGCCCTTATGGAATTACACAAGGAGCGGACCGCCATCTTTGTGGACAAGTCTAGCTGCAGTTAATAAGGGACATTCCCATCATCACATACTGTAGCTCAACTACTACCATCCTTCCAAAAATTGCTAGGTTTTTAAAATGTTATAGCCATTCTTTCAAGAAGAATCACAGTGGTGAGAAATCACGTTGAAAGGAGAGGACCATTAACATTTAGGAGCACCAAAGACCGAGATCCCCATGGAGGAGGAACGGCTTGCTTGAGTACCTTCCCAGCAAGTCCTTCCAAAAGCAGCCAGGTGCGTCCCAGCTCTCTTCAGGAGCACAAGCGGTCAAGAAATTCCACGTGGAAGGGGAAGGGCCCGCCCTCTCCTTTCCTTCCGCTTGCAAGGGTCCTGGAACGGGGCCCTGAGCACCACCGAGCAAGAGAGCCAGCCTCTGCTGGCATGAGGTCCCTCACCTTCAGACCAGAGAACTGCTGCATAAGCAGACGGTTCAACGAAGAAGGCTCCTGAGTACAGTGCCACAAGAGCCCATGGCTGAGTCCTGCAAAGCCTGCTTAAGAATACAAGCAGCCGCTCTCTCTCAGCCCAGCCCACCACACAGGGTTGTTGTTGTGGGGAAAATAGGAGGAGGAAGTATTAGGCATGTTTGCCACCTGGAGCTATTCACACAAACAATAATGGTGGCATAAAAAAAAAAATCAAGAAGCCACCGCCGCCTGGGGCCAGACAAGGCTCCCTCTACAGGCCGTCCTCGACTTACAACCATTTGTTTAGCAACCACTTGAAGTTATGACAGCACTGAAAAAAGTGACTTACAACCATTCCTCATGTTTATGACCATCGTGGCGGGGGGGCCTGCCGTCACATGACCCAAATTAGGGCACTTGGCAACTGGCATGTATTTACGACAGTTGCAGTGTCCCAGGATCACGTGATCGCCATTTGCGACCTTCCCAGCCAGCTTCTGACAAGCAAAGTCGATGGGGAACCATGTGATTCACTTAATGGCTGCTGCAAAAAAGTCATAAAAATGGGTGCAATCACGTGATGCCTCGCTTAATGACCGCACCGCTTAACAATGAGTGTTCTGGTTGCAAGTCAAGGATTACTGTATCCTACATTCAGGGTGAAAAGGTGAAAGGTCCCCGGTGGAAGCACCAAGTCATGTCTAACCCTTCTGGGGGATGCTGCTTTCGCAACATTTTCTTGACAGACTATAGCGGGGTGGGTTGCCATTGCTTTCCCCAGTCGTCGCCTTCCCCAGCAAGCCGGGTGCTCATTTTCCCGACCTAGGAAGGATGGAAGGCTGAGTCAACCTGAGCCGGCTACCCGAGGATCCAGCTTCTGCTGGGATCAAACCCGGGTCGTGGGGAGAGTTTCGGTTGCAATGCTGCTGCCTACCGCTCTGCGCCACATGATGCATTCAGATGCATTCTGAAAACTCAGAAGCAAGGCAAGCGATGTCCTTTGTTGCGCTCTGGTTGAAGAGGGGGCCTGCAACCATTCTAAAGACCATTCACAGCTGACAGTTTACTCCTCCATTGGTGGCCATCTCTATCACAGATGCCTGCAAATTCCAGAGAACTATGGCGCCTTGTATGAACACGAACTTCCATCGATTCGTTTGGAGCCTCCTCAAACTGAACTCCCACAGCATCTAGCACAGTCATGCACAGGTCTCTTTAAAAAGCATTCCCATTTCTCTTTATTTAGACTGCATTTCCCAGAGCGTTATAAGGCAAAGGCTCCCCCCCCACACACACACCCAAACCACACACTTCCTGGGCATTTTCCTACTTGAGCTTGCCCCCTCCTCGCCATACATCAGAAAAGAGACGACGAGATGTAAAGATCCCCACACGTGTCTTCCAGGCTATCCAAATATGCCTTTAGGTTGTGAAGAGTCATCCTCCTGTTCCTTTCTATCTGTGTACTTTTATGACGCACAAGTTTTAGTTTGCTGGTTTCCTACATTGCCCAGAGCACTAATTAGGCAGAGGGAATGGCTCATAAATTTATTAAATAAAATAACCCCCTGTGTTTAGCATTAATCAATTATTTCCCCTTCTTCTTCCAAGTCGAAGCAAATCCATTAAGTTCCTGCTGGGCAGATCCAGGCAACTCATTCTGAGTAGCGACTTTTCCTTCCTTGTCGGAAAGGCAATTTGGTCAGCCAGGCTGACTTTAAATACAAGTACCTGGCGCCATGTCGATGCCAATGAGGCAAAAACCTGGGGAAGCGATGCTTTAGTGCTGAAGTCGGCAGCCATAATCGGGCTAGTGCCCTGGAAGTTTATTGGGAGGACAAGGCGGAGCGGGGAGTGGAATGGCTGATCAACGGCAACTTGGGCAGCGCTAGCAATTTGGAGAAGAGTGCCTGGAGGCAGAAGTCGAACCACCCCCCACCCCTGCTTTCAGCAGACCGACTTGCATTGCTGCACAAGCAGGATGGCTTCCAATACTGTTTAGCAGGGAGAACTAAAACTTAAACGTTTGCCTCTACGCACCCCCCACGCAAGTCCTGCTGTACGGCCTCATGGTGTGCTCCTGCGAGGGATGAGTGAAGAATATCGGGGTGTATGCCAAGAGTATTCAGGCACCCCAAGGCATGAAGGTCATCCCAGCTGCCCAGCTAAAGCAAGCAGGCACCTACACTGGGCAGCAGCGATACGGGAAGCTGCCAGGGGCATAGGATTGCTTTAGTGACAGTGGCAAAGGTATCAACCCGTCCTGCGCGGGAGAAGGCCATGGTAAACCCGTATTTTTACCAGGAAAACCACACGGGCAGAAAATACAAAACTGACTGACAACACAGTGCCTGCTGACAAACCAGGGTCAGATGGCACTCAAGATGCTGGAGAGGAAGAGCTGAGGATCTCTCGGAGTCCCAGTGGTGTTTACGACAAGGCTAGACAAAGCCTTTCGGAGGTCTAGCTGCTGACGTTGCCACAAAGGAAAAGAAAATCCAAATCTGCAGAGACAGAATTACAGCAGGAACATGGAATGTAAGACGCATCAACGCGGGAAAGCTCACCACAGCGAAAGATGAAGTGAAACGACTACAACCTGACGTCTTAGGCATCAGCGAATTGAGATGGACTCAGGTGGGACACTTTCACCCAAGAGAGTTTATTACTCAGGACATGGAAAACAAAGACGAAATGGTGTCAGTCAGGAAGGTATATCAAGAACACTACTTGGCTACAATGCAATCAATGACCAAATAATATGGATTAGGCTTTGTGGACAACCTTTCAATACGGCAATCATTCAAATGTATGTTCCCACTACCGATGCAGAAGAAGAAGAGGTTGATGAGTTTTACGAGCAAGCCCAATTTGAAATCAAGAGAACATGCAAGCAAGATGTGCTTCTTCTGACGGGAGACTGGAATGCCCACATTGGAAACATGAAAGAAAAATATGTAGTTGGATTGTACGGCTGAGGAAACAGGAGACGACTTTATGAATTTCTGCCACTCCAATGATTTCTTCATAGCTAACACTGTCTTCAAACAATCAGAATGATGCCTCTATACTTGGACATCACCAGGTGGAGTATCTAGAGATCAAACTGACTCTATTGTTGCTAAAAGGAGGTGGAGGAGCTCAATTATAGCATCAAAGACATGGCCAGGTGCTCGCTGTGGAAGAGATCACGAACAGTTCATGCGCGAGCTGCATGTTATGCTAAAGAAGAAGAAGAAACCCAGTCAGGTTCCACAATATGGTCTTGAACATATACCCCCCATTTTCAAGGAGAACATCAAGAACACTACAGTAGAGACCTCAACGTCCAAGCTACTTTAGCAGATACTCCTTACTCGCAAGCCCCTCTAGTACTAGACGAGGAAGCCACATCAGCCCTCTGGCCACTCCCAAGTCAGAAGGCCACAGCAGCGGATGGAACACCCACTGAAATACGGCAAGCAACCGAAGAAGAATCAGTGGAGGTTCCAACCAAGCTATGACAGCAAAGAGCCAGTGTGGTCTAGTGGTTAAAGCAACAGGCTAGAAACCAGGAGACTGGGAGTTCCAGTCCCGCCTTAGGCCTGAAAGCCGGCTGGGTGACCGTGGGCCAGTCCCTCCCTCTCAGCCCAAGAGCCAATCAGGCGTGGTAGGAGAGTTCCAGTCCCGCCTTAGGCCTGAAAGCCGGCTGGGTGACCGTGGGCCAGTCCCTCCCTCTCAGCCCAACTCACCTCACAGGGTGGTTGTTGTGGTGGGGAAAATAGGAGGAGGAAGGAGTATCAGGGATGTTCCCCACCTTGAGTTATTTATAAAAATAATAAAGGCGGGATAGAAAACAAATAAATAAATATTCAGAGAACAACTCAGCGGCCAAACGATTGGAAGAGGTCGATCTGCATTTCAGTACCAATAAAAAGAGACTGAGCAGGGTGTGCAGACTATCGGACGATATCCTTAGGTCATCCAGCGGAGATTACAGCCCTACACGGAGAGAGAGATGCCAGAGGTTCAAGCTGGCTTCCGGAAAGGCCGAGGAACACGAGACTTTATCGCTGATGCACGCTGGACAACTGAGAAAGCCAAAGAATACCAAAAAGAAGTCGGTGTGTGCTTCATTGATTATAAAAAGGCCTTTGATTGAGTTGCTCATGTCAAGCTGTGGAAAGCGCTCAGAAAAATGGGAATCCCAGAGCGTCCCATTGTCCTCCCGAGAAACTGATATACGGGTCAGGAGTATGGGCAGAACTTGGCGAAAAAGGCTGGCTGGCAAAGGAGAGCAACAAGGCTGCATGCTCTCCCCTTATTTATTCAACCTGTATGCTGAATATATATTAAGGGAGGCTGGATTGGAAGATGAGCTTGGTTTCAAAATTGGAGGAAGAAACATCAATAACCTGCACTATGCTGATGACACTACCCTGATTAGCCAAAAAGGCAAAGGATCTGCAAGCCCTAAAACAGCACCGTGAAAAAAAATGGGACTAAAATTAAATATAAAGAATGACAGATAGAACAACAAACTTCAGAATTGACAATGAAGATGTTGAAGTGGTGGGTTAGCTTCTGCCTTTTAGGATCAACCATCAACAGAAAAGGAACCAGCAGTCAAGAAATACACCGCAGACGAGCGCTCAGCAGAGCAGCCACGAAGGCCTTGGAAAAGATACTCAGATGCCGGGATGTGTCTCTACCTACAAAAACCAGGATCGTGCAAGCCACAGTATTCCCCGTGACACTCTATGGAAGTGGAAGTTGGACTTTAAAGAAGCAGGATGGGAAGAGTATTGACGCCTTTGAACTTTGGCGTTAGAGAAGACACCTGAGAATCCCGTGGACAGCCAAGAGAACAAACCGATGGATCATCTAACTAATCAGCCCAGAGGTCCCACTCAAGGCACAAATGGCCGGGCTCAAATTGTCGTACTTCGGACACACGATGCGAAGACCCAGCTCTCTGGAGAAGGCTCTGATGCTGGGGAAGGCGGAAGGAAAGGGACAAGGGGGATGACCAGCGGCAAGGGGGAGGGACTCAGTACAGTGGTAATGGCTGCAGCATTGGGAGACTTGAGAGAACAGGCAGGGACAGATAGTCATGGAGGAGATCTATCTACGTGGCTCTAGGAGTTGAAAACTACTTGATGGCACGTAATCAATCGATCAACCTTTTCAAGCAACAAGTTTTCATGTTACCCATAAATGAGCAACAACCAATTTACCATACCCACTAAGTTAAATTTATTTTATTTATTTTCTATCCCACCTTTATTATTTTTATAAACAACTCAAGGCAGTGAACATACCAAATACTCCTTCCTCCTCTTTTCCCCACAACAACAACCCTGTGAGGGGCTGAGAGAGATGACTGGCCCAAGGTCACCCAGCCGGCTTTCATGCCTCAGGCGGGACTAGAACTCACAGCCTCCTGGTTTCTAGCCCATTGCCTTAACCAGTAGAACTAATATAGTGAGAGATGATGACAGTAACCGGGGACTGCCAGGACTGCTGTCGCTAAATGGCACAGTCATGTGACATTGCACTTTATGACTGCATCACTTAGCAATGGAAATTCCAGTCCCAAATGCCATCATTAAGTGAGGACTACCTGTATTCATTTATTGATCTATCTATCTATCTATCTAATTTGTCACCGCCCATCTCCTCCCACCAGAGGGACTCTGGGAGGTTTACAACAAAATAGTAAAACAATAAATATACCATCCAATTACAATATATAAAAATACTCTCTATAAAATATGATTACAAATAACTAATAAAAATAAAAATAATAAAGTCCAGATGGCTATGATCCAATTCAGTTCTTGCGTTGGAGGAGCAATTTTAGGGCACTAGCCATCCCCAGGCACGACTATTCCCCTCCCCGCTCCAAGCGAGGCGGCAGAGCCCGGTCTTCAGTTTCCTCCGGAAGGCCAGGAGCGAAGGGGCCAACTCACCTCCGGGGGCAGCATGGGGGGCCGCTACAGAGGAGGCCTGCCTCCTGGACCCCGCCAGAGGGAACTCGCTTAACGACGGGGTCCGCAACATGCCCTCTCTGCCTGACTGGGTGGGACGGGTTGATGTAACGGGGGTGAGGCGGTCCCGCAGGTAGCCTGGCCCCATGCCAGGTAGGGCTTTAAAGGTGATGACCAATACCTTGAATTGGACCTGGAAGCAAACTGGCACCCAGTGCAGCTCACGAAGCAAAAGCATTATATGGGCCCTTCTAGGGGCACCAAAAATAGCCCGGGTGGCTATCTTTATTTTATTCTTATATTATAATATTATAGTTTATAATATTATAGTTTATAATATTATAAACTATATTATATTATAAACTATATAATATATAGGACCCCAGTCCTAATAAGTTCAACAAAATTAGATGCAAAAAACAAAAATAAAGGTAAAAACAGTATTATAAAAAGTCACGAATATACATCAGAGGCATTTCATGACTAAACTAATTTAATCTAAGGCATTTAGCCCTTAGATTAATGTTTCCCAAGCATGGCAACTTCAAGATGTGTGGACTTCAACTCCCAGAATTCCCCAGCCAGCAAGCTTGAAGTTGAAGTCCACACATCCCTTCGCCTTTTTGTTTTAGCACAGCTTTTAATAGTTTTTGATGTTTTTGTTTATAATTATCATGGTTTTTAGGTATTTATTGCTGTTTTAACTTGTAAGCTGCCCAGAGTCGCTTGTAAAAGTGGCTATATATATTAGATAGACTTCTCTCTGCCCCCTTTCTCCATGTTAATCATACCCTCTTTTGTCTCCTCATTTTCTACGTGAAAAAGACCCAAGCATTCTAACCTTTTCTCACAGGGAAATGTTTCAATCCCCCAATTATTTTCTACACTTTTCCCAGCTGTTCTATCCTTTTTAAAAATCAGCCAAGCAGAACACAGAGACAGGCTGTATCTGAGCCACACATCTCATTTGTGCAGCAAAAGGCTCTAAACAAGCAGAGTTCGACCTTAGCGTCACCTTCAACCTGGTGATGTCGTGGGGCCAAGGACCACTCTAGGGGCTGTGTAGCAGGCCAGAAAGTAGATGGGGCCAAGTCAAAATCTAAGTTTGATTTAATGCAATTCATACAGGTTAGAATTCTATTCTTCAGCAAAGGATCGTTACCTTGTCGTGGTGCTGGAGCTTGAGCACCTCAATGATGCCATGAGCTAAACCGTGAAGGGCCACCCAAGACGAGAAGGTCATGACAGAGAGGTCAGACTAAATGCGATCCCTGGGGAAGGTAATGGCAACCCACCTCAGTATTCTTGCCGTGAAAACTAAATGGATCAGTACAACCAGAGATATGTCGGTATACCATCGGAAGATGAGACCCCCAGGTCGGAAGATGGTCAAAATGCTACTGGGGAGGAACAGAGGATGAGCTCAACTAGCCCCAGACGTGATGACGCAGCTAGCTCAAAGCCGAAAGGACGGCTAGCGGCCGACGGTGCTGGTGGTGAACGGCGAATCCGATGTTCTAAGGATCAACACACCATCGGAACCTGGAATGTAAGATCTATGAGCCAGGGCAAATTGGATGTGGTTATTGGTGAGATGTCAAGATTAAAGATAGACATTCTGGGCGTCAGTGAACTGAAATGGACTGGAATGGGCCACTTCACATCAAATGACCACCAGATCTACTACTGCGGACAAGAGGACCACAGAAGAAATGGAGTAGCCTTCATAATTAATAGTCAAGTGGCGAAAGCAGTGCTTGGATACAACCCCAAAAACGACAGAATGATCTCAATTCGAATTCAGGGCAAGCCATCTAACATCACAGTGATCCAAATATACGCCCCAACCACAAATGCTGAAGAAGCTGAAGTAGAGCAGTTCTATGAGGATCTGCAGCACCTACTGGACAACACGCCTAAAAGAGATGTTACTTTCATCACGGGAGACTGGAATGCTAAGGTGGGCAGTCAAATGACACCTCGAATTACAGGTAAGTATGGCCTGGGAGAACAAAACGAAGCAGGACACAGGCTGATAGAATTTTGCCAAGACAATTCACTCTGCATAACAAACACTCTCTTCCAACAACCTAATAGACGGCTTTATACATGGACTTCACCAGATGGCCAACACCGAAATCAGATTGACTACATCCTTTGCAGCCAAAGGTGGCGGACATCTATACAGTCGGTAAAAACAAGGCCTGGAGCTGGCTGTAGTTCAGATCACGAACTTCTTCTTGCACAATTTAGGATCAGACTAAAGAGATTAGGGAAGACCCACAGATCAGCTAGATATGAGCTCACTAATATTCCTAAGGAATATGCAGTGGAGGTGAAGAATAGATTTAAGGGACTGGACTTAGTAGATAGGGTCCCGGAAGAACTCTGGACAGAAGTTGGCAGCATTGTTCAGGAGGCGGCAACAAAATACATCCCAAAGAAAGAGAAAACCAAGAAGGCAAAATGGCTGTCTGCTGAGACACTAGAAGTAGCCCAAGAAAGAAGGAAAGCAAAAGGCAACAGTGATAGGGGGAGATATGCCCAATTGAATGCAAAATTCCAGAGGTTAGCCAGAAGAGATAAGGAATTATTTTTAAACAAGCAATGCGCGGAAGTGGAAGAAGACAATAGAATAGGAAGGACAAGAGACCTCTTCCAGAAAATTAGAAACATTGGAGGTAAATTCCAGGCAAAAATGGGCATGATCAAAAACAAAGATGGCAAGGACCTAACAGAAGAAAAAGAGATCAAGAAAAGGTGGCAAGAATATACAGAAGACCTGTATAGGAAGGATAACAATATCGGGGATAGCTTTGACGGTGTGGTCGGTGAGCTAGAGCCAGACATCCTGAAGAGTGAGGTTGAGTGGGCCTTAAGAAGCATTGCTAATAACAAGGCAACAGGAGACGACGGCATCCCAGCTGAACTGTTCAAAATCTTGCAAGATGATGCTGTCAAGGTAATGCATGCTATATGCCAGCAAATTTGGAAAACACAAGAATGGCCATCAGATTGGAAAAAATCAACTTATATCCCCATACCAAAAAAGGGAAACACTAAAGAATGTTCAAACTATCGAACAGTGGCACTCATTTCACATGCCAGTAAGGTAATGCTCAAGATCCTGCAAGGTAGACTTCAGCAGTTCATGGAGCGAGAATTGCCAGATGTACAAGCTGGGTTTAGAAAAGGCAGAGGAACTAGGGACCAAATTGCCAATATCCGCTGGATAATGGAAAAAGCCAGGGAGTTTCAGAAAAACATCTATTTCTGTTTTATTGACTATTCTAAAGCCTTTGACTGTGTGGACCATAACAAATTGTGGCAAGTTCTTAGTGGTATGGGGATACCAAGTCATCTTGTATGCCTCCTGAAGAATCTGTATAACGACCAAGTAGCAACAGTAAGAACAGACCATGGAACAACAGACTGGTTTAAGATTGGGAAAGGAGTACGGCAGGGCTGTATACTCTCACCCTACCTATTCAACTTGTATGCAGAACACATCATGCGACAAGCTGGCCTTGAGGAATCCAAGGCTGGAGTTAAAATCTCTGGAAGAAACATTAACAATCTCAGATATGCAGATGATACCACTTTGATGGCTGAAAGTGAAGAGGAACTGAGGAGCCTTATGATGAAGGTGAAAGAAGAAAGTGCAAAAGCTGGTTTGCAGCTAAACCTCAAAAAAACCAAGATTATGGCAACCAGCTTGATTGATAACTGGCAAATAGAGGGAGAAAATGTAGAAGCAGTGAAAGACTTTGTATTCCTAGGTGCAAAGATTACTGCAGATGCTGACTGCAGTCAGGAAATCAGAAGACGCTTAATCCTTGGAAGAAGAGCAATGACAAATCTCGATAAAATAGTTAAGAGCAGAGACATCACACTGACAACAAAGGCCCGCATAGTTAAAGCAATGGTGTTCCCTGTAGTAACATATGGCTGCGAGAGCTGGACCATAAGGAAGGCTGAGCGAAGGAAGATCGATGCTTTTGAACTGTGGTGTTGGAGGAAAATTCTGAGAGTGCCTTGGACTGCAAGAAGATCAAACCAGTCCATCCTCCAGGAAATAAAGCCAGACTGCTCACTTGAGGGAACGATATTAAAGGCAAAACTGAAATACTTTGGCCACATAATGAGAAGACAGGACACCCTGGAGAAGATGCTGATGCTAGGGAGAGTGGAAGGCAAAAGGAAGAGGGGCCGACCAAGGGCAAGATGGATGGATGATATTCTAGAGGTGACGGACTCGTCCCTGGGGGAGCTGGGGGTGTTGACGACCGACAGGAAGTTCTGGCGTGGGCTGGTCCATGAAGTCACGAAGAGTCGGAAGCGACTAAACGAATAAACAACAACAGAATTCTATTAAATTGATAAAATGTGGTGAATATGTTTGTCTTTATAATTTTCCCTTCTATCATATTAAAAATTACGATTTGCTAATAATTTTTAGGACAGCCAGTTTGGTCCAGTGGTTAAGGCATCAGGCTAGAAACCAGGAGACCATGAGTTCTAGTCCCGCCTTAGGCACAAAGCCAGCTGGGTGACGTTGGGCCAGTCACCCTCTCTCAGCCCTAGGAGGGAGGCAATGGCAAATTACTTCTGAAAAACCTTGCCAAGAAAACCGCAGGGATTAGTTCAGGCAGTCACCAGGAGTCAACTCGAAGGCACATAACAACAACAATTTTTAGAGGGCTTCAGAGGTGGCACACGCGGCCTTAAAGCTTTAGGCTGGGCATCTCTGCTTTAAATCTCACTGAAGCAGACTTTCTTGTATTTGCACCAGTAAGGAGGATACTCTTCTTGATGCCACTGCACAGAACTACTGGGTTATAAAATGGACAGATAAATCCCTTGTTATAGAATCTTACTTGGCACAGTTTCTGCTGATTTACCTGGCCTTTTAAAAACATGATTTTCTTTGTGGTTTTCTTATATCTGATGCTGGGATTATAACTGGGATTACATCCCAATTATAAATTATTTTGGGATGTAAAAATGATATATAACTACTTCAAACCTTTCAGGCTAATCAAGAACTCCAAGGGACACTTTTACGAAGTTATCTTGCTGCATATTAACTCAAATAACATACTGGTATATCAACTCTGGTGGGAGGAGATGGGTGGTGACAAATTTGATAAACAAACAAATAAATAAATAAACTAACTTTATTTCATGGCACTTACTGTATAAGCAAACCTATTCAACAGGCAAAAACAGAGTCACTACAGTAAACTCAACCCACTGCATTTTTAACTATTTGTTACTGAAATTACAAATGCTACAAGGAAATATACTCACTTTAGATCTAAACGAAGACTTTTGAATTGCATAAAATGTAATCTGAATGCCGGTCAGATCTCCTTGCACATTAATTCCAGTTTGCTAAATTAATACATGAAATAATCGTGTTTTATTTCTCATTTTAATCTTGGTTGATTTATCTAAATTTATCTGGCCTAGATAAATCCCAACCCACTTTTATAACCTCTTCCTCATTGTTATTATACAGAAAACTGTTCTCTGAAGTTCCTTCAAGTTTTTTCCTCAAACCTGCAAGGACATTTGCACACAACTAGACTTATTTTTTAGTAACTTGCAAGAATCACCTTATATGGCCATATACCCAAGGACTGCTGCCATATAACATTTTTAACTTGTACATTATATAATTCTGCAATCAAATCACTCTGCCTCATTAATATATACCCACTGTAAAAACACAGATTGCACATTAACTAAGACGGAATCAGGAAATCACAAGGGTCGTAAAAATTTGTAACACACTTTACAGAAATTTCCCACAGGGGAGTGGCAGTGATTCTGAAAATTTTAAGGAAAATTTGACCGTCTAGCAATTGTTCTTAATTGAACAATTAAATTTTAGGTTTTGTATTTACTGAGAAGGAATTCAATTCCCTTCAACCAAAGTAATATTTCTGAGCACTTATGTATAAAGATTAGGCTGCAAAAAAGGAAGTGGCAAGCATTCTCGATCAGCAGACTAAAACAAAACATCATCAAAACCTCACTTTGTTTCCAGTAATTTCCATGTCCTAAGAGACTGAAACATAACCCATGGAGGGAATCAGAAAAGAGCACAAGATCATTTTACCTGCATCCCATAATTTTCCCTGGGATGCTTATCAAAGCTATTTCTTTGTTTCTTTATCTATCATATTTATATGGCTGCCCATCTCATACAAAGCAATCTGGGCGGCGTAAAACAACAAAATAAAACAGCAAATAGATATAAAACAATCATTACAAAAAGATAATAAGTAATTATTAAAATAAAAATATTATCAAAAATTTTAAAATATACAAACCCCACGGAAAGCACAAGAATACCAACCACAGTGGCATTTGCTTACTACTGCTTAAAACCGAAGGCCATCGCAACCACGGGACGGGGCCATGGCCAACCACCCCAGGCAGCCTCTTCAGCCTCACTTGTCTCCGACACAAAACCCCAGCCAGCCGGCCAATGGCTACGAAGCCAGGCCCGGAAAAGGAGACTGAAGGCCAGAGGGCCCCTGCTCTGCCGTGGGCTGGGAAGGGCCCCGCCAGGGCAGCCAGGCTGGGCCCAGAGAGCAAGACCCCTCTGACTGCATCAGGCCACAGGCCTCGGCTGCCCAGACCTCCAGGGAGGCTAGCCCTTTCTGTGCAGGGCAGCTGCAAGGGCTCTGACCTATGTCCTTAAGCCCTGCTTTGCTGAGGTCAGCTACCAAACGGTGCGCAAATCACAGACAATATTAAAGAGCAGTTACAAACCTAACAGCACTAGAAAAATTCTCCTAGCCATATGAACGTGAGCATGACCGCATGACATAAACCCTTTGATCAACACACAATCCAATCAGCAAATGTGAATGGGCACACCACCCAGTCGTGGCAGCTACGAAACTACATCTGATGGCTCCCTCATGACTAAGCATGTGGTCTGTGCCCAGAACGGTGGCTATTTCTGATTAGCTTTAACTGCAAGCTGAAACCAACAATTAATCCTGCCTTCGGATTCTTCGGTTTGTAGGGGGTATCCAGCTCTGAAGACAGTCTCAGCCACCATTCACAGCCAAGAAGGCGGACGGAGCACCTAGGCTAGCCTGCTGGCCTGGCTGGCTCTTGTCCACCTCAGCTGCCTTGGCCTGCTGTCTGTGACCTGCTACCAGCTCTTAAGTTAAGAATGGAATGTGGGCAAAGCCATAGAAGCACGAGCGCCTAGACAGCGAAGAACCCTCTCCGGATAAAACAATGGCAAGCTCACTTTACATGACCTGCTTGCCTTTGGTTGAGCATGTTACGTGAAACTAGATACTGTGCTGTAAACCACGGTTTGGCATATGATGTGAACCCGGCCAGTGTTACTTTTCCAGCTCATCATGGCTTAAATATGTAAGACATACGAACCAGCCCTTCACTGCGACAAGGACTGGGAGAAAATACAAGAGATCTCAAAGTCTAGGGATGACGTCTCTCGTGGCCAGGCTGAGCTGGTGTTTAAATCTCGGCTCCTGTACCTAAGAATTAAGAACGTTTTCCAGCCTTGGAACACAAAACCACTCGACGCAGGGACGGTTAACCCCTAGGCTGTGGACTGCATGAGGCTGCCAGAAACAGTGGTGCTGTTTTCCTCCATTTTGCAGGAGGAATATCTGGAATTAGGAAATCAGCCTTCTTTTAATCAGCCAAGAAAAAATCCCCTGGGAAACAGGACTTTGCACACAAAGGGGCGAGTTGCCACAACCTCCTTCCCCAAAGGGTGGCCCAGGGTGACTCTTGAGTTGAAGGGCCCCCAATCTGAAAACTGGAGAGCCGAAAATCTAAGGTTGGTGTGATCCTATACAAGCCACATCCCCAATTTCCCCCCGCCCCGGTTTTGCTGATTAAAAAAGGCAGCCAAACTGAGATCAGGCAATGGGTCAATTCCCACTCCCCGCCCTGCACAACTGCCAAGGAAAGAGTTCTCTGGTGGCAGACGATCTCCCCTCTGACAAGCAAAATGTGCCAGTCCCACATCTTGGTGGCAAATCTCAACCTTCCAAATCTTGCTAAGAAAAGGACACGTCCAGGCAGTCGCCAGGAATCGATACTGACTTGAAGCCGCCAAAAAAAAAAAAAAGGGTAGATGGGCAGTCATTACTGAAAAGGGCAATCTCCTCAGCCTGCGTGCTTTGCTCAGAGAGCAAGGAAGGCCCAGGCTTCCCACGGAATTCCTGCAGACTCAGCTCCCACCCTCTCCTGCCAGGAGGATCTGGAGCCGGGAGGGAGAAGATCCCTTCTACGCTCCGCAGAGGGAGGGTCAGCCTGAAGAGCCAGCTAGACAGAGGCAGCCTCCATCTATTCTCATTTAAACGCCCGAGCACCGAGAGGCCCGGCGACGCAGCACAGTTTTTTCAACCGGTTCTGGCAGCAGATGTGCAGCCCGAGGAAGGGAGAGGCCGAGGCTACGGCAGAGAGGAAATCATCTGAACTGGCTTTTCAAGCCAGACACAAAAAGGCCTCGGAGCCAGGCCAAGAACGAAGCGGGCGCCTGACAGAAACTGCCTCTGCCCTGCTCCGCGGAACCACCCCCGGGCCAACCACCAGGGGAATCCACGCGCTGGCCGGCCTGGGCGCAAACCCCGCATCGAAGGCTCGCTCTGCGGCGGGGGCGGGTAGGCGGCGTCCGGGGGCGGACCCTGCACTGAGAGCCCCCTCCCCCGCCCTCCGCCCCCCCGGATCCACCAACCCGGCCAAGCGTCATCCTGGCCAGGGCGGGGGGGGAGCTCCGGGGGGGGATGGGGGGGCGCCGCCCCCGGGAGGAGGACGGGCCCGGAGCGGCCGCCGAGCCGGCGTCCCAGCCGCAGGGGAGGCCTCCGGGGGCGGCTCGCGGCAGCCGGACGCAGCTTCCTCGACGAGCGGCTTTCGGGACGGCCGCAGCCGCCCTCCCTGCGTCGGCCCCGAGGCCCACCGCCCGCCCGGAGGCACGGCCGAATTCCTGCCCGGGGGGGCCCTGCCCCGGCTGGGCTGCGGCTCCGCGGCGGGAGAGGCGGGACCCGAGCAGGAAGCGCCGCTCGGGCGCCCGCGGGCCCTCCGGGGTGGGGGCCGGGCTGCCTCGGGCGCGGGCAACGGGCGCCGGGGAGGGAGCCGCGGGGCGGGCGCCGGGGGGCCGCGCGGCTGCCGGGGGCGAAGGGCCCGGGCCGCAGGAGCGAGGGCCGGCCCGGACAGAGGCCGACCCGGGGGGGAGAAGGGGAGAAGGGCCCGCGCCCCCACCGCTGAAAGCCGGGCTCCCGAGGCGGCCTGGGGGCTGCCGCCGCGGGGGAGGGCCCGGCGCCCCGCCCGCTCACCGTGGGAGCCCCCGCCCGGCCCTCATGGCGCCGCCGCTCTCCTCCTTCGCTGCCGCCGCCGCCGCCGCCGCCTCGTCACCCCTCAGAGCCGGCTCGGCCGCTCCCTTCTGCGCATGCGCCGCGACGCCCGGCCCTCCAGGGGAAGGTCAGCGCGGAGGGAGAGCGGCGCGGCGCGACTTCCGGCCCCCCCCCGAGAAGGAGGGAGGCGGGGAAAAGGGCGAGGCGGCCAATGCGGAGAGGCGAGGCGGGCCCGCCGCCCTTCCTCCCGCGCCCCCGCGTGCCTCGGCGGTGGAATGGCAGCCGGGAGCCGGGAGCGCTCGCAGCTCGGATGGCCGAGCCGAACCTCCCTCCCTGGGGCTGGGTCGGCCTCCTCCGTGTGCGCACGCGCCCCCGGAAGCGCCGCTCGCTCCGAGCAGAGAGGCGCGGCTCTTTTGTCCGCGGGCCGAATTTCCGGGCTGGCCCGCGCGGGGCCTTGTGCGAGCCCGCCCGAGCCGCGGCTGTCTCGCGGGGCCGGCACCCCGCCCTTGGGCCGCTCCCGGTACAGGAAGACGGCCTTCGCTCCTGGCCGACCGGGAGGGCCCCTCCCCCCCCCCGTCGGCCCCGAAGCCTACGCCCCTCGCCTGCCTGCGCTTGCCCGGGAAGGCGCTTCGGGGCTCAACTGTCCGCGCTGCAGGCGCCCCGAACTCGTTTTCTGGACTCCGAGGCAGGTCCGGCCTAAGAGCCCTTTGCGTGCCAGACTCCCTTCATCTGCCGCTCCACCACAGAATAGGGGATGAGCTGGGAATGGAGTCCTTGTGCTACCTAAGGTGGTCTTTTTCAGTAAACCATTCCCCAACCACCAGGACTTTAGAATAGGAGATGAAATGGCACAATTTTCTGACAAACATATTATCTGTAATTTCTACAGAAACATTTTGAAATTTTAATTTTTGAAAAGCCATCATCTAAAATCCAAGTATTCTGCCAGTAAACAAAATGAGCCTTTATCCCAGTTCATCTTGATTTGAAGTTTATTCAAAACTATTCTTATATTTACTCCAAGATACCCAAGCCTCTTAATAAGCTAACCAGATGTTTTGTTGTTAGAAGTATAAACAGGTAGCATTTAAAATGGTTCTGGACTTTATTAGAGTTAGGTACCCCACCCCCCTTCAGCAAGAGATCGTTACCTTGTCGTGGTGCTGGAGCTTGAGCACCTCAGTGATGCCATGAGCTAAACCATGAAGGGCCACCCAAGACGGGAAGGTCATGACAGAGAGGTCAGACTAAATGCGATCCCTGGGGAAGGTAATGGCAACCCACCCCAGTATTCTTGCCGTGAAAACTAAATGGATCAGTACAACCAGAGATATGTCGGTATACCATCGGAAGATGAGACCCCCAGGTCGGAAGATGGTCAAAATGCTACTGGGGAGGAACAGAGGATGAGCTCAACTAGCCCCAGACGTGATGACGCAGCTAGCTCAAAGCCGAAAGGACGGCTAGCGGCCGACGGTGCCGGTGGTGAACGGCGAATCCGATGTTCTAAGGATCAACACACCACTGGAAGCTGGCATGTACGATCTATGAGCCAGGGCAAATTGGATGTGGTCATTGGTGAGATGTCAAGATTAAAGATAGACATTCTGGGCGTCAGCGAACTGAAAGGGACTGGAATGGGCCACTTCACATCAGATGACCACCAGATCTACTACTGTGGACAAGAGGACCACAGAAGAAATGGAGTAGCCTTCATAATTAATAGTCAAGTGGCTAAAGCAGTGCTTGGATACAATCCAAAAAAACGATAGAATGATCTCAATTCGAATTCAGGGCAAGCCATCTAACATCACAGTGATCCAAATATACGCCCCAACCACAGATGCTGAAGAAGCTGAAGTAGAGCAGTTCTATGAGGATCTGCAGCACCTACTGGACAACACGCCTAAAAGAGATGTTATTTTCATCACAGAAGACTGGAATGCTAAGGTGGGCAGTCAGATGACACCTGGAATTACAGGTAAGCATGGCCTGGGAGAACAAAACGAAGCAGGACATAGGCTGATAGAGTTTTGCCAAGACAACTCACTCTGCATAACAAACACTCCCTTCCAACAACCTAAGAGACGGCTTTATACATGGACTTCACCAGATGGACAACACCGAAATCAGATTGACTACATCCTTTGCAGCCAAAGGTGGCGGACATCTGTACAGTCGGTAAAAACAAGGCCTGGAGCTGACTGTAGTTCAGATCACGAACTTCTTATTGCACAATTTAGGATCAGACTAAAGAGATTAGGGAAGACCCACAGATCAGCTAGATATGAGCTCACTAATATTCCTAAGGAGTATGCAGTGGAGGTGAAGAATAGATTTAAGGGACTGGACTTAGCAGATAGGGTCCCGGAAGAACTATGGACAGAAGTCCGCAACATTGTTCAGGAGGCGGCAACAAAATACATCCCAAAGAAAGAGAAAACCAAGAAGGCAAAATGGCTGTCTGCTGAGACACTAGAAGTAGCCCAAGAAAGAAGGAAAGCAAAAGGCAACAGTGATAGGGGGAGATATGCCGAATTAAATGCAAAATTCCAGAGGTTAGCCAGAAGAGATAAGGAATGATTTTTAAACAAGCAATGCGTGGAAGTGGAAGAAGACAATAGAATAGGAAGGACAAGAGACCTCTTCCAGAAAGTTAGAAACATTGGAGGTAAATTCCAGGCAAAAATGGGTATGATCAAAAACAAAGATGGCAAGGACCTAACAGAAGAAAAAGAGATCAAGAAAAGGTGGCAAGAATATACAGAAGACCTGTATAGGAAGGATAACAATATCGGGGATAGCTTTGACGGTGTGGTCAGGGAGCTAGAGCCAGACATCCTGAAGAGAGAGGTTGAATGGGCCTTAAGAAGCATTGCTAATAACAAGGCAGCAGGAGACGACGGCATCCCAGCTGAACTGTTCAAAATCTTGCGAGATGATGCTGTCGAGGTAATGCATGCTATATGCCAGCAAATTTGGAAAACACAAGAATGGCCATCAGACTGGAAAAAATCAACTTATATCCCCATACCAAAAAAGGGGAACACCAAAGACTGTTCAAACTATCGAACAGTGGCACTCATCCCACATGCCAAGATCCTGCAAGGTAGACTTCAGCAATTCATAGAGCGAGAATTGCCAGATGTACAAGCTGGGTTTAGAAAAGGCAGAGGAACTAGGGACCAAATTGCCAATATCCACTGGATAATGGAAAAAGCCAGGGAGTTTCAAAAAAACATCTATTTCTGTTTTATTGACTATTCTAAAGCCTTTGACTGTGTGGACCATAACAAATTGTGGCAAGTTCTTAGCGGTATGGGGATACCAAGTCATCTTGTATGCCTCCTGAAGAATCTGTATAACGACCAAGTAGCAACAGTAAGAACAGACCACGGAACAACGGACTGGTTTAAGATTGGGAAAGGAGTACGGCAGGGCCGTATACTCTCACCCTACCTATTCAACTTGTACACAGAACACATCATGCGACATGCTGGGCTTGAGGAATCCAAGGCTGGAGTTAAAATCGCTGGAGGAAACATTAACAATCTCAGATATGCAGATGATACCACTTTGATGGCTGAAAGCGAAGAGGAACTGAGGAGCCTTATGATGAAGGTGAAAGAAGAAAGTGCAAAAGCTGGTTTGCAGCTAAACCTCAAAAAAACCAAGATTATGGCAACCAGCTTGATTGATAACTGGCAAATAGAGGGAGAAAATGTAGAAGCAGTGAAAGACTTTGTATTTCTAGGTGCGAAGATTACTGCAGACGCTGACTGCAGTCAGGAAATCAGAAGACGCTTAATCCTTGGGAGAAGAGCAATGATAAATCTCGATAAAATAGTTAAGAGCAGAGACATCACACTGACAACAAAGGCCCGCATAGTTAAAGCAATGGTGTTCCCCGTAGTAACATATGGCTGCGAGAGCTGGACCATAAGGAAGGCTGAGCGAAGGAAGATCGATGCTTTTGAACTGTGGTGTTGGAGGAAAATCCTGAGAGTGCCTTGGACTGCAAGGAGATCAAACCAGTCCATCCTCCAGGAAATAAAGCCAGACTGCTCACTTGAGGGAATGATATTAAAGGCCAAACTGAAATACTCTGGCCACATAATGAGAAGACAGGACACCCTGGAGAAGATGCTGATGCTGGGGAGAGTGGAGGGCAACGCGCGCTCCTCCGCGAATAACCGAGTAGCCACACGTCGGAAGCAACCGGGCGGGGTGGCCGCAAGAACAAGCGTGTCCCTGGGGGAGCTGGGGGTGTTGACGACCGACAGGAAGCTCTGGCGTGGGCTGGTCCATGAAGTGTCGGAAGCGACTAAACGAATAAACAACACCCCACCCCCAATGTGGGGTGTGATGTGAATCAAGCACTCATTCCTCTATCTTCGAAGGACAGCTAAACCTATTTCAGCTTCCCACAGAAGTCTCCCTTTGGGCAGGTGGTCAAGGTCAACCAGCTGCTAGTTAGCTATTAACTGTTCCTTTCCACTTACTGGCAGGAGAACTGGAAAACAGGGTCCTCTTATCTCTAGTTATTTGTTAAAGTGGAACTATCTAAGAGGCATTACAGAAAGCAAGGAGGGTTGCAGATCAACACCATCAGTTACGCTTGGCAGATTTCTGGGGTCCTGGGTTGTGATAAGCCATTACACAGTTTTGGTATGGCATGCTGGGTAAATCAGTCACAGGTTTGTAAACCCTAAATCTCAGCTGGTTCTAGGACTCCAGCCTACCGTGGGCTGTTCAACCATCACGGCTATAATCACTTGGTGAATTCAGCCAGAATGCAATTAAGTTATTGTACAACTTCCCAGCCTGGCAACCTGCAGGCTTTTTGGCTATGACGCTATGGGAATATGGGGAAGAACCCAGGTGAAACTAAGAGCTCCCATCAGCCACCTGTCAGCTCTGTTAAGACTATGCAAGAGCCATTTTTAAAAGGCCCTTGGGTTGATAACCAAGACGCGCAAATCTTCCTTGCTGCAGCATAAAGTGGCTTCCCGTCCCCAAACCACACCTTAATCTTCCAATCCAACAGTATCTCCTCATCCCCAGTTCTTCAAAGCCATCTGCATTTGTAGTCCAGAGCTGTCTCTGCCATTAGCCCAGATGAGATGGCTCCTCAGGCAGTGGACACTGGGCACAGGAGCCATCTAGCCTCTCTAGCCACAGGAGCCAGCACCCCAGTGGCCCCAAGATGAGCATGTTGGTGTCCATTAATCTCAGTCTGCCATCTTCTCCGGGAGACTCCCAGGCACTGCTGCTCAGAATGGCCCCAAGCCACAGGAAAGCAGCCTGGCCAGGCCTCGCCTGTGTGTTGTGTCACCTCACGCAACCTGTGGAGACAGCAAATGCTGCTGCATCCAGTATCAGATGCCAGGTGACCTGTACAAATAAGGCTGTGGAGAGGACTGCTCCTCCACCCACATCAGTACAACGCAGGACCAGGGAATGCGGGCAGGAGGGCATCCTGCCCTTCAGACAGCCAAAGGTCTTGGGCTGAACTGCTGCGAATGAAATCACTAAGCTTGTCTGATTAATCATTTGTTGAGTACATTTAACATTTTATTTGCTTTAACTCAAACAACTGGTCTGAGAGGGGATAGCTTGCAAAGGACACCCTTTAGGGCTAACTAATCTGGCAGAACCAGTTTTTCCCTAAACTAAGCCCTGTTGGAAACAATTTTCTGTCTGACCTAGATGGGCTGAATCCAGTTAGCGCTGCATCAGCAGATTGCAATTACGTACATCCAAAACGTATGTAAACCAAGGCAGGAGGCTGCATGGAAGGCCGCTCTCTTCTAACCTGACGCTGAATCAGCCATCCTGTAAACTGTAGTAATTTGAATTCTTTGCTACAGAACTACAATTTCCAGCATCTTTTCAATGTCAGCCTTTCTAGGGGGAGAGGCGTGATGCTGGGTGACTTCAGCTACCTGGCCGGCCCACCCTTACCACGCATGCTGTTGCCTGTATTACAGTCCACACAGGATTCAGCCTCTTCTGGATTGTGAAACACCCTTTGTCTCTCCCTCACCCAGCACGGCCTTCCCTGTCATCTGAGAAGAACATAGAAATGTTTGAGCAGGAACCGCATTTTATTCCAATTAAATGTCAGCCAGACCAGCCAACCCCAAACATTCTTTACTCACAGAGGGCTGAGCAAGTGACTCAGGGCTGGCCAGGTGGCAGCACCAGGACACCTGGCCGATCCTTCCCCCTGTGCCTTCTTGCATCAGTGTGGATGGAAGTGGCACCAGATGCCTTTTTGGTGTGCCATGTATGCACCGCAGCATGTCTACCACACTTCTGCCTTAAGAACAGTCGTGAAGGTGAGAGAGGTTCCTTCACTTGGTTGAAAAAAGATTCACGAAGGACCCCCCCCCCCCACCATGCAGAAAAGGAAGCTATCAGGCGGTCCCTGCTATCACCATCTCTGGCAACATCTGCAAGAGGAGCCCCAAAGGCCAAGGGGTGCCACACTCTCTCCCAGGCAGGGCAAGAGTACAATACTCACAAAAAGTCAAGGGACCAGACATGAGTTGGCACCACGTCTCTCCTGCCCAGCAAGAGCGTAGGGACGGCGTTGGCTCGGACCCACTGACAACGAGGCCTCTGTCTGTAGCTCAGGAAGCCCTGTGGGGCACCTGAGGAGGGAAGGACAGAGCCCTGGGGGTGCTTCCAAGCTGCTGCCACTGTCCCTGGCACGAGAGGGAGGAGACTCTAAACTGAGGGCAGCAGAGCCATCCAGGTTAGCTATCTGGCCAAAGAGGAGCAGCGTCCAAAAGGAAAGCCCACAGAGACCCATCCGAGAGTGACCAGTCCTTGCAGGGTGGACGGGCCGGACGGCTCATTTCTTCAGCTGAACGGAGAGCTTCAGCTGCACTTCACACAGGAAAGCGTTCATCAGGTCGTGGCCAGCCTCAGTGGCAATCCTGCTGATCACCTGGCCCTGGAAGCCGATCAGCATCTTCTGCAGGGAGAGCAAAGGAGAGCGCTAAAGCCAACCAAGGCGGCCCATCTGCCGCGTGTGGGGCCTGCAATCCCCACTTTGTTTGCCTCTTATTCAGCCTTCCTTACGTGGTTGGAATTTTATTGCAGTTTGGGATCATACTGTGACTAACCTAAGTTTAAGGATTACCCCCCCTCAAAAGATTTTAAAAGTAGTCAACACCTCAACAAGCTAAGGATAACCGTACTGAAATTCTGCCCCCCAGGGGAGAGGCCTCAGGCACAAATACTTACCAAGTATTTCTCCCTCTGGACCTCCAAATTCTGCACAATGATCAGCTCCCCGCCTGGACCCTCTTCCCAAAGGGCTGTTCTCTGAAAGAAACGAAGCCCGTGGGTCTACTATGAATCTGCCGGCACGGGGGTCGGGTGCAGGATTCTGGGGCAGGCGCTGCGCTCACCTGCGTCACAGCGTAGGGCACTTCCTGTGGCAGGTGCTCAAGGAGCTTCTCCCGGATGAGGTTGGCACAGATCTCCTGCGGTGACTGGCTGGTCAAGACCTCACTGTGGAACTCCCAGGGGCCTGGCCGGGCTTGCTTGAGAAGGTACTTCTGTGGACAAAAGGAACACCCACGCCCGTGTCACGCCCGCTCGTGGTGCTTCCACGTGAGCCAGCGGATGGGGGATGGGGGAGAGGAACACGCTGGCATATGCTCGAGATCGGGCCCAACCATTCTGCGAGGCACGAGAAGCCACCACTGAGATCTTGCCCCACCAGGACACCCGAAGACAACCGAAACCTCATTCCTGAATATTCAGGGCAGACGCAAGGGAGCCCATCCCATCCCGCTCTCCCCTCTGCTCAACAGCCATTTCGGTTCCAGAAAACCACCGTCTATAGTAGCTCCGAAGCACCTGATTCCCAGCCCACCCCGTTGCTTCTCCCAGTTGGCGGCAAAGAGGGCTGCAGAACTCCCCTGCTTGCTTTAGCATCTGTTCTCTGCAGACAGGCTGACTGGAGCCAGAGTCACAGGTTAACGCAAGCGGCAGGCCTCCCTGACTCGCCTATTTATCTCTGAAGGCATCGTGAAGCCAGCCTCTGTCCCTGCATCCTGAGGTGCTGAGCCCCATTCCAGAGGAAGAGATACTTTCTCTCATCACACCTGAACCGGTCCCACAGTGCCCCCCACGCTGGGAAAGGAGGGAAGCTGTCATTCTTCAGCCCCCAACATGAGCTTTGTTTGTCATCGCAACAAATGCACCTAGTTCTCATTGCACTGTCCTGCTCACAAAAGGGTCTTGTTTTGGTTTTGTAGCATACAAAGTCAGGTACAGGTAGTCCTCGACTTACGCCCATTCATTTAGTGACTGTTTGAAGTTATGAAGGTGATGGATAAAGGGACCTGCGGCCAGTCCTCACACTTTCAACTGTTGTGGCATCCCTGCAGTCATGTGATCAAAATTCAGGCACTTGGCAACCAGTTCACACTTACGACAGTTGCAGTGCTCCGGGGTCACATGATCGCCATTTGCGACCTTCCCAGCCAGCTTCCAACAAGCAAAGTCAATGGGGGAAGCTGGATTCACTTAACGACCATGATTTGCTTAACAACTGTGATTCGCTTAATGACCACAGCAAAAAAGGTTGTAAAATCAGGTGTCACTCACTTAGCGACAGAAGTTCCAGTCCCAATAGTGGTCGTGAGCGGAGGACTAGCTTTACTGGCAATCTCCCCCAACTCAAGGCTAAAAGGAAACCCACGGGCCCAGGCTTGTTGAGCTGAAACGTTTTCTCCTCCCTCCCTTCTCTGACGAGGCTGGGAATGAAGTGCGAGCCCTTCCTCGCACCAGCAGGGGCTCAACGGCTGAGCCCTGGGCTTCTGGCTGCTGCCACTCACGTGCCTTCAGAGTGTCCACCTCCTCCTCCTCCAGGGCAGCCAGCATGAAGATCTCCTGGAAATGGGGCCAGCCTTTCTGGTACTTGGTCTTCTCCGGGGCGCTGCTCTCCTTTGCAGAAGCTGAGCCCGCATCCGCCGTGACCATCTCAGCCCGAAACTCCACGGGCTCTGCAGGAGTGCTCCTGGTGTCTACGGAGGCCTGGGAGCTCCCGGGGGTCTTCCCGTAAGCCTCTCGAGAGACACCAGTCCTGTACATAGACTTGGCTTCCAGCTTCTTCCCACCCAAAGCTCCTTCGGTGAGTTCTACCACCAGTTCCAGCAGAAGGCCTTTCTTCTTCACCAGATCCACCTGAACCCAAAAAGTGGAAGCAAATCAGCTGTTTCTCAGGAATATTAGCAAGTCATGCAGGTTGTCCTTGACTTATGACCACAACTGGGACCAGAACTTCTGCTAAGCGGTGTGGTCGTTAAGTGAGTTACACCCAATTTTGTGACCTTTTTTGCTGTGGTCATTAAGTGAACTGCTGTGGTTGTTAAGCAAATCATGCAATTATTAAGCAAGTCTGGCTTCCCCCATTGACCTTGCTTGTCAGAAGCTCCCTGGGAAGGTCACAAGTGGCAATCACGTAACCCTGGGATGCTGCAGCCATCGTAAATACAAGTGCCTGAATTTTGATCATGTGACCATGGGGGACACGGCAATGTTCGTAAGCATGAGGAGTGGTCATAAGTCGTTTTTCCCGGCACCGTCATAACTTTGAACAGCCGTGAAACGAGAACTACCTGTACTTCTCTCCTCCCTCCTGCTGGAACATATTTCTGCTATTTGGCCCTTTTGCTACAGTAAAGTCCCAAAGTTAACTGGATTCCCTCCCCAGAGTTTCTAGGCTGTTTTCCACCCAAATGAGCAGATTAAGCGTTAGGCCACAAGCAGCACTCTGTAATGCCGGAGTCAGGCCAGGATATGAGACTGACCCCCATCAGCTATCACAGACCTTTGAGCTCCTTGCTCTCCCTCTCAGCCCAACCTGCCTCCCAGGACTTCTGCAGGGGGGATGAAATCAGGATACAGCCCTAATCCCTACAAGGTGCTTTGAGCTCTCAGATGAAAGGTTAAGATATAAATTTAATAACTCGTCACAGTAAAGGACAGATTGGCCAGTTCAGGCATTCTCTGTGTTTTACTCAACTGGGTTGTGCAGTCAAAGCATTCCCGCACGTTTAGTGAAATTAGCTTGTTTCTTGTGCATTATCACAGGAAAGAGAAAACTGCGAGATCACCTTTTTTCTCTAGGAAAGGGTTATTTTTGCTCCCAGCGTACTACGGTCCTCAAGAGAGCAACAATCCCCAAATGAGAATAACGTTGGCTTGCCACTGAAGAACTCCTAGGCAGGAGTCCTTCACGCAACAAGTATTCAGAGGCCTCTTTTGCTCTTGGTGAATGAAAGACGGCCCACCCGTCACAGAGATGACCCAACGGGTGACACCCCAGGCGTAAGTTATAAGCAAACTCACCTTGTTCAAGACAAGGACGCTGGGAATCTGCGGAAATTGCTGAAGGCAGTGCAGCACCTGTGGGTGAAGGCGGTCCCGTGTGTAGCGATCCGAGACATCCACAAGGACCAGCACTTTAAGAACAGGAAAAAGGGAGGAAATGGACTTTGGGACAACCATCCTTCCTCACTCCCCATTTTAATGCAAACTGAAACTTGGTGGAATTTGTGGCACAAGAAAGAAGGGAGCCACCTTGGCAGCCCTTCTGCCTTCACATCACCACCACCGCAGCAGCAGAGAATGACATCCAATCAAAGCGCAGGGCAGGGCAGGGCAGGGCAGGGGGCAGCAAAAAAGAGACCAAACCCTCACCCAAATCTGCATCCGTCAAGCTGTTCAGTGGGTCAGACAGCATGTTTTTCTCCAGGTTATGCCTGAAATGGAAGCCACAAAGCATCTGTCATAAATCAGACACTTCCCCCCACCCCACCCCCAAGACCCACACTTTGTCTAGAACCATCCCTACCTTTTGCCTTTGGCAGAGGTGGTGAGGCCGGGTGTGTCCAAGATAATCTAGGGAGAGAAGAGGAATTTAAGTATGTTCAAATCAGGACACTTTCTTCACTTTTGCCATATCCAAAAAAGAAATTAAGACATTTGTTATCCATCCACAGTGCCTTGAGCTGTCACGCTGACTGGCTTCAAGGAGAGAGGGACAAGCTGTGAAGTAAAGCTGTTCCTGCACACTGAAGATCCCATTTTGGACAGGGGCACCATCTCTTCTGAAAGGATCAAGGAGAAAAAAATGGGAAGGATCCACCATGTGATCCTTTAGATACCTCAAAACCCTCATTTTTGGCATCTGAAGCTTCCTCCCTTGCTGAACAACACAGCTGGAAGCTACTACAAGCAAAGCTCTGATGGATGTTGCTCTACTCTGTGGAAAGCCCTTTCAGGGGAGGTTTATCAGGACTTTACTCAGAGACACCAGTGGTGTTTTTAATATAATTCTACGGATTTTTTAAATTCCATGGTATGCTTTTATATGAATGAATTCACTCTGTGAAAAAGGCAGGGGGTGGGGAAGCATTTAAATACCTAAATAAATAGATCCGTTCTTCACCTTTCCCAACATGGTGCCTTCTGGGCAGGATATAAATCTAATTAAGAATCATGATCATGGTCTGAGTTGAGGAGGGTGGAGGTTTAGTCTGACACACCCACAAGCCACCCAGTTGAGAAAGGTTGACAGAGGTGAATGCTCTGAGAGGATTAAATAGACTAAGCAATTTTTAAACCATAAAAGCTAGCCCTGCCTACCAAGTTCAGGGACAATTTGTTATCATACTGCCTCTGCTCCCGCCAACAGATAATGGGAATAAACCACCCAGGAACCACTCTCCCCACAGTGCAGCGCTTCAGGATTTCTAAGGCATGCCTCCCAATATTGAAAGAAAAAAGACTAATTCTTATGACTACCCACCAGCTGGGTATCCTCTGTTGTGATGACGCCCTGAGCATTGCATCGTGTTGTGTGCACCTTCTTGGAGACCGGCAGGATCTGCCAAGAAAACAACTCACGTTTTATATTCTACGGCCTGAAGATTGGCATTTATACTTATTCGCCCACTTCTACAGTTTAATAAGTCACGGTGTTTATGCAGCACCAGACTCCCAAAGCCTTCTGGAGGTTTAAATGTAAATCACCCACGTGGCGCCGCTCAGAGTTGCTTTGGGGACTGAAGTGAATAATAAACAAGCGCTAACGACAACAATGCAAGCCCGGCACCGTTACCTTCCGTCTGAGCAGCTGGTTCGACAGGGTGGACTTCCCGGCGTTGGGAGCCCCAATAACGGCAACTCTCAAGACTTTGGGGTTCTCCGGCTGATCAGGGCAGTGGGCCAACAAGGCCTCCTGCTCATCTGCAAGAACAGTGCACAGATTCAGTGGGTCGCCACGATGGGCTCCTGAAAACAGCGTTCAAAGCTTGGTAGGTACAGGCAGTCCTCACTTAAAAACCATTCGTTTAGTGGTGGTTCGGACTTATGACAGTGCTAAAACCTGACTTATAACCAGTTCTCACGCTTAGAACTGTTGCAGCATCCCTACGGTCCCGTGATCACGATTTGGGTGCTTCGCAACCAGTTCGCATTTATGACCATCGCAGCATCCCATGGTCACATGGCCGCCATTTTTGACCTTCCCGGCCAGCTTCAATGGGGATCCAAAATCAATGGGGATTCGCTTAATGACTACCACGAAAAAGGTCGTAAAGTCACATTGGACTCATTTAATGACCACTTCGCATTGCAACCAAAACTCCGGTCCCAGCTGCTGTCGACAAGTGAGGATTACCTGTATGTAGGTGCCCTAAGTATCATTTCCTTCTCCTCCACCCCTACCCGCTCTCTGCACTGTAAAATCCAGGGGAAGTACTTGTCCTCCCTGAAGAAGGGCTGCTCTATTTCCGTTCTAGGATCTCGCTTCCGGTCAAGTCCAGAACAGCCTTTCTTGCAGAAAGGCGGCAGCAGCAAGCACACGCTTGCTCTTGCGGCCACCCCGCCCGGTTGCTTCCGACGCGTGGCTACTCGGTTATCCGCGGAGGAGCGCGCGTCGCCCCACCACCCCGAACGTCAGACTCGGAGAGCCGGGCTGGGAAAAGCCTGTCCCACCAAAGCGGGACTGAGCGGCGGGCCCGGAGCGAGCCCCAGGGGGAAAGAGCCGGCGGGCAAAGGGGAGCCGCGCCGACGTCTGCAGCAGCGACGCCCTCCTGGGCGCGGGTCGCCGCCGGCCCACCGGAAGCGCCGACGCGCTTGAACCCGGGGCGGCCCGTGCGGGGCCCGCCTCTGCGCAAGCGCCCCCGTGCGCCCCCCGCCCAGCTCGAGGCCTACCGGGAAAGGCGCAGGCGGGCGGCGGGGGCGGCCCCGCCGGGGACGGGCCGGCTGCTCCCGGAGCGATCCCGGCCAGGTGATCCAGCGCAGACTCGTGGCCGTGCCGGCGCGCCGGAGGGGCCCAGAGCGGCTGCCGGGCGCCGGTCCCTGGAGCCGAACGGAGCAGAGCTTTAGAGGGGCGCCCGCGCCCGCCCCCTCCGCCGGCCCCTTCCAGCCGTCCCCCCACCTGGTGGCAGCGGGTTCCACAGGCTCACGGCGCGAGCGGAGGCGCCCCTCCGCGCCCAGGCCCGAGATGCGGCCAGGCCCAAGGCCCGCCAGCCCAGCCGGCCCAGGCCCGCCGCCGCCATGGCACGCGAGCGCCCTCACGAAGCGCCCCGGCCGTCCTGCGCCGCCATCTTGGCCCTCGCGGCGCGAAAGGCCTTGTGGGAGGAGGGCGACCATGGAGACGAGCGGCGGCTAGAGCGGCGCGGGGAGCCGCGCGAGGCCTTGAGGGAGGGAGGGAGGGAGGGAGGGCGGAGGGGGAGGAGCCGGGAGAGGGAGGGAGCCGCATTCTTTGTCTGCCTTAATTTCAGAGCGACCCGAGCATGCGCGGAGTGCCTGCTTTACCTTCTTCTAAAGAGTGGGCGCGCATGTGCAGACAGGGCTTCATGTCTGGAGACCCGAGGGACAGTTCCTCTGAGCCTACGCAGAGTGCCTTTGCTTTCCAGACCTTTTGATCTTCGTGGACCTGAGCCCGGCCCGGGCGCCTTTTCTGCAAGTGTTTCAGAGGCTTGAGCATTCTCTGAAGCCCCTGCTGCCCTCCAGTTCCTCTGAGCATATGCAGAGTGCTTTTGCGAAGGAGCGGCAGCCCGGCTGGCCTCCCCGCTTGGGTTCTGAGGGAAAGAGCCTGCCACCAGGACCCCCCAGCAGGAGTGATGTGGGTGCTCCATCTCTGGAGGTTTTCAAGAAAAGACGGGACAACCATTGGTCCGAGATGGTAGGAGGACTCCTGCCTTGGGCAGGGGGCTGGGCCAGAAGACCTCCTGATCCTCTGAGGGGCCCAGGGCATTTTGGGCACCTCCAGAGGAGAGAACCAGGGTGCCTCTGGGACCCTCTTTGCCAAGGGGTGTGCAAAACCCCCTGCTCGCACCAATAAAGATGGGCGCAAAGTGCTCCAAGGAACACCCACCCATGCTTTCCCGCGGGCACGTCCCTCCTGCCTCCTTGGGGCCACCCTGCCTGGCAGAAAAGCCCCAAACCTGGCTGGCTGGCGCAAGAAGCGGAGCGGGGCCTCAATCACATCCCCATTCTTTCAAGAGTGGCTCCTACATCTTGGCTCCTCCTGCCACCCTCGAGCCTTGACCTGCAGGAATCCCCCAGTGACACCGCAGGACCCCCGGGCAGGCTGTAAAGGGCCTGGAGATGTCCCAGGATGCACCGCCATCCTCAGTGGGCTGCGGGCCCTCCCTGCCCAGTCCAGTTCCATCCCAGCATTGCCCCGAGGCGGGTAGAGAGGGACAGACCCCACTCAGCTTTTGAGCAATGCAGCGCTGTGTGGACTGAATTTGGAACCCACCCCAGCCGAGGACCGTTTCTCCCAACCCTTGAGAATAAAAGGCAGCAGGCGCAGGAGGATCGGGGCCACAGCAATCGGTTTATTTTGCACAGACACGCAGAAGAGGCCATGCTGTTCCAGCATCTTCTTGCTTTGCGGGCGCCGGTGGGCAGGGCAGAAGAACCCTTACCATTACTAAACTCAGTAATGGTAACGGTTTCGCTGACACGCCGCAGGGTCGGTCTTCCAGGAGGTCTGCAGAGGCGTTGCATTGTGGTGCAGAGCCACGCCCCTCCCCCTCCCCTGCCCCACCGCTTTCTTGGGGTCCTCATCCATGTGCAAAATGTAGCTGCTTCCTTTGATAAAGCAAGCCTGGTTTACAGGACTTGGGAACACCGGGGAGCGCTTAACCTTAGAGTCAGGAACACAGCAGGGCTCAGGAGTAGCAAGTTCGGCCCAGTATTTAAAGGTAGAAGAGAGGGGAAAGGTCCTTGTCTGCATCCGAAGTGACTGACTTGGAAGAAGAATGAAGAATAGCAGTCCTGCTGCCCAGCCTTCCTTTTCCTCCCTGCTGAGGGGCAAGGCTTTCTGCTGAGCCTTGCACCTTGACTGCCATGCGGAAACACTTCCCTTTAGGAAAAAGGGGCTTTTCCAGCACGGTAGAGGTGCTCCGTGAGCAGAGGGCTGGGAAGTGCTCCTGACGGGCCCAGGAGCCCCAGATAGTACATCATCTATACTGTAGTGTCTGATTCCAACTTACAGTATACGATGATATCCCACCTGGAGCCCCAGCAAGTCTGTTCTCTCTGGGGTGCCTGAAGCTGGAGAACTGGAAGAAAGAGAAAAGCAGACAAGTTAGGGCGATAAAGCTAGTTTAAAACACGCCACGTGGTATCGGCTGGACCCTCCCAAAACCGGGGTTCTCTGGCTGTGCTCGGATTACGCTTTGCACCTGCACGTAAATAAATACATAGATGTACACAAGTACTCTTCAAACCAATCTGCAAATTCCTATCAATAAAGCCGTTCCCTGGTGGGGGAACAAAACCATTCAACTTATTTATTGACTTATTTTACAGAATTGTTAAATAGGACTATTTCTCTCTCAGCCGAAGGGGGTTGTTGTCTAATAAAAGAGTCTGTGGTAGAATCAAGCTCCCCAGATCTTCGAAAGACAGGCTGGATTGAAACACAATTAAAATACAAGTTCCTAATTTGTTTGTAAACTTCCGAGAAATAGATAAAATCTTGACCGGCAGTAGCATAATCCCTTATGCTTTGGGTTCCGGAGCAACTTACTTAACCAACTGCTCACAGAAAGATGCTGTAAACATTTGCACACCCAATAAAGCAGCGTGTTAGAGAAATGTCTCCATCTTCTGCGATGGTGCTGGACGCACAGAAGACAGAGCTGCCCACGGCACCTTCCCAAGTTGTCCTGCACCCCGAAATGTTCATGGCGTCTGGTCTGCAGGGAATGCCTTCTGGCACTAGCTTCAGGGGAGGGCAGTACCAGGGCACCAGGGGAAAGGTTTGTGAGGTCCCCACCCCAGGGGTGGCCCCCCCAGATCAGCACTTACCATCTCCTGCATCTGGTGCCTTTGAGGGTAGACGCCTTGAGTGGGGGCTTCTGAAGGAGGCCCTTTTATAGCCTGGGCTGCGCTGGTATCCTATCTCGCCAGGCCTCCCTGCCTGGCACGGCTCCAGAAGGCCCCATCCCTCCAGACAGCCAGGAAACTCAAGTGCTCCGAGGCACCAGGTGGGGCTGAGATAAGGCTGCTCTGGGCCACGTGGGCTCCCACTCTCCTTCGAGGGGGCGGCTTCGCGTGGCCCCAGGCTCACTCGCTCAGCTGGTCTTTCCTGGGCATCCCTGATTCTGTCAGTGAGCTCCGATGAGCATCAGAATGCATGTCGGTCAAGGCTGAAGTGCAGGCTCAAAGTCAAAATGCAGGTGACAGCAACAGTTCAAAGACAGGGACTTTCTGGCATGAGGCTCAGTTACTCCTTTGGCAAAAAAAAAAAAGAGTCACCTGAAACCAAGGAGAAACCATCACATTGGCCCAGGTGTGAGGATTAACAGGACTGCCTCTGAGCATGGGCAGAAAGTCTATTCCATAGCACAGCTACCACCAGTTCAACAGACTTCAGAGAGAGAAGAGGAGCAAGGACCTCTGGGCCTTTCTGCCAGCAATGGGGGCTGTCTGGGCTAGGCTGAATTTTGCCTGCAGACCACTTACTGTACCTGTATCTGGGATGTGGTGAAGAGACTTCCAGTGGTGGTAAGAACTCCAGGAGAATTTAGCCTCGGGACCTCTCATACAACCCTCCCCCACCAAGTCCAATCTGCAAGGGCGAGGCTCTTATAAAAACAGCCTCTGGAGGTGCCCAGATGTGTTTGAGGTAGGGAAGTGCTTTGGCCCTGGAAGCTGGGCAAGGAGCAGAGCATCCTGGTGAAGGAAAAGTCTTTGCCTTTGACCATCGGCCTCGGGGGCACACAAGGTGGGGCCTGGTGGAGGGCTTGGGTCGGGAGACCAGCCAGGTTTCCTCCGATGACTCACTGCGAGCGAGCGCATTTGCCTGCCTTGCCTGTCCAGTGCTGATAAGGCCTGCTGGAGTGTCCTCCCAGCCCACCTCTCCTTATCAGGGGCCCAGCCCAGGCAGGCAGCTGGGCAGGAAGGCATCGGGCTGCGCAGCCAACCCACGACTTGGCCTTGCTGCCTGCGCCCAGGACCAGGCCGGGGGTCAGGCCTGCAGCCGGTTGTTTGCATGGCCCGTGATGTTAAGTGGCAATCGTGCCCCTGCCCCCCATCCCCCAGGGGTCTTAAGGTAAAATGGGATGCAGACCCAAATCTGCCTCTGCAGCTGAGCTCCCTCCCTCTGCCCCACTTTTCCACGAGAGGCCCTGCGAGCAACCCGTTTGCATTTCTCTCCACATGTGGGATTCAGCAGGTGCCGGATCTGCCTTGCCCTGGTTGCTGAACCCTTCTGAGGCCAGCCGGTCCCTCCTTCACTCATCAGCCACCCTTGCTTTGCCACCACTTTCTGTTTCAGATATGGGCTAGCAGTTCATGTTCAAATGTCAGTTAATTTGCCCAGATAACGAAGGTCTCACAATGCATCACCATTAAGTGCACTGATTGATCATGTGCCTTCAAGTCAGGGACGACTCTTAGGGACCACAGATCCATTTTCTCCATGATGATCTGTCCCCAGCTTGGCCCTTCAGGTCTTCCCATCACTGCTGTGACTGAGTCCCTCCCCCTGGCTGCCGGTTCTCCTCCTCTTCTCCTCTTTTCTTCCACCTTCCCCAGCATCAGAGCCTTCTCCAGAGAGCAGCTGGCTCTTTGCATCATGTGTCCAAATTGGGATAACTGGGACCTGGCCATTGGTGCCTTGAGTGAGACCTCTGGGCTGGTTTGTTGAATTATCCACTGGTTTGTTTTCTTGGCTGTCCGTGGTACTCTCAGGAGTCTTCTCCAGCACTGAAGTTCAAACTACTCTTTCTGCTTTGCTTCTTCAAAGTCCAACTTTCACTTCCACAGGGTCACACATGAAACACCATTCTGACCTCTGTAGATGCAGACACACCCCGGCACCTGAATATCCTTTCCAAGGCCTTCACGGCTGCTGCACCAGGTGCTAGTCTGTAGTGTGCACTTAAGTGTACTCCTGGAGTGCATTTTCAGGCAAAGCATAGTTGGACTGGATTCAGCCCATCTCAGCTTGGTACCTCCAGACGTTCCAATCATCCCCAGCTAGCCAAGACACTAGTGGTTGAACTGGCCTGGGATGAAACAACATCCCAGTGGTTGCCATAACAGGTGTTTCGTGATGCACACTCGTGCCTGGCAACCCACGGGCACTGTGAGGTGGTCAGACCCACGCTGGAGGCTTGGATCAATTCCAGTGTCCCTTCTGCACCCTCTCCAAGCCAAGCATCTCAGGAACTGGTTTAATGTGGCAATAGATCTAGTCTACTTTTTGATCCAGGCAAGAATCCTTGCTGCTGTTAGACCCAAGAAGAGCAAAGTTAAACCTTTTGATCAGTGCCAGGCAAAGACATTTATTTCCTGCTTTGTTCCTACCAGTTCTGATTCAATTGCATGAAAGAGAATTCGCTTTATCTTTTTTTTTCAAAGGATAATTTCAATGCAGTTTGCATAGTTGGAGGGCAGAAGCCATCTAATCTGCCCCTCTACTCACTGCAGGATCCACTACAGGTAGTCCTCACTTAGTGACCACAATTGGGACCAGAATTTTGGTTGCTAAGCGAAGCAGTCATTAAGCGAATCCAACCCAAGCCCGGAGTCCCTTTTGGGAGATGGGCGGTGATAAATTTGATTAATAAAATAAATAAAGAGATATTATGACCTTTTTGTGGTGGTCGTTAAGCGAATCACAGGGGCTTAACGGGTTAAGTGAACCATGCGGTTGTTAAGTGAATCACGTGGTTCCCCATTGATTTTGCTTGCCAGAAGCCAGCCGGGAAGGTAGAAGACGGCAATCACGTGACCACGGGACGCTGCGACGGTCATAAATGCAAACTGGTTGCCAAGCACCCAAATTGTGATCATGTGACTACGGGGACACTGTGAGAATCATAACTGTAAGGACTGGTTGCAAGTTGGTTTTCCAGCACCGTTGTAAGTCTAAACTGTCACTAAACGAATGTTTGTTAAACGAGGTCTACCTGTAGAGCATCTCTAGCAAATGATCTGTCAGCCACTGATGACCTCCAGTGGAGAACTCCCCGCTTCTTGTGCCAGCCTGTTCCATCGGCTGGCAACAGCTTGTCAGCCAGGAAGTCCTCCTGTCATCTAGCCTGAGCCTCCTTCCCTGTAGTCTGGTCCTGGTCTCTGAGCCAGTAGAAGATAAGTTGTCCTCTGTGTGAGAACGCCCCCCTCCCCGTCTCTTCCGTGGGCTAAACACAGCTGGATCCTTTTGCTCTCCCCTGGAAGGCTTGTTTTCCAGATCCTCCACCATCTTGGTAGCCCTTCTCTCGATCCGCTCCTCTCTCTCGCCGTCCTTTTTCAGCTGGGGTGCCCAGAACTGGACACAGGACCCCAAGTCCTGTGTCCTCCTGGCCAGGGGGGACGGTTACTTCCCATGACCTGGACCCTGCGCTCCCGTTTATGCCCCCCACGATAGCATTGGCCTTCCTAGCTGGTGCATCATGCTGCTGGCCCAGGGTTACCTCGTGGCCAATAAGGGCACCCGCACACTGCTTCAAAGCCGGGTTTCCGCCCTTCTGTGTTTCTGCCTTGCGTTTTTTCTGCCTGGATACAGAACTTGACCCTTCAGTTCCATCCTTCTCATTTCAGCCCGCTGGTGGAGCCTTTCTACACCTTGCTGAATCTTCTCTTTCTCTTCCGAGGTGACAGGCCCTCCTCCTAGTTTTAGGCCATCTGCAGCTGTGATTGTCACCCTCTGAACCCCTCCCTTAATGCAGCTCATTAACCAAACTGGGGAATAAGCACAGGGCAGAGACCCCTCCCCTCCCCCTGGTGCTCCTCTGCGGCTGATGGGGAGCCACTCGCCAGCGTTCTCTGGTGTACGCCTTCAGCAAGTTTGACCATGCGCTTTTTGCAACGAGGCCGCCAGAAGACGAGCAGCTCTCCAGGCATAGCTGGATGGATGCAAAATTGTCCTGTGACCTGGATGCTATGGCCCAACTAATAAAAGCAGCACCCTGCTTTTAAAAGTTAAGTAGTTATATAAGAGTCACTTGCTGAGATGGGTGGCTATAGAAATTGAATAAATAAATAAATAACACTAATAATGCAATTGTGTTCTTTTTTTCTGGGAACTGCCTCACCTGCTGCCTCATGTTCAAAGCCCCCAGGCCAGTGTTTCTCAACCTTGGCCACTCGAAGATGGGTGGACTTCAACCCCCAGAATTCCCCAGCCAGCTGGGGAATTCTGGGGGTTGAAGTCCACCCATCTTCGAGTGGCCAAGGTTGAGAAACACTGGCCTAGATCATCTTCATACCACCCTGTCTCATGGAAGTTATTTAATCTTACACATTTGTCTTTTTTGTGCCTAATTTTACAAAGAGCTGGTGGCACTCCCTCTGGTGACCCCATGTGCAACTGGCTGAGAAGCTCCTAAGGTCTTGCAAGCGCTCTGCCACGTTTTTAAATCAAAGTTTTATCTTTATTTTGGTGCCTCGCAAAAGATGCCCAAGGCTTGATCTGTGTCAGGGCAGAAATCCGCTAACGGTCCCTCATTGGTGGCCATCCAGCTCTCGTCTGAAAACGCCCAACAGAAGATAGTCCGCCTTTGCTGCAGGCAGGTGGTTCCGCTGTTTTAACCCCCTTGCCACCAGGAAATTGCTGAAATGTTTTAATTTCGTCCCACTGGTCCTGATTGGTTTCAAAACAGCAAGCAACAGCTTTTTAGGTATTTGTAGACCTTTTTTTATTGAATTTATAGGCCACCCGTCTCACGGATGTGACTTTATCATGCCCACTGTTACCCTTCTCTCTTGCAAGCTGAAGCCAGGCAGCTCCACACAAGTCTTGGTTTCCTTTTATCATCCGGTGGGTCTCCCCTGTGCTGCTTCAGCTTCTCTGTCCATGGCAAATTGAAGTGCAGTGTCCAGAAGTGGACACAATCCTGCAGGGACAGCGTAACCAGTAGGCGAGAAGTAATGAATCTCTTCCCTCCTGTGATCTCCATGTGATGCTTTGGTTAAAGCTGCCTGAGATGAGCTACTAAAACAGGTTTGCTCATGGCCACCTGGTGATCCACCGTTACCCCTAAATCCCCACTTCCTGCACAGCCGCCAAGGCAGCTTTCCCTAATCCTGGCCCAATTTTTCTGTCGAGGACCTTACCTTTGTCACCACCGAAGATCATCTTCTTGGATTCGGACTAATGTCAAGGCTGAGAAATGTTTGAATTATGCTTGCATGGGCTGCTTAACAGTCTTTTTAGGCTGAAGTAGGATAGGCATTTTATAAAATAAATTAATGTTGTTCTACAGCCCACAGCCCCTCCCTCCCTGGCCAGGTTTTATCCGCCAATCTGACAAGTATCCCTTTTGCCCAAACCCTTCAGGTCATAAAAGGAAGGAAGGAAGGAAGGGCCAAAATAGAACAGTGGGGTCCCAGCCAGGGCGGTGCTTATGAGCCTTGTTTCCTTGGTCTCCTCCACAAGGCTATGACAGGGGACCCAGTTAAACACTTTCGGTGCCCCACGTCCCCAGCCTTCCCTTGGCCCAGCTGACTTACAACTCTTGTAAAAGAAAGGGAGAGGCTGAACTGTCACAAACGCAAGGAGAGACTGCTGGAGCCTCCATGTTCAGAAGGAAAATGCCACAGAACTGGGTGGGGCCGAGAGACGGTGCCTGACTTCCGGAGGCATCAAGAGGCAGGATGCTGAAAGAGAGCTGTTTAACTTGGTGGGCCCAAATCCCTTGGAAAGGGCAGAGGTGGGTCTGGAGGGAGGCCAGAGAAAGATGCTGCCACATCGGGAACCCTCCAGCTGGTGACTTCAGGGTCCCGTGGATCTGATTTTAATAGGAAAAGGCGAGGCAGGTTTGGGCCCTACAAGAAGTGTGGGTCCGTGCGGGTGTACCTGCAAGGGCAGCGTGCCCCTTGTAGATTGCCCAAGAGCCAGAGTCAAGGAGGGGATGCCATCTTTGGGGGCTCTGGTGGGGAGAGCGCTAAGCCTCTTATCAGTGTGCGATGGCTGCTACCCTTCGTCTTCCATCCAGGCGGACCTCTTGCCCTACCAGAGGTCCCAAGCAGCTGCTTCTCTCTAGATAAGGAGCCCCTCCCCGCAACAAGTCCAAAGGACTGTATCCTGGCTTATCAGCAGCTCCACCCGGGATGCCCCACCCAACAGTGAACTGCCCACCCCCCCACCCCCCGAAACAGAAGCAGGCATTGGCTAGTCCCAGAGGTTATCAGGAGCACCAGTGGATTGGAGGGCCTACCTTCAACCACTTGCATATGCTCACTCTGACTGCAGCCTTGGCCTGGGCAACTTGCTAGAGCAGTGTTTCTCAACCTCAGCAACTTGAAGATGGGTGGACTTCAACTCCCAGGATTCCCTAGCTAGCATGGCCCTCACCCCCACCCCCCCCAGCAAAATCTCAGTAGCAGAGTTTCCAAAGCAGACTGCGGGGGGTCCAGAAGGCATCCAGAACCCCACAGGTGTTCCTGCAAGAAGCACCCTCAGCATTTCCTTGGAGTAAAGACCAGGAGCAGCTTAGCAAGATCACAACAAGTTTATTGTCCATTATTATTTCACATTTGGCTAAACAAGAGTTCCCTGGCCAGTGGCCATGCACCACGCCCAAGCGGGTAGGAGTGTGTGGGGGGGAGCAGGCGGCTTCTGCAGTGGGGAGGGGCAGGCTGACGGGCTGCGCGAGGGGAGCTGGGGCTGGGCAGGACTTGACTAATGCTGGAGCCTGTGCAGGCAGGCCCTGCGAGGAGTCGAGCCTTCCAAAATGAACCCCCACCTCACAGTGACCCCCCCTCAGCACAAGCCACCGCCAGGGACCCAGTTCCAGCCTCAGAGGTAACGACCCCGGCAGAGAGGGAGAACCTCGAGGTCCCCTGGAACCTCCACTGCCTCTCTGCCTTCACAGCAGAGATGGGGGCAAGCTGCCCCCCCAAGAGACAAGCAAACGCCTTTCACAAACGGGGGGGAGGGAGCAAGCAAGCATGCCTGGCTGGGCCTGCTGCAAAAGAGGGCAGGCAGCTGCAGGGAGGGCTGCTCAGGGCCTGGGCTTCCCTCCAGCCTTGGCACAGAGCCCAAAGCCGTTCTCAGATGGGCATAACCCCAAGGGGAGGGGCTGCTACAGCCCCCCTCCCAAAAACAGGGTGTGAAGAAGGGGCTTGCTGTTTCAGCTCCAGAGCTGCGGGGAGACAACCCCGGTTCCTTGGCTGCTGGCACTCTAAGTTGACCGAGGATGCCCACAGGAGCCTGCCCGGATCAAAACCAGAGTGCCGTTAAGGAGCAGGGCCGAGTGGGGGTGGGTCTTCAGCCCCCAGCCTCCCCTGCCAGGGGCCAGAGGCGCACGGAGGAGGGAGATGGTCCCAGTGCGCAACTTCTTCCATCCAGACTGACGGACCAGTCTGGGCCAAAGGGTAGGCGGTTACACTCTAGACACGGGCGAAGCTGTGGAAGGCGGCCCTGGGGCCCGGAAGACCAGGCGTCGCGAGGCAGACTGGAAAAAGACGGGGCCCGATCCAGAGACAGAATGCTGTGTGGGGGCGGCGCTCTGAGGCATTGGGGGGCAGCACGGGACATGCAATGTGAGGGGGTGGCCTGTGGAGCTCACATCCAGAGCTGCTGGTAAAGCCCTGCCCCTGCTTCCTCTCCTGAGCACCAGTGCCTGGCACACAGGCCCTTGGCTGGCAGGGCCCAAGGACAGCCCACTGACACCACTGGAGGAGCAGAGGGGAGGGCAGAGACCCCCGGGGTGCTGGCAGGTGCGGGGTGTGGCCCTCAGCCAGGGTTGCGCTGAGTGCCAGGCCCATATCTGGCCCCTCTGAGTAGGGGCCTACCTCTGTCCAAGCAACAGTGCGTGGGGGGGCGTGGGGGGGGGGCGGGTGCAGGCAGTCAAGGCACAAAATCCGCGAGGCACGGGGGTGGGACGTGTTGGCTAGCACGACATAGAGCAGAGATACAAAACGGGAACAACTTCTCTTAGAAACGCAAGGACCGGGGGCCGGCCGTGCTCTGTCCTGGTCCTCCCACGATTAAGGCACCCGAGAGGGGCTCCCCCACCTCCCCGGCTGAAAGACGAGGCCGTCGGTGGAAGTGCATAGTGGGGAGGGGTGCGCGTCCTCAGCCGGCGACTCAGGCCTGCACTCCGGTTGCCTTCTGGATCAGCGGGATCTGCAGGGCAAGAGCCGCAGCACCAGGACCCTGAGCGAAGCCACGAAAGGGGGCCCTGGCCAGGCCTCCAGTCCCGGGGCCCCTCCCTGCATCGCTACGGCACGCCCACGAGAGGCGTGGAGGAAACAGAGCCCCCCCTGCCCCCGTCGAGCTCTTCAAGAGCTCTAACCTCCAGGGCAGGGGAAGGCCTGTCTCCCCAGGCGCGCTCCGAGGAACCCCAGCGCCAGCAGCCAGGTTCCCAGGGCCCCACTCGGCCGCCCGCATCCAAAGCTGCGGACCTCCCAGTCGAGGGCGGGGGGGGCGTAGGAGGAGACCCTGCTCCCCATCTCACCTTGGAGAGATCGACCCCGGTGAGGGCGTGCACCGATGCCGGGATCTCGGCCAAGAGCCGGTTCACGTCAGAGGTCATTTTGTTGTTCTCTCCGCTGAGAATGACGATTTCGTCCACCTTGGACAGGGGGGCTGAGACCTTGGCAGCGATCTGCGGAGGGCAGAGACGCTCATCAGCTGCACGCCAGGAGGAAGGGAGCGCTCCTGCCCCCCCACCCCGGGCCAGGGACTCACGTGGGGCAGCGCGTCCAGCACCAACGCCATCTTGGCCGCCTCTCCGTACTGCTGGTAGGCCTCCGCCTTGAGCTTCATCTTCTCGGCCTCTGCCTTTCCAATGGCCTCGATCACCAGGGCCTCCGCCTCGCCGACCTTGCGAATCTTCTCTCCTTCGGCACGGGCAATCAGCACCTGCTTCACCCTTTGGAGAGGAAAAGATGGGAGGAACCCCCACCCCCGGTGTGAGGTGGCACTTTCAAGGACCCAGGCGCCCCTTCTCAGGCAGGGATTTTAGGGAGACGGTGGATGGCTCAGTCTTCCAAGGTGGGCATGTTCTAAACCAGTGTTTCTCAACCTTGGCCACATTCAGGTGCGTGGACTTCAACTCCCAGAATTCCCCAGCCAGCCATGCTGCCTGGGGAATTCTGGGAGTTGAAGTCCATGGACCTGAATGTGTCCAAGGTTGAGAAACACTGTTCTAAGCAATGTCCGCTCAGGCCAGGGTTCCAACAGTCCAGGAGAGAAATGGTGGCGATTTTATGAATCTGATAACATGGGGGGATTTGGGGTTATTCTTACTATAAAGCAGGGGTGGGAGGAGCCTGGTCCCCACTGCAGAGCAAGGGAACCCTCTCCTGCCCTCCGCCACACACTCACTTTTCCCCCTCGGCGATCTCCTGCATACGGTGCGCCTCGGCCTCCGCGGGCAACCGGACGGTGGCGATCAGCTCCTTGTCCATGCGGACAATCTCCTTCTCCTCCACATCAATCTGCCTCCTGCGCTGCACCACCTCGATCTCAATCTCCTCCTGGCGGATCTTTTGCTGCTCCTTGGCTCCCTGGAGCTCATAGGCCAGCTGGGCCTCGGCGGACTGTCCAGATCAGGCCGTGGAAGCAGAACGAGGTCAGGGCCAGAGAATGCCCACCGCTAAGCCTACCAGTTTGCCCAGAACTGGAGCCCCGGGGGGACCTTCCCAACTTTTCTCTTCCCCTGACCCAGTTCTGTTATCCAGGTTTTTCCCTGCCAACTAAACAGAGCATCTTCTGCTTGTGATCCCCCCCAAAACTAATTCTTGCTGCCCCCTTGCTCTTCCGTTTGGCCCTGTCCCCCCACCAAGGTTGGAATTTTAAAGCAGGGTTCCTCAGCCAGGGCTCTGTGGCACCCTCGGGTCCCGCGAGAGGTCACCAGGGGTTCCCTGGGAGATCACAATTTAAAAATTTATTTCAAATTCGGGCCACTTCACATGAAAGAGGAAAGTTTCATTCTTTATTCTTAGTTTAAGAACACTGTCAATGCACCTACACAGGCCTACAGAGGGAACAAATATAATAATTTCGTAACTTCCGGCCTACATTTGAGCCTGAAAGTGCAGGTTTCCCTGAGGCCTGAAAAATATTTCAACGGTTCCTCCAGAGTCAAAAGGTTGGGAAATGCTGATCTACAGCATAAAGGGGGCTTACAGGAAAGGTCCTCAGGGCTTCCTGACACGAGCTCTCAGCTCTTTCTCCACCCGCCCTTGCGACCAAAAGAGAAGCCCACCTTGACGTTGATCTCTTGGCTGAAGGCAGCCTTCTGCATCTCAAAGGCCCGCTTGGAGTCCGCCACCTTGGTGTCCGCCATGAACTTCACGTCCAGCATCTCCTTCTTGCACTCGGCCTCCTGCGGTGACAAGAAGCACAAGTCTGGCTCAGCGGGGTCCCCCAGAGCCTCCAGGAAAGAGGGCAGGCGAGCCAAGGAGTTCCGCTCGCTTCAATGTACCCGGATGCCGGCGTCTCGCTCTGCCTCGGCCACGCCTATATCGGCGTCTCGCTGGACTGCAGCGGTCTGCGTTTTTCCCAGCGAGCTCAGGTAGCTGACTTTATCGTAGACGTCCTGCAGGGGAAGGAAGATGGGTCAAAGCGAGGTCTGGCCTGGGTCCCCCTCAGGGGCGAGCAGAATGTCCCACCAGCGCATTCCAGAAGGGACCGTCCCCAGAAAGCCCTTCCTGGAACAGGGACATTTTGCACACACACCCTCTCCTTCCCTCCAGCCACACAACGCTCTACACCCCTGGGAGTGCTTCTGCCCCCCTCCTGTTGGCTGGGCCTTCCTGTCTCTCATCCCCTGGGCAGCGTGGTGCTGGCACTTTGGGATGCTCCACTCTGCGAGGCCGCAGTCTTTATCGAAACAGAGCCCCGTGCTGGCCTGCAGTTCGGCTGTTGAGCTGCCCTGCTCACTGCCCGTGTCCCACCAAAGCCAGTCATTCTGTAGATTCAAAGGTCTCCTGGTCATAAAACAGCGCCGCAAGCAAGCAACACGGTGCATCAACGTGCCAGCAACATGGACACCTGTGGCAGGTGGGAACCCGTGTAAGAAAACGGGTGGGGCTGCAATCACTGTTTGTGGCCACCATGATGTTTTCAAGCCCCTTGTGGATGGCTAGCGGGTTTTCTTGTCTCCCACCAAGCTCTGTCTTGCCTTCGTTTTAAAAGACTCTTTGGACTGAGAACCAAGCTAGGGAGCAGGAAGCAGCTGTGCCCACACCTGGCACTCTGTTCTTCAGCCCCAGGCGGTGGCTGCTGCACAGGCACTGGTAGGAAGCCCCATCTGGGGGCTCCTTGGGAGGTGGGCCTATCTGCCCAGAAAAGAAGACCAAGGCAAGCTAAGGCTGTGGGGAGCATCTTGGGGGCTCTGGGGGAGGAACACCCCCCCTGGTTTGCCTTGGGAAGAATGGGCGCACTGTCCCTGACTGCACCCGCCACAGCGACTGTTTTGTGTGAGCGCTCACACCAAATTCCAAGCTTGCCCATCAGCCCAAGCAGGATCACCAGCTTGATATCCCCAGGTGGGACACCCCAAGTGCCTCCACGCTGTGTGCTGGGATGGCATTTGCAGAATGCCCAGCCAGCAAGAGACTGGGTGGGGGTGGGGACCAGTGGCCAGGCAGATGGTCCAGAAGGGCCTGGCGCCAGAGTAATCGGGTCTGCCTGAAGGCTGGCCTTGCCCCGATCCCCTCATACCTTGATGGTGAAGCTGAGGATCTCGATCCCCATCCTGCCCACGTCCGGCGCCGCCACCTCTCGCACTAGCTTCGCAAACTGGTCCCGGTCCTGATAAATCTGCTCAACGGTCAGAGTCCCTGCAAGGCAGAGAGAATTGGCGGAGGAAACACCCCCACCCCCTGGCAGGGCAGCTGACAGGGTGGGGAGCAGCAACTCTCTGTGTCATGAGTAAGGATGGCGAGCAGGGGGCTCCCATCCAGGCTGTAAAGCGCATGCGTAGCACTGAGGAATTGGGCAGCCATTCAAAGAGACACAGATCGGGACCGCCTTAACCTTTGGGGTTTATATGTCTGGGTTTTTCCCACGCTTCTTCAGTTTGGTAGGATTTTCCTGTTATGTAGCAGCAATAAAACACTAGAGACCTGTTCCTTGTCTCAGCGTGGTTCCTGGCTGTTAGGACACTCTGTGACTCCCCACCCGGGTTGGCAGGCATGCACAAGGACGGAGGCCCCCCCGTCTTTCAGTGGGGTCTTTGTCGAAGGAAAGGGAGTATCTGTAGAAGAGGCTGAAATGGAGAGCAGAGGCGCCACAAGGAGCGGGACACACAGAGCAGGTACATACAGGCGCTTTTGGCCACAAACGGAGGAGTTGCCACTGCCTTCTTTCGGGGTATTTCTTTCAACTCCGCAATCTAGCCAACAGCCCCAGATTTCCTTGTGGTCTCCCATCCAACAACTAAAGGGAAGCAACCTTGCTTAGCTGTTTCAATATCACCTCTTGCCACTTACAAGCTATCACAAATATGGGATGGGTGCCTTAAAAACTTATTATAACGCTATTTTTTTAAAAAGGACCTCTCTAGAAAGTGAAATGTCATGTTTTTTTAATTCTGATTGCTTCTACATATTTATTTTCCCGTTGGATATGCTACTTTTTCAGCCTATGAGTAACGCTGGTTTTCGCCGCTTCCCTTTTCGTACGGTGGCTTTTAATCCCTTTTAAAATCTGTTCCTCAAGCCTCCCCCCACTTTCCAGGCCTTCTGTTTGTGGGACAGAGGCTCGTTCTTGTCCGGCTGAAGTTCGGACGAGTCTGCCGGCCTCTCCGGCTTCTGCTGCTCAGAGGAGTGGAGCAGGGCTTGAACCCCCATCTCCAGGAGGCCCCTGCTCCACCCCTGGCTGGGTAGGGAGGGCATCCCTGTGCCGGGGGCAGGGGAGTGCCTCTGCCCACCTGCAGCAGCAGGGAAGAGGGAGGGCCTGAGCACCAGAGCAGCCGCTGCGGGGCCTGGGGAGCTGCCCTCCCGAGACCCCTGTGTTGGCGGCCCCACAAGCTAGACCAGGCTAACAGGGAGGGGGCAGCTTGTGGTTCGGCTAGTGTGCTTTGCAAGCCAGTACATTTCATTTATTTGTTTGTTTCAAGATTTACAAGGCCGCCCATCTCAGTGCGACTCTGGGCAGCGTACCAGATAAACGCGCAGTAAGTCAAAAAGCAGCAGCAGAAGCACTAACAACGAATGATCGATACAAAAGCTAAAACGGCAAACACACAACAAAACAATGGGGGGGGCTCTCACCCTCTAATGCCACAAAACAGCTTATCGGGGGCAGGGAGCATCTCAGGAGAACACAGGAATGAAGCTTCGTGATACAGATCAGGTTTCTGCGTGTCGCATGAACTTCGCAGAGCCAGCCTTGCCTGCGCAGCAGAGCCCTGGATCGCCTCCAGAGGACCCCAGTCCAGCCCCTGCGTCCGGCTTCACGGATTGGGCACCAAGACGGGCCCTGCTGGCCTGAAAGACGGCTGCTTCTCAAAGCTGACGGCCCCGAACCCGCGGCACCCCGTTTAATGCCTCCTTCCAAAGAAATCCTTGCTGACTTCTAAAGAAGCCTGGTGGCCCTTTTTCCAACTAACAAATTTTATTCAGAGGCCTAAGTTTCTGCAACCTGCAGTTTCTGCCTCTGAATAAAAATTGTCATTAAGTGAGTCATGCCCAATTTATCAACCTTTTGCCATGGTCGTTAAGTGAATCACTGGGTTGTTAAGCAAATCCAGCTTCCCCCATCGACTTTGCTTGTCGGAAGCTCCCTGGGAAGGTCGCAAATGGTGATCACTTGACACTGGGACGCTGCAACCATCATAAATACATGCTGGTTGCCAAGCACCTGAATTTTGATGATGTGACCACAGGGACACTGCAACGGTGGTAAGTGCGAGGACTGTTCGCAGGTCACTTTCCCCAGCACTGTCGTAACTTCGAAGTCGTTAAACAAATGGCCATAAGTTGAGGACTACCTGTACAGCCAAGCCAATCTCTCCACTTTCTGCTCTAGCATCTTACTGTCCAACCGGCTGGACTGGGGCAACCCAGATCTTCTTTCCTGCTTTCTGACAGCATGGACAACGGTGTCCTCCCCAGAACACCCGGCTCTTCGCTCAGAGACTTCCCAAAGCGAACGGCCTGAACGCCTGACCCACACAGGCTGCTCCACGGACTTGACTGAAGCACGAGGGGAGGAGGAAGGTCCCCCCCAATACACACCTAGGATGGAACGAAGGTGCCCCTCCAGTGTCTGCAGGACCACGTTCTTGATGTCTTGCACATTCTTCCCCAAAAACTGTTCACAGGCAACTGCCAGAAGCTCCTTCTCAGTCATTATCTTCACCTGCAGGCCAAACGGAGACAGAATGGAAAGGAAGTCCTGCCCGGGCGAAGGGGCAGAAGGCGCAGCGGACCAGCGAGAGAAGGAGAGGCTGCCACTCCCTTGGCTTCTAGGCCCCCTGGCTCCCAGGGGTGGCTGTGCTGGGCTGCTGAGGACCAGCCCCAGGAGAGGGAACCCCACAGCCGGCATCCCTTTCAGGATGTTCCAATCTGGGGGACGAATCATGAGAATAACGCAAAGGGGGAAGGCTGCCCACCAGTGCCAAGACGAAAACTGAATCCAGGGAGAACATCCTACGGGCCTGTCGACTGCTGTGTCCAAGTGGTATAATGGATAGGAGCAAAGGGACACTTCCCCTACCATCCGGCCGGACAGAGTTCGGGGCCCAGGCAGCATGCAGCATCCCTGGGCCCCCCAGGCACAAAAGTGGGTGGTTGCAATCCTTTTGCTCCAGAGCACTTCCAATTAACTTGACAAGTATTTCTCCGCCTTAGAAACTGGCTGGGGAATTCTGGGAATTGAAGTCCACACATCTTACATTTACCAAGGTTGAGAAACAATGAACTAGACCATGTACAGGTAGTCCTCAACTTACAACCACAATTGGGACCAGAACTTCAGTCACTAAGCAATGCAGTTGTTACGTAAGGCATGACCACGCCCGATTTTATGACCTTTTTGCCACAGTTGTTAAGCGAATCATCTGGCCATTAAGCAAATCCAGCTTCCCCCATTGATTTTGCATGTTGGAAGCTGGCTGGGAAGGTCACAAATGGCGATTGTGTGACCTCGGGATGCTGCAACTATCATAAATCTTTTGGGGGGAGATGGGCGGTGGCAAAATTGGATAAATAATAATAAAATAAAATAAAATAAAATAAAATAAAATAAAATAAAATAAAATAAAATAAAATAAAATAATAAAATAAAATAAAATAAAATATAAAATAAAATAATAAAATAAAATAAAATAAAATAAAATAAAATAAAATAAAATAAAATAAAATAAATAAAATAAAATAAAATAATGCTGGTTGTCACATGAATTTTGGTCATGTGACTGTGGGGGAAACGCTGCAATGGTCCTAAGTGTGAGGACTGGTTGCAACTCACTTTTTTCAGTGCTGTCATAACTTTGAATGGTCGCTAAACGAATGGTCATAAGTGGAGGACTATATGTAAACATTAGTACCAGAATACCGTGGGAAGAATCCCTTTTTATGCCTCTCCCGCCCCCCACGCAAGCCACTGCCGCTGTTCTCGCACCCCTTAGTTTAAGCAAGCTGGCCTAACAAATGAGTCTTCTCCCCACCCTCCCTCTTGCCCTGAGCAGAGGTGGCCTTTGCCATGCCAGCCCCCGCCTTCCAGGGCCACAGATTACTTTGCTGGGGATGCAGACCGAGTGGAGCCATTCGGTATCCAGGCAAGCAAATGAACCCGGCATACGAGGGGCTCTCTTGCACTGTGCAGGGAGGAGTGGTCAGAAAGTGGATCGGGGGGAGGAAGAGGGCGGATCATAGTTCACCTTGGCTTCTCTCTCTTCAACTTTGGAGCCACCTCTCAGCCTTACAGCGCCCCCCACCTTAGCTTTCTTAATTTTATTTTTATCTGGCTTGGTAAAAACATTGTCCTCAAAACAGACCATATATTTAAAGCCTAGGAGAGAACTGAAAGACAATGGCAAAACGACTAGAAGGTATTGAAAACTGTACCCAGGTACATGAATGAAGTACCACAGAGGGACATGGCCTTGGCACTACAGGTAGCCCTCGCTTAATGACCACAATTGGGACCAGAATTTTGGTTGCTAAGCAAAGCAGTCATTAAGTGAATCTGACCTGATTTTACAACCTTTTTTGAGGCAGTCGTTAAGTGAATCACTGCAGGCATTAAGCAAACCTTGTGGTAGTTACCATGCAGTTCCCTACTGATTTTCCTGGCCAGAAGCCAGCTGGGAAGGTCAAAAATAGTGATCACGTGACCATGGGACACTGCGATGGCCATAAATCCAAACTGGTTGCCAAGCGCCCAAATTGTGATCATGTGATATGGGGATGCTGCAATGGTTTTAAGTATGAGAACCAGTCATACTGTAAGTTGTTTTTTTCAGCACTGTCGTGAGTCTGAACCATCACTAAACGAATGGCCGTTAAGCGAGGACTACCTCTATTTGGTGAGTCGCTCTTCCAGAACAAAGGGGTGACTTCCGAAAATGAAGACTTTTGGAATCACAGCTCTTGACCCTGCAGACGGCCTGATTCCATCAGGTCACTCAACCACAAAGGGGGCATTCAAGTCAGGGCAGCGGGAACCGGGTAATGGCTATGAAGGCTCTGTTCGTCTTTCCAGAACCCAGACAGAAGGAACCCAGGCACTTAGCAAGGGCCGCCATCCTGCCCACCCCACCCCGGTTTCTGCTGAAGCAGCTAAGCATACACAGAGGGAGGGGATGGGGAGATCCTGGGAAAACCGCCGGGCCACGTCAGTAGGGAAGACCAGGAGGATTAGCCATCGCAGTCAGGGCTACGCAACGGCCAGAAGTACCTGGTACAGCCATCCATGTCTACATTCACTGCTATTTCTGCAACCAGGGCAGCAGGAGAGTGGTGGAGGGCCTTCATCGCTGGTCCCAAGGAAAGCCCGGTGGACAGCACTGCAGCATAACCGCAGTCGTGCCGAAAACCCTCCTCCAGGCCAGCTCCTTGAGAGGTCAGTGAATTGAGAGGTCAGTGAATGCCCAGGACACCACCTGCGGGGAAATTCTTGCACAAGGTCTCCTCTGGCGAGCTGGTCTTGCACTCTTCCCGGCCGCTTCAAGAGCGGCTGGGTCTCCGCAAGGCGGCTTCCTGGCAGACCGTGTCCGAGGACTGCTCGCCCGGGGCTTGAGAAGGGAAGCCTGAATCACCCAGACAGTGGCCTGGCTAAGAGCAGAGATGAAGCCTCTCTGTTCCCCTTGCCCCACTGTTCGGGATTTTGACCTGCTCTGCGCCTTAAACCAAGACCGAGTCATTCAAGAACAGTTTGTTAACCAATCTCCCAGCTAGCAGATCTCGTGCTGACAAACCAAGTTTTGAAAACCTCCACTTGCCTTTGGCCAGAAAGACCCTGCAGCCACGGCAGAGGGAGGCCTTCGTTGGCCGGAGGAGCTCGGCCTGGCCTTGGCCCCCATCGGTATCTCATCTCCCGCCCAGAACCACCAACCAAACTTTTACAGCATTGATCTGCGGGGATGTTTCACTGCATCCTTCCTGCTTCATTTCATGAAAACTCTAATGCAATGTTTCTCAGCCTTGGCCACTTTAAGATGGTGGACCAACCCCCAGAATTCCCCAGCCAGCCAGGGAATTCTGGGAGTTGAAGTCCACACATCTTGAAGTGGCCAAGGCTGAGAAACACTGCTCTAGTCCAACCCCTGAAAATAAAGACAGACAGCAAGGAAGTTGTGCTAAAGAAGGCTGCCCTTTTGTGCGCCCACACAAGCTGGTAGGGAGGCCTTGCCCAGTCAGCCGCTCTCCCGTAACACCTTCCCGCAGAGAAAGGGCAGAGACGCCTGTTTTATAAGGGAATGGCCCCACCGAGGCCCTTCATTTTCTACTGCTATAACTAGGAAGGGGCAGCTGGTGAGGGCTGTCCTGCATGCTCGCTGGCACCCCAGAGACAGGATAAACATGTGGATGGAGAGAGCAGCAGCAATTTCGATCTGGACCTGCCCCAACCACGATACGAACACCAGAGACACCCAGTTAAAAACTGGGGGAGAGGAAAACGTTCAGACTGCAGGAGAAGCAACGTGGCCCCGTGTCGAGAACCAGCAACGCAGAATCCACAACAGGCAGAGGCTGCCCCGATGCACAGAAAGCAGCAAGGGTTTGGTGACCCGAGGTGGAAGCAGCAGCCGGGCTCCCCACCCAGCACGTGGACGCTGCGCCACGTGAACCGGTGGGGCGGGGGGAGACGAGAAGCCCCAGCTTCAGGAAAAGGGTGTGCTTTGAGAGCTGAGGGCGCCTCTGTCTGGGTTAAGAGCCGCCTCCTGCGAGTGAGGAAGGGAGGTTAGACCAGAGACATGCATTCCTGAAAGGAGGCGTTCGAGTTACTGTACCTGGGCCACACCTGTGACAGTTAAAGCTACCCCCTCCGCCGTCTCTACGTCCTCGCACCTGGGCTGTAACGTCATTATCTCTAGGGAAATCCTGCCAAAAAACGTAAAACATTGGCACGTTTCCAGGTAACTGGCCCAGCTGTCCCCTTCGCTCGGGGCCACCTGCTGCGTCTGTCCAGGTAACACAGAAGCGACGCTTCCCTGCCGAGAGGCCTTCCATGGGCTGACCGACCGCCAGGCTCCCTCAGCCCCGAAAGGGAGGCGTGCCGGAGAGCGGCTCTCGACTCACGGCAGGGGCGGTAAGGTGCTGCTGGGAGGCTGGGGGCAGAAGACCAGACTGTCGGGCCCCGCGGTGTCTTCTCCCCTCCTGGCAGGCTCCCCACGAGGGCCGCTCTAACTGTCCTGGGGGCTGACGGCGCCGAGAGCTCCCTTCTAGCTTCAGCCCCAGCAGCTTCCCACGGCCAAGAGCCACAGCGGGGCACCTTCCCTGGACCTGAAAATCAAGGAGGCCCTCCCGTTTGGGCAAGAGGGTAAGCGGCCGTGGCAAGCCGTGTGGATGGGCCTGGCCTGGAAGACTGGCGTCCGATCCTGGCTTCCTTCGTTTTATTAACCTTGAACGCCTATCCACTAACACCGTGTTTTTCAACCTCAGCAGCATTGAGACGGGCGGACTTAACTCCTGGAATTCCCTAAGACGTGTGGACTTCCCCAGCATGCTGGCCGGGGAATTCCGGGAGTCGAAGCCCGCGTATCTGAACGCCGCGTCCTTCAAGGGAGCACGACAGCATTGCCGGCATCTGATCTACCCTTGCCACAAGCTCTACGATCTTGGCTATGCTCATCTTCGGAACTGACCAGCAGCGGGAGACTGCTACGATCCCCGTTTTAGATGGGGGGCCAAAAAGCTTGCCTGAAGCCACAAGGAAACCCTGGCTCCCCTGGGGAACAGGCTGCCCTGGAATTTTAGCAGCCAACAGGGGTATCTGCAGGATACGGGTGAAACAGTCAAGTGTCCACAAGAGCACAATCGAAGCCCCGCCCGTTTTTTAAGGAGGAGAGGGTGTTTCCTTTTAAGCGACAGGTGACCTCCCTGTGCGGAAACCAAGATGAACAGATGCCCCAGGTTGACTGCGGCCTCCTGGGCATCAGGGCTGCAGGGACTGCGGGGGCAGCAGAGCACAGCCTAGGCCCCTGCTGCCAGGGGCGACCATCCTGGCCGGATGGAAGACCGAGCCTTCTGCTGATTTCGGAACTAGCACACAGGTGGGACGGCGTGCCCCTGCATTCGGCTGCACCTAGACGGTTCCCTGACAGGTTGGCCTCGTGGTACTGTGTGACATCTGTGAAGTGGCTGTGGCCATCCAGGTGAGCGAGTGCCAGACGCGTTCCCTCCGGGGCCAGAGCCCCGGACTTGGAGCAGCCGCCATGCGCCGCTCTGCGTTACCATGGAGGGCAACAGCAGGTAGCAAGAGCCAAGACAGAAGGGGGGAGCAAAGGGGGGAGAAAGGGGGCCGGTGCCGGGATGGGCCCGCCAGAGAACAAGCGGGCCTGAGTCGTCCTCCGCTTTGCTGCTGCTGCTGCTGTGCTGCGTGGGACAGAAGGAAGGAAGGAGAAGTGTTAGGCAGACACGTTAGAAGCGGGTGGATTATTACCTGTGCGACCCCCGTTACGTACAGTGGGACCCCCTCCGACGTCTCAATATTCTCACAGCGACAAAGGATGGTCATGACCTCCAAAGACAGTCTGAGCAGCAATAAATAAGGGGTGGGACACCAAACACACAAGGCGGTTACGAGAGAGCAACAGGACCCCTTGCCAAGAGGAAAGACAGGGCTCTGCGGGTGGACGGGGGTGGGGGGGTTCAGGGCACAGGGAGGGCGGCAGGAAGCGGGGGACTGCTTGGCTTTGCTGGGCGTGCTCCAGCCCACCCCCACAGGCAGAGGTCAGCCTTTTCCAGCAGGGGCTGAGGGATGGTTCCACACACCCAGGAGGGGGGTGCTGGGCTGCAGGAAGCTCCGACAGGATCCGGCCCCTCCCCTCGGTGGGAGCGCGCTGGTGAGGGGCTTCCCCCCAGAGGCTTCCTGAGCGCTGACCCCGCTCTGATTTCCCTTCTCACGCCTGTTCTGAGTGTCTCTGCGCTGCCCTGACCTACCTTCGCAGAGCGAGCGAGCACGCAGAGCGGCTGGTGGGAAGGGGGGGCAGGTGCACTGTGCCCCCAATAAACTCTTGCCATCAGGCCAACCCAGATCCTGGGCCAGCTGCCCTGGCTGATTCTGGCTCTCGCTAGGGGCCTGGGAGGGGAGGGAGCTGAACCACGCCGCAGTCCTGCATGGCCTCGTTTCTGCTTCCAGCAGGCAGCGTGCCAAGGGGCATGCCAGGCCAACGCCCTCTCCCGTGCAGAGGCCCTGGGGATGTGGAATGCCGGCCCTGGAGGTCAGGAAAAGTCTTGGGAGACCCCGCCCCCCGCAGGGACCAATCCCCCCTCCTTGGGTTCAACCTGGATTGAGTGGCTACCTCCCAGTCTGTCTCCAACCGGCCCATAAGTGCTCCACCCCCACCCGTCCATCTCCCTTCACCCTCCTGGAGGCAGAGGCCCAGTGCCCCCTGGGGCCTCTGGGTGACTTGAAATGGCAGTCCAAGCAGGACAGTGCCGGCGGCTGAGGGGAGGGTCTCCTGTCAAGCACACGTTCACAAATGCTTCTGCTCCTTCCTGGAAGCCAGGAACGGCCCTCCCTTCCTGCTGTGGGGAGAGAAGTCTTGTCCAACCCTTTCCCCCACGTACACAGCCCAAGGACAACCGGGTGGAGGAAAGGGGCACACACAGCTGCCACCACACGCCCTCTCCTGGGCTCTGGTCACCCTCTGCAAAAGGGAGCCCGGACGGAGCTGCTGCAGAAGAGGCAGGCAAGGATTTGAAAAAGAGCCCTCTCTGTTCTGCGCATGTTTTCAAAATGGCAACTTTGGAGGCTTGTGAAGGGGAGCCTAGGAATCTTGGAAGCACCTTTTGGCGCCACCCCCTCGCCCCCCGCCTTCTGTGGGACACCCCAGCCGCCCCCTGGAGGAGGCCTTCTCCTCGGCTCCTCCCCAGCAAACCCAGAGCCTTGTCTTTCTCCTTTCCGTGTTAGTGCAAGCAGAGGGGGGGGGGGCTCCCCCAGGCACACCATCCCGTACTGCAAACAACCCAGGGTGCTTCACACAGCAAGAACAGCAGCACCCCCACAGAAACGGGTTCTCAGAGGCTGCACAGAGGACACCCAGCAAGCAAAGCATGGATGGATGGATGGATGGATGGATGGATGGATGGATGGATGGAAGGAAGGAAGGAAGGAAGGAAGGAAGGAAGGAAGGAAGGAAGGAAGGAAGGAAGGATGGATGCCTCCCATCTGGGCTGACCACAAGCCACTGGATGCCAGCCTGTTGACTGCAGAAGGCAGAGGCCAATTCGCCCGTCAGAAGCCCCGCACACCCCCTACTAGCTCTGGAGGGCAACGTGCCCACAAGCACCGTTCAGGGGCTGCACGCTGTGTCACAGCCAACGAAAGCTAGTTCCACCCGGTGCCTGAACAGCTGAGACATGTTTACTTCTGGAGTTAAAAACAAGGTGAAAGTCAGCATTAGCGAATGCAAATGAATTCAGGGATGAGGAACTGGAGTATCCAGATTTGGAAAACTGGTGGTTCCAGGCGTTAAAAAATGTAAAACAACTAAAAGCCTGGTTCTGCCACCTCGCTTGGGGTGGGCGGGGGAGTATCACCCCCGGAGATGGTTACTGTAGTGCCCCAAAACGGCCTCTTAGATAAACGTGAGTGATATTCCAACTAGTATCGTCATCTGGATTTTATCTCCAATATTATATTTGTATTTATATTTATTTATGGTATTTTAATGTTTTTATTCTTCTTGTAAACTGCCCAGAGTCCCCCCTTTGGGGGGAGATGGGCGGTGGCAAAATTTAATTTAAAATAAATAAACAAACAAACTGCACTTCTTATGCTCTAAGAATGAAGCTAATTCATCTAAAGGTGTGGTTTCGTGTTTATTGGGATGTTCAAAAAGATTACTTGTGCTGGCATTGCAAGAGATCTCCTGGAGGGCTCTCCGACTTACATGGTTTGGTCATGTCCAGTCATAGCTCGCTTTTGGTTTGAAGTTACAGCATAGGTTAACTGTTCCTTGGGGAAAAAAAACATTGGCTAAAAAGGTAACTATAATGTTGAATTATACTCCTAAAATAAGGGATTTCACGTTTTATGAAGAACTCTGGCTGCACTGAGCCTGGGGCTCAGGAAAGACAATTATTTTACAGAGATGAACAGATATTTAAACTCCTGATATTAAGGAACAGATTCAAGATATGTGTTTATTCATGTTTGAAATGTCTGTATTCTAAAAAGGAGACTATGGAGCAATAGGGTTTTATATGATTGACATTAAATAATGTTCAGAGGACAAATTAATTTTATATCGATATCATGTGGATCTTCTTTTTCCTAAATTCTTTGTCCCCCCCCCCATTCAGCTTATTTTAACCAAATGAAATTAAAAGTAAACTTCTTGTGTTAAAAATGGAGGCCAGTGTCACCCTGTTACCCAAAGAGCTTCACTTTTAGAGTGCAAAACACAAAGGGAAGCTGGGGAGCCGAGGAATCTCTCTGCCTGAGCTGCTTTTCTGAGGCCAAACCGGGGCAACCAATCCCACCGGTCTGCACGGGGCGGCCTCCTCTCCCTCTGCGGGCAGGGATCGACTGGAGGCCTTCACCACCCTGGGCTGGCCAGAAGGAGCAGCACTGCACCGAGATGGCAGTGGGCAGCCTGCTGAGCGGTGAGCCAGGACTGATTTGGTCATTCATTTCTTTGGCTTCTGCCCTGCGCCAACCAACCAGAATCGGAGCAGCCAACGGGGCTGTTAGTTAGATCGACCACCACCAGCTTGCTGTGCCCTGGTGGAACTGCAGGAAGACTTGGCAAGCGGGCTGAGGAATTATCCTCTTCACGGAAAGGTCTACTTTACGGGATCCTGGGACCATAGCTCCATGCCAAGGAATGCTCCTAGGACTGCTCGGGTGGCAGGGTGAGGGTGAGGGAGGAGGTGAAACACCACCCTATTAAGCCAGCCCTCACATCGGTTTATAATTTAGCGTAAATACGCCTCAGACACGGCAATCTAAAAGGTAGAATTCCCCTGTTTCTGGGGTGAAAGCCCTTCCCGTTTCCCTCCTCCAGAAAGCAGGACATGGACACTTCCCCAGCAGGGGTCCTGGCCCCCAGATTGCCCCGTACAGCCCTTGTCTCTCAAAATAAGGCACCCGTCCTCCTCTTCCTGGTATGCGGACAGGACAGATGTGTGACAGCAGAGCCGCTGTACTGGGCTTGGCCTGGGGATCTGGCACCTGCCTACAGGTATGCACACTCCAGGAATCACAGCAGCCACGATGGCCGTGCTGGCCACATATCCAGCCCCTTTCTGGAAGATCTTTACAGAAAAAAAGATCACGCAGCTTGGGGAGCTGAAAGGGTCCTGCAGCTTTCCTTCCTCACATTAACTGCTCCAGCCAAACATTTTTGTTCCCAGCTTCGCGGCTGGAGGTGCGCTGAGAAGGGAGAAAGCCGAGGGAAGAACAGGTTCAGGGCAGGTGAGTCCTACAGGAGCCGAGAGGCACCAGTCACCTTCCGACGTGCCCCTCCCACGTCAAGACGAAAGCATGCCGCATCTAGCTTTGCTTTCACCCCCTCCTCCGAAAAGGGAGAGAGGCGGGCGGGTTCTTACCTCTGCGTGTCAGAAATGCACCACCACGCCCATGCCCAGCCACCGTAGATGTACTGTTTCTCGTCTGAACCGCAGCACCCACCTGCAGGGGAAAGCAGAGGACGGGGCGTTGCAATTATCTATATACGACTAAAACTCTGGTGTCTGATTGATCCTTTGTGACCCTTAACTGGGCGAAACGGTGCATTGTAGGGCAACGGTTTTTGAACCAGGGTACATCAAATGGGCTAGCTTACAGAATGCGTCCAAAATCTGGGACCCATGATTCCCAAGGGACTGAAATTTGGCAAACTGTATAAAACATTTTATGCCATAAAAATTATCATAAAACATTATATGACATCGTACAAAATGTCTCAAAACATTTCCCGTGGTCAACTCCTGATGCTATACCGTTTAAGAGGAATGACACGGGCTATTTTCAAGGCAGCTACATCTCTGAATATCTCCCTGAATTTTTAGGAACTTTTCCAGCGAAGGCAGCACATCAGAATCTCTGCCATTGTTGAAGGCATTGAGGAATCTGGTAAGGAAACATCTCTGAAACGAAGACCCAGTGGGTCACGGATTGCCTAGTTTTTAATAAAAAGCTATTCCACTCTTCAGCACAAAACGTGTTTAAGCTCTGTCCCTCAAGGCAATGAACCCAAAACACCGCAGCACGACCACAGTAATTACCACTTGAGTGGAGTGGACGCCACAGGATTGGCCTCCTTCGTTCCCTCCTCTTCGGCCTCAGGTTTCCTTCCCTTCTGCTAGAGCAAGGGCTGGGAATTTTTTTCTGAGTTGGGGGCACATTTGGAATTTGGAAGGATGCATAAAATGGTTGCCACGGTGCACACAGCCAGCTGCAGAGAAACTGAACCAAACTGCTGCATGTCATTTTTGCAGAAAGCAAACTAGGCCCAAGAGGCTTCCTCGCATCCCGGTGGAACGTCTGTGGGTCCCACAATCCCTGCTGCTGATAAACACGATACTCAAAGGTGGGATTTTCCTCTGTAGCACAACAGCTTCTGGGGTGTGAAAGAGCTTATTTATTTTATTTATTCGTCATATTTTTATTACCACCCATCTCCCCCACTCCCTCCTGAGTTGGAGGCCGGATGCTGCGGTTCCCATTTCCTGAGGTTGAGAAACACTGCCGTACAGGAGGCCAACTGAGGATTCCCACCAAGCTCTCTTTCTTACAAACATACAAAATGTGCAAACACCAGTCCCCACAGCTCTACCCGCAATCTCTGAAATCCCACGGGGCATCAGTGCTCAGCTTCTTAGCTCCCCTGTGGCGGAGATGGGAGCACTCGTCCCCATTTCATGCCGGCACCAGTGGACGCATAAGCTCAGAAGGCCTCCCTGCCTTGGGCCAAGCGGTGGGTGCTCTAAAAGCTGTCCTCAGCACCAAGGTGAGCATGAAGGCTTCTGGTGCATGGAAAGAGTGCTCCTGCGCTCAGCTGAACGCAGCCGAGTTTGCTCCTGACGTTTTCCAAAAACTTCCGCACATCACCAGAGATGAGAATCTACGGGAACCAAGCCACGGACCTGCTGAGGCCGTCCAGACAGCCGACAGGCTAAAGAAATAACTCCTTGCACTATTTAAGAGGACAGACAGGATCTCAAAGATGGATGGGAGAATCTCTGCATCCAAGGTATTTATACACACACAGGGAGATTTAATTATTATTTACTTAAGTCATCCAACTCCCTAACCCAGTGTTTCTCAACCTGAGCAACTTTAAGATGCCTGGACTTCAACTCCCAGAATTCTGGGAGTTGGAGTCCAGACATCTTAAAGATGCTCAGGTTGAGAAACACTGCTTTAATAAAACCTGGTCCAGTTATTACCACCACAACCACAGTTAAGGTAGGACCCCTACCAGCTTCCTTGGAGGGAGGGGAGCTTCCTGCGCTGATAACAATAAGGCAGTCTCACAGCCGTCAGTCCCGAGTCATTTGTTCTGTAGCTGTGGGAAGGAAGAGGAGCTGGGCCAGGCACGGAGACCATCCTCAATCATTCTGTTGGTCTGAGATTTCTTGGCACAGCTCCAAGCAAGCAAAAAACCTACCACTCCCACCGGGGCTGCCAGATGCCGCAACAAATCCCACCTTTTGCCATGAATCATCCAGGCCCAGAAGTCTGGAGCAGAGGCTTCTGCTGGGCCGCTTGCGTTGCAAAGGAGATGTGGAGAGCTCTCTTACGATCCACTTGGGGCCGTGCCAACTCCCATTTTCCAGCCTGTAACTTTCCTCAGCTGCCTTGCCTAGCAAACAGATGCAGAACACTTTGACCTATTTCTTGAAGCCAGCCCCTCCGGTTGTGCCACAGCAGCGGGACACGTATTTCCAATCTTGTCTAAGTTTCCGCCGCAGCTTCAAGGGAAGCTGATCTCCCCTTTCCCCCTGCAGAGCTGTTTAACCCTGCTCCCCACACAGCAGAGACGGTGGCCTAAATATCTGTTTCATACCATGATGGGATTTATATCCTGACTTGGGGGAATGGGGGGCACCAGACGCACTTTGGAGGGACCTCAGCCGCCAGTCACCAGCAGTGTTCTCCAAAAGAGAAGAACCTTTTGGGAGGAGCTCCTGCTGCAAACCCCATTCCACGCCCCCAGTGCCACTGCATCCCCTGGATCGGTGTTTCTCAACTGTGGCAACTTGAAGATGCATGGACTTCAACTCCTGGAATTCTCCAGAGAGTGGTCACCCGCGTCTCCTTCTGCAATCGAGGAGAAGCACACGAGGATCCCTCCTTGCCCCCAGAACAGTGCAGAGCCTGCCTGGGGAACTGGCTCGCAGGCGGCCTTCCCTGCCCCCTCCAGCAGTCTGGCTGGGATACAGGCGGATGATGAGCATTGGCACTGATGTCCTGGCCGGCCATTGCCATTGCTCCCCCGCCTGGCTTGCTCGAGTGGAGCACTGCGTCTCCATCGGAGCCAATCTGATTACGTGGCCAGCGCAGCATCCCTGAGGCTCCGGGTGGGAGAAGAGCAGCCGGGCGGCCCAAGGGCCTCGTTGCATGCCCTGCCTCCCACTCACCCCTCAGGGGAACATCCTGCTTGGCACGCACCCCGGCCTGGCTGCCCAGGTGAAGCAGGCATCTGTTGAGCACGGCTGGCCTCTGCTGGGCCACGTCCGGCTTGCACATGGAAGCTGCTTTTCTGCGGTGGGATGGAGAACTCTTTTTGTCTGCACCAAAAGGAAGAACCTTTGGGGAGAAGGCCCTGCTGCAAACGCCATTCCATGCCCCCAATGCCACTGCACCCCCTGGATCGGTCTCTTGCGAGCAAACACTCAAGCTGGGCATTCCACCCTGCAGGCTAGGCGGTTTCGCGTCCTCGTTCTTTGTCCTCTTGCTGCAAACTGGCCCCCACACCAGAGTGTGAGGCTCCGGACGAACCTCACGCAGAGAGGGCCTCCCTTCGGCTTGAGGATAAGCGCCTCCCCCAGCCCAGGGCCCCCAGGCAGGGAGGGCACTTCTATTTCTGGGGGAAGAGCATGTGGCTGGACAGGCACACGCTGCCCAAACTGCAACTGTGCTCACCTGACTGATGTGACTCCCCACGGCAGGAAGAGCTCTGAAGGATGTCTTCAGAAAGAGCAGCCCCTGAGGAGCTAGAATGAAGCAGGACCTTCCTAAGAATTCACCTGGTTAGGGCAAGACCCATCTTCCCAAAACATCCTCATTTAACAACCATTTGTTGATGGTTTGGACTTATGATGGTGCTGAAAAAACCAACTTATGACTGGTCCTCACACTTACAACCATCACAGTGTCTCCACGGTCTCCTGATGAAGATTTGGGCCCTTGACAACCAGTTCGCATTTACGACTGTCACAGTATCCCGTGGCCACGTGGTAACCATTTTTGACCTTTCTGGCCAGCTTCTGGCAAGCAAAGTAAATGGGGACCACGTGATTTGCTTAATGACCACGTGGTTCCTGTAACACCCATGGTGATTCGCTTAATGACCACCGCAAAAAAGGTCATAAAATTGGGTTGGATTTGCTTAATAATCGCTTTGCTTAGCAACCAAATTTATGGGCTTAATTGTGGTCATTAAGTGAGGACTACCTGTCTTATGGAGAACTGGGAAGGATCATAGCTTGTGAACAGATCATGAAATACACCAACGGCCTTTGTTCAAATGTATGTTGGCAATGTGAACAACAAAAGGAGACTTTTATTATCTTTGGTGGACATGCAAAAAAGCTAAAACGTTTTGGGATCAAATACATACTTCAGTACAGACAATCTTAAAGAATGATATACAATCGAAACCAGAGATTTTCCTTTTGGGAGTGGTGGACAAACACAGAGAAGGAGCCCATGCAACCTTGTTTTTAAATACAGCGTGGGAACAGCAGCAAGGCTTTTATATGCCCAGAGGTGGAAGGAGTCGACATTACCTACAAAGGAAGAATGGATGGTGAAGTGGATGGCGTTGGCTGAGATGGCAAAACTGACAGCTCTAACTGAGAAAAGACACGGACTAACTTGAATGCCACCTGGAAACCCCTTCCGGACTTTTTGCGAGAAACAGAAAAAAATGAAGTCACGGTATCTGGATTTGGTCGTCAGAAATAATAATGGATGACAGAATCAGCGAAAGCGATGAGGTACCCAGAGTACAGATTTGTCCAGAGGCCGCCTCCTCCCCCCACTGAATTCTCCTCCCATCTCCTCCCCTGGACTTGGGCCTCAAATCCCCACTCAGCCCCAAGGGGCCCACAGGATTGGGGCAGGGACAGAGACCTCCACGAACAGAACGAGGGAAAGAAAATAGAACAAGTGTTTCAGGCACAAGAAAAGACAACTGGAGATTTTCTGCTTTAGGGTCGGCTCTCTCGGGACTCCCCACCCCAAACCTAAAGCACCCATTATATTGAAGACCGACCAGCGCACTGAGATAATTTTCAAAACGGGGGTCCTGGCGTAAAATGGCGCCGGCTGAGCTTCAAGCCCCACAAAGAGGGCCGTAAGGGGGGAAATCCACCTTTCCAAAACCTAAAAAAAGCATTCGTCGACCAAAGCCAGCCCAGAGCTTAAGACCAGGAGGCCTCCTGCCCTCCACCTCGCCAGACAGCTGGACCACGGCCCCCCCAGCAGCAGAGCAATCTGCCCTCTTCTTTCCAGCCCTCTTCTTAACAGCCATGTCTCTAGCTGCAGCCGGCTTGGGAGGAGAGGAACCAGGAGGGTCCAGATAACAGCTGGCTGCTGCTGGAAAGCCTTGCTCGCTCTCTAGGCGAGTCAGGAGGGAAGGACAACAACAGGAAGTGCAGCCAGCCAAGAAGAGGCCTGCCCACCGCCCCACCCGGCTGGCTCAGCCTTGGCAAAGCGCCCCCAGATTCCAGAAAGGAGAGCCACTGCTGAGAAAACGGCAGTTCCTGAAGAGAGAGGGTTACACAACCGCACCACGAAGGGCCTTCTGGCAACAGGCAGCCGAGTCCCAGAAGCACTCGGGGGATGCCACTTGAACGCCCCACCCAATCCTACTTGCAGGTGGGGCTCGCTCCTCCTGGGGCTTACAGGTTAACAGGGGTGTGTGTGTGTGTGTGTGTGTGTGTTGCTAGCTCTGGGGTCTTCCCAGCAGCCCCCAGAGCGAGCCTTCCCAAAAGACAGAATAGCAACAGCAGGTAGCAAAGTGAACGGGGAGGGGACCACAGGAGCATCTGTGCATGACAGTCCCCTTCCTGGGTGGCTGGCACAGGCATCCCCGTCCCTCTCTTTGGACAATACTCCAAACACGCTTTCTCTCCCAGGCTCCCCACAAATCTGCTCCATAAACTTGGGGATCCTCTGGAGGAGGACTGGGCCGTGTGGACAGGGTCCTTGGGGCGGTGCGTTCTGCCGCCTGGGTCCTGGGCCCGGGCCCCTCTCGGCTGGTTAAGGACCGCTAAGAGGCAGGTCAAGCAGGATGCGTGAGCGAGGGGCAGCGCTTTGCAGTGGTTCTCCTCCTTCCTCTGTGGACAGTCCCAGTTGGTGGTGGAGGGGGGAGAGATGTAACCCTGGCCCCCTGCGGTGTGGGGTGCCTCGGGGTCTCTCACCCCTCCTTAATTTCTACATGAGACCACTGGGAGGGGTCCTCTGGCATCACCAACATGCTGAGGATACCCAGTGATGCATCTCCACCCCTGGCTGGCCAAGCACCACTGCCCCAGAGTTGGCCCAGAGCCTGGATGGGGAGCAACTGGCTTTGACTCACGGCTCCTACTTGAGGAGCAGGGGGCAGCCATAGCTAGAGAGGCCCTTGCAGAGATTCCTCTTGTGCAACAAATGCACCCATTCCTGGACTAGGAGGCCTTGCTCACGTCACTCACACCCCGGTTGCTTCCCAGTTGGATTACTGCAACACACTGTATGTGGGACGGCCCTTGAAGACCATTCAGAGATTACAACTGGTCCAGAATGCAGTGGTGAGTGCAGTTTTAGGCACCCTACAGTTGGCCCAGATTACTCTGCTGCTGTGCGAGCTGTACTGACTTTCCGGGTGCAATTCAAGGTGCCAGTGGCCACCTTTCAAGCCCTGAATGGCCCGGGGCCAGGTTATTTTCAAGACTGCCTCTCCATGGTGGTATCTGCCCACCCCACCAGGTCCAACAGGGTGGGCACAACCCAACTCCTTCCCTTGAAGGCTGCCATGCAGCAGGACCTAGGCAATGCGCCTTCTCATTGCAGCCCCTGCCCTTTGGAACACCCTCCCCGCTGAGAGCCAGCAGGCCCCCACCTCCCAGCCTTCGGAAGAGCCTCAAAGACCTGGGGTCTTGTGTGGCAGAGCCCAGAAAAGGCATTTGTGGGATGTGATGGATGTGCTGATTTACAGGCTGCTGGGAGATTTTTATTGTTCTATTGTCTATTAAGCTTCCCAGGCCTATGCTACAGAAGCAGCTATATAAATCTTTTAAGTCAATCAATAAGATAAAAAATGAAAGGAGAAAGGTATTTGGGAAAACCTGTTGCACAAGTGGAAGTCACTTGATTTAACGGCCAGCTAGACCAAAAAAACCAACGTGCTAATTTGGCTGGCTGAACATCCGTGAAGAGCTTCAGGATATTCAAGCCTAAAGGAAGCCACACTATTTGTGTTGAATCATTAACGCCCACCTCCCCCATAAGGTTTTCGACATAGACCAGCGTTTCTCAACTTGGGCAACTTTAAGATAGGTGGACTTCAACTCCCAGAATTCCCCAGTCCACCTATCTTAAAGCTGCCCAGGTTGAGAAATGCTGACATAGAATAACCAAGGAAGGGCAGCCTTGTATGACCGCATTTCAATTCTAATGCTGCTCACTGTGAGGTCTTGTCATCACACATACAGGTAGTCCTAGCTTAATAACCACAATTGGGACTGGAATTTCGAGTGGTCATTAAGTGAATCCGACCTGCATTAACGACCTTTTTTGTGGTGGTCATTAAGCAAGTTGATGCCAGCACTAAGCAAACCACATGGTCCTTAAGTGAATTACACAGTTCCCCATTGATTTTGCTTGCCAGAAGCCGGCTGGGAAGGTTGAAAATGGCTGTCACATGACCATGGGACACTGCGATGGTCATAAATGCGAATCAGAATGACCAAAGATCAGGAATCTGCACCAAGACAGAACCTGTCCTGTGTGAATGACTTCTGCAGAACGCTGAACCTTTGGTCTTCATGCTTAAAAATTAAGCCATATTGTTCCCCTTGGCGGTAACCAGATTTGCAGTGTAAGTGGCCCACACGTTCTATGACCCCGCACTGGGGGCTGAATTCATCAGGGGTACGATGTGTAAATGCTCTACTAAGCATTTACACATCATACTGGTCACTTTTAATTGTAATAGCCAATAATTAACATCCATACTTGTCCAGGAAAGAAGCCAACTAGAAGGACAGATGCTTAACTTATACCATGATCTCAAACAGGGCCTTGGTTTGAGGAACCCAGGCTACAATCCTTCCGGAGGCATAATGGTGACAACCAGGGATTTCTGTTTCCCCTTCTCCCAAAAGCAACCTCATCCACAATCTCTGGACAGTTTTGTCCTGTACAGATAGTTCTCGCTTAACAACCACAATTGGGACCAGAATTTTGGTTGCTAAGTGAAGCAGCCATGAAGCAAATCCAACATTTTATGTCCTTTTTTGCGGTGATCGTAAAGCAAATCACCAAAGATGTTAAGCAAACCATGTGGTTGTTAAGTGAATCATGCAGTTCCCCATTGATTTTGCTTGCCAGAAGCTGGCCAGGAAGGTTGAAAATAGTGATCACGTGACCACAGGATGCAGCAATGTCATAAATGCAAACTGGTTGCCAAGCACCCAAATCGTGATCACGGGACTGAGGGGAGGCTGTGATGGTCATAAGTGTGAGGACCAGTTGCAAGTTGTTTTTTCCAGCAGTTGTTAAGTCTGAACCATCACTAAATAAATGGTTGTTAAGCAAGGACTACCTGTAATGCCAACAACATACAAACCTGCAACAGAGTGCTTCTCAGCTTGCCCGCTGCACACCTTGAGAGGCATAACAGAAATAGCAGGGATAAGCATTTGGGAAGGAATCCATCCCAGCTGGGAAGCTCTGAGTGTTTGATGTCAGAGGCACCGGATGGGATGCCCCCAATGCCAATGCACAAGTCACAGGTCCCAACTCCACCACAGTGTGGAGGGCAGACAGATAGAGTTGGAAGGGACCTGGGAGGTCATAGAGTCCAACCCCCTGCATGCTGCAGGACTGGCTACGCCATTGCCGGCCTCTGTCTGAAAACCCTTCCCAGTGAAGGGGCAGAGACCCCTCCCTGCGATGACCCATTCCACTGGCTCTAGGCTCTTCCTGCCTAGGAGGTCTTCCTACTGTCTCCTCTGCATCTACATCCTTGAACTTTCATCCCGTGACTTCTGGGCTTACTCTCAAGTCTGAACCCTCCAGGACAGCCCTTCGTGTACCTGAAGACAGCCAGCAGGCCCCCTCCCAACCTTCCCTTCTATGAGCCAAACAGACCCAAGTCTTTCCGCCATTCCTCATAGGACCTGGTTTCCAGCCCTTTCACCATCTCGGTAGCCCTTCTCTGGGCTTGCTCCAGTTTATCAATGTCCTTTTTAAAATGGGTTGTGCAGAACTAAGACTCACTACACGCACCAAGGGCACTCTGGGGCTTTAAGCCCTCCTGCCCTGGGCAGAGGCTCTGATTTCCCTGCTGCTCAGAGGACAGAGATTCCCATCCCACATCTGAAGAGGACGTGCCACAATCCTGTTGAACCAGGATCACCACCCCCAAGAATCCCTCTCTCGCGCAGTGGGCAGTGGCCAATCTGACATGCTGCTGGCATTGACCCAATCCTTGCTCCCAGTAGTTTCCCAGGCAGACCTCAGATGTCGCTTTTGTGGTTGAATGAAAACAGGTAACGCCTTGTCTGTGCCATTCCCCAAGATTATAGCCACTGTAAAAACAAGCAGGCTTGATGCTCAAGGCGAATGCAGCCAAGCCCACATTTGCCACATGATCCTAGCTCTCAGGCACACACAGAGAAGGGAAATAAACAGACGGGGAGTCACTACTTTCCAGAATGTATTTACAGGTAGTCCTCAACTTCTGACCGTTTGTTTAACAACGGTTCAAAGTTACGACGGCCTCGGAATGGGTGTTTTACAGCGTGTAAAGCACTTCCAAGCGTCGCAAAGCATCACAAACCTACCCACCCATGGTCACATGATCGCATTTTGGGTGCTTGGCAACTGGCTCACCTTTAAGACGGGTTGTAGCACCCCATGGTCACGTGATCACATTGTGTGACATTTTTGCTGTTTTCCAGCAAAAACGCCCATCGGAGAAGCTGGATTCCCTTAATGATCCCCATAAAAATGGTCATAAAATTTTTGCCCCAGGCAGCTCAAAGTAAAAAGACCCCCTCTAGCAGAGTGGCAAAAGACCCTCTGCCTTATTGCCACCATATCGGGCTAAATTGACAGAATCAGAGCTGGAAGGGACCTCAAAGGTCATCTGTCCAACTGTGATGGAGCTCAGGGCTGGGGGAGAAGAGGGTGCATTCCAGGCGGACGAAGGTTCCCACAGTCTGGAACCTGTGGGTGGGCCTAAGAAGAGAGTCAGACCGGATCCGCCCTAGACTGCTATTTTTCCCTTTAGCTCAGTTAGAAACCTTTAGTCTGGCTCGATTGTTTGTATGGGGAAGCTAATAAAGAACTAGAGTTGGAAAGTTGACTCAGCATAGTTCCTCCGCCAATTATCCCCCTGACATCAACCCTGCCAAGGCAGAAAGCTCACAGCTTGGCAAAAGGAGCTTTTGATGGTTTGTCCAAGCAGTGCCCTGCATTGGGACTCTTCCCTCCAGATGCATCGGGTCCAACTTCCATAATCCCAGACAACATCCTATCCCTTCCCAGCACCATTCTATTTTACTTTATTTTATTTAATCTTAAATTTATATAGCCGCCCATCTCACAAAAAGTGACTCTGCGTGGCGTACAACAATCAAATAAAAACAACACACGTATAAAACAATCATTATAAAAATATAAAAATCAGTATTAAAGGTTAAATATTATTAAAAACAAATATACAAACCCCAGGCAAAGAGGGAGTGATTACATCCACCCCATCTGATAATGGCTCCGGTGCCCTGGGACCCCCAGGCCTGGTGATATACCCGGGTCTCGAGGGACTTCCAGAATGTCAAGAGGGATGGAGCTAACCTGATTTCGGAGGGGGGGGGGGGAGGAGAATGTTCCAGAAGGCGGATGCCACGGCAGAGAAGGCCCGCCACCTGGGACTCTCAAAAGTAGGTCCCTGGCCCTGTTAACATTAAAGTTAACAAGGATTTTAAAAATAATTTTGTTAGATGTGCCGTACCTAGGGTTTGGAATAAATATAAAACAAGATTGTCTCCTAATGTACCCTTATGGTTATCACCCCAAGCAGCTTTTTTTTTTTTTACAAGAGAGATGACTGGGAACCATCTCAGTTGACGTATACGTTCCTAATTTTTGTGGGAGCCTAAACTGAAAACAAGAAAACAATTAGAAATGGAAGGCCATATTCGTCATTGGTTTACTTTTGTACAATGGACAGAACAATTTAATTTGGACAAGAAGGTTTATAATGTTGCTAATGCAAAAACCCAACTTGAAGTGGACTTGTGTACTAATGAGCATGTCATTACTAAGATGCATAAAATGTCACTGCAAATGAATTTGGAAGATGAGTATGGTAAAGATTGTATGATCAAATGGGCAAAAAAAATTGAAGATAACATTATGCTTGGTCGATGGAGGAACATGTGGAACAAAGGCTTGAAATTCACCCTGACCTGTAATTTGAAAGAGAACTTTTTATAAGACGATGCACCATTGCTATTTAACATCTGATAAGCTATCGAAGATGTTCAAATGTATGTTGGAAATGCTCCCAAGACGAAGTTACTTTTTACCATCTTTGGTGGACTTGTAAGAAAGCTAGGAAATACTGGGAACAGGCATGTACTATAATTCAAAGGATTCTTAAAATAAATGTACAACTGAAACCAGAATTTTCTTCTTTTGGGTTTGATGGGTAAACAACTCGAAACAAAATTTGGGACTTTGTTTTTGTATATGGTAACGGTGGCAAAACGTCTGAATGCGCAAAGGTGGAAGGATTCACAAATTCCCCCAGTTGAAGAATGGAGGGTGAAATTAATGGAACCGGCAGAAATGGTGAAACTGACAGCCCTGATAGGAGAAAATAATTTGGTTGGATTTGTTCCTACCTGGAAAACACTTTTGGATTTTTTGCTTCTGTCCAAGAAAAATGAAGTTTTGAGTTTGAATTTTGATGACTAAGTTATTATAGCTTATAGAAATAATGTTTACCACGGTTTGATTTAGAGGAAGAGATTAATGTATTATTTTGTATTTGTATCCGTGCTGGAGAAGGTGGGAAATCACTTCTTTTGTACTTCTATTTCTCCACTTTTTAGTTTGTATCTCTTCTTTTAGTCTTTTCTCCAATCTTTTCTATATTTTGTATTTTATCTGTATTTTCACACTTTAATAAAGTCTTATAAAAAAGTGTAGCTCCCTGGCGGATGGTATCTGCAGCATGCCCTCTCTGCGGGATCTAATGTGCCAGGCTGATATAATTGGGGAGAGTCGGTCCCTCAGATGACCTGGCCCCATGCCACGAAGGCCTTTACAGGTCATCACCAGCACCTTGAACTGTACCCGGAAGCAGACTGGCAGCCAGTGCAGCTCAGGGAGCAGAGGTATGACATGCGTCCTCCTAGGGGCACACATAACTGCCCGCGCGGCTGCATTTTGCACCAGCTGAAGCTTCCGGATACTCTTCAAGGGCAGCCCCATGTACAGCGCATTGCAGTAGCCCATTCAGGAGGTGCCCAGGGCACAAGTGAATGGGAGCAGAGCCCCCCCCATCCAGGAATGGGCACAACTGGCGCACAACATGAAGCTGCGCAAAGGCCCTCCTGGCCACAACAGCCACCTGCTCCTTGAGCAGGAGGGAGTCCAGTGAGTCCAGGAGGACGCCCAGATTTTGCACCGGGTCTGTCTGGGGCGGTGCCACCCCTTCCAGCACCAAAGACGGCATAGTCCCGGAACCGGCAGGCCCCGCCCAGACCCTCCCAGCCTCCAGGCACCGGGCCAGGATAATGGAAAGATATAATTGGGCATCATCCGCGCACTGATGATACCTCACTGCATGGCAACGGATGAGCTCACCCAGCGGCCTCAGGCAGATGTTAAAGAAGGGGACCCGGACCCGGGAGGCCCCGGGAGGGAGGGATCCTGAAGCCACAAGCCGGGCACCCAAGGCCAGGGAACCCGCGGGGGGCTCTCCGCAGGTTCAGGGCCGCCGGGCAGGGCAGCCCCAGCGCCCCTGCTCCCAGAGGCCGTCCCGAAAAGGAAAAGCAAACGCGCGTCTGCTGAACAGACCCACCGAACACGTGGATGACTTCCCGGCCACGGCGCTCGCCTTACGGGAGGCAGGGAAGCGCCAGGGCGGGGCACCGGCGGCGGCTCCCACTTCCTCGCCGGCCCCGCCGACCCGCCGCGGAGGAGCTCGCGGGACCCGGGGGGCAAAGCCGCCCTCGGCTCCCGGCGGCCCCGCGCTGCGCACCAGCGGCTCTCCGGGCACATCCGGCCCCCCGAGGGCCCGCCAGCAAGGGGCCCTCCGCGCGCGGTCGGGGCCGCCCGGGACCCCCCCGCCCCGGGGCGCACCCGGAGCCCGCGGGAAGCGCCCGCCGCAGCGCTCCGGCCGCGGGTCTCCCCCGTCTCCGCGGCGGAGGGACCGGGCGGCCCGGCCCCTCCGGCGACCCCGGCGGGCGCGGCCCCCGCTCCTGCAGGCGGCGAGGGAGGCCCCGGGGGCGCCGCTGCGGCGGGCGGGCGGGGCGGAAGACGCTCGGCGGGGCGGCCGCGGCCGAGAGGGGCAAGGGGGCGCCTCGGGTCGCAGGGGTCGCAGGGGGAATGCAGCGGCGCCGGGTTCAAGCCGGGCCCGCTCGGAGGCCGCGCTCCGCGACACGCATCCCCGCCCGCACGCCCCGGGCGCCCTACCTGAGACGACGAGCGCCTCGTTGGGCCCCACCGTGTGGCAGTTCCCCATGGCGGGCGCGGCGCGGCTGGGCTCGGCTGGGCTGTGCCGCCGCCTCAGCCCGGGAGGGAGGCGGGACTCCTGGCCCCGCCCACCGGAAGCGCGCAGCGGGCGCTTCCGGGCGCCATCTTGGGCGCGTCCGTGGGGGCCCGCCCGGGCCCCGTTCCGAGCGGGGTCGCGTCCGCACGCGCGCAAAGGCGGAGCGAGGGGGCGTTTCGGGCCGGGACCGGATTCGCACGGCCTGTTAAGCGGAGACCCGGCGGCAGTTCCTGCGCGGGCGCAAGATGCTCCGCCCGAGCGCACCGGAAGCCCGGGGGAAGCGAGGCTGGGTGGGAGAGGAGTCCGGGGGCCTGAACCCCCGCAGCTCCTCTTGCGGCAGGGGGGAGGTTGGGCGCCGCCAGCACAGCGGAGAAGCGGCGCGTCTTGGAACCATATCCCTGAAGGTCACCAGTCGAGCCCTGTGGCCTCCAGTCCTTCACAACGGGACACCGAAGGAAAAGGGGGCTCTGCCAAGTCCCCCCCTCAAAATAATTCTTGGAGGCACTGAATTGAATTCCAGAATCGTGGAGTTGGAAGGGGCCACGAAGGTCATCTAGTCCAACCCTCTGCCCTGTGCAGGCAAACCAGTCAAACCCTCCTGTCCAGCCTCTTCCTGGAGATCTCCCAGCTCGTCCATGCGGAGGTGTCTCCGCAGCTTCCACAGGGAGACAGCTCAGCTGCTGGACTCTCAAGAGGTTCTCCTCACATCTATTTGAAATCCAGATAGCTGCAAATTACACCTGTTCTTTCGGGTCCTCATTTCTGTGGCCATGGAAGAGAACATGATCCCTGTCACTTCCCTTTACGACCTGAGCACAGCTGTCAAGTCTGCCCTCTGCCTTTTCCCCTGACCGACTGATTCCTCCCCCCTCCACATTCATCACTGTATGAGTGGAGGGTCTGACCAATACCCAAGGGCAGAGTTTCTCAACCTGGCAACTTGAAGAGGTGTGGATTTCAACTCCCAGACTTCCCCAGCCAGCTTTGAGAAACACTGCACTAGGGAAAACAAGGCTTGAAACCGGCGAGGTGAGGTGGTGTTTGGAACTCAGCTGTTCTCATACCTTGTTTTGGGAATCAGGCCATGATGAGCCTTAACACGGCTGGTTTGCTTAGCCACAATAAATCATTTTGCAAACAGTAGTTGTGTTTGGTTAACCTAGGTTTTCACCCTGGAGAAGGTCTGTGTGATTGCTAAGAGTTGGCGCTGACTTGATGGCACGTAATTTATTTACATTTCAAATATAGTTACTGCCCTTCTCGCTCAAAGAGTGAGATAATCGAGTCAAACTTGGGTTTAGCGGGTTGTGTTAGAATCAAATCTATATGTTCTAGAGGTTCGCTTTGAATGTATTCCTGATACAGCCAGTAAAGACCAGAGCATAATGCACTAAACGTTTGACCGTATATCCAAGATGGTCTTGTTCCAAGTTTCCTGTTCCTGCTTCAGGGCTAACAGATCAATGTTGGCTTCTCGCTAGACAACCGCAAAGATTTGCTCAGGACATCTTCCTAACTGGCATCCCCTGGTTTTACCTTCTGTAACCTAGAATTTGATCAAGTCAGCTGGTTACGAAAGAAGAAGAAATACAGGTAGGACCATCTGTCCTTATTCTTCTCAGAGGGAGACTATACAGTCCTTGTTTTACAAACATTCATTTAGTGACGGTCCGGACTTACAAAGGTGCTGAAAAAACGACTTGCAACTGGTCCTTACACTTATAACCATCACAGTGTCCCTGTGGTCACATGATCATGATTTGGATGCTTGGCAACCGGTTCACATTTATGACCATCGCAGTGTCCTGTGGTCATGTGATCGCCATTTTCGAACTTCCTGGCCAGCCTCTGGCAAGCAAAATCAGTGGGGAGTGATTCACTTAATGATGCCGCAAAAAAGGTCATACAGGGTCGATTCACTTAATGACCACTTCACCTAGCAACTGAAATTCCAGTCCCCATTGTGGTTGTTAAGTGAGGACTACCTGTAATTCGGAGTAGGGTAGATAGCAAGAGCTGGAAGAGATCTGTTTTCACGAGAAGCCGTGAAGAATTGCTGTCCCAGCAGAGAACATTCAAGAAGTTGGACAAATACTCCAGTTTGCTCTGAGATAACCGCTTCCTCTGTGCTGGTGAAAAGCATGCTATTTTTGGAATTCCTCTTCCTGGTCCCAGCCCAGGAATAGGAAGGAGTCTCCCTTTTCATGCAGGTCATTTGAAGTCCAAAAAAATGGCCAGGGTGGAGAAAAGACAGACCAAGAACTTGATGGGGTATGTTTGTTTATTTAAAAGGCTCGTATGGCCGCCCATCTTAAAGCCAAGCTCTGGGCAGCTCACAGCAACAAACGCTTAAATGGTTTCCAGTGTTTAAACTTCAGGGGAATTAAACGCTCGTATCACACACACCTCAACTTCTGGGTGGTTCTCCGACTCCCTGCAGTTGGATCTCACAGCTTCATCTGAAGCCTCTTTCAGCTGCCACCACCATCTGCACCCCCCGCAAGAGGAGCCCCCTCTAAGCAGCTAGTCCCAGCAGTCTCTCGCTGAATTCCCAGAGCTGCTTGGCCACGTGGTCATCGCGGGCCTGCTTCCAGGGCACCTGGGGCTGGCAGTCTATAAAATACCGCCCGCTGAGCCTTTCAATGCCTTCCTCGGTGGCACAGTAGATGCTGGTCTGAGCTCCATCATTAGGGTCTCTCAGGAAGGGCTTGATGAACCAAAAAAGCTTCTTCAGCCACCATGGCAAGGTGCGAGCAATATTAGTGTTAACAGGTCCTGAAAGCAAAGGCAGTCGGCAGTTGGAGCAGCCCAGGGACAGAGAGGGTTCACCTTCCAGGGTTGCCCAGATGGACCGGAAGATCGCGATGGAGCCGTTTGCATGGCACCCCTTTCCCACGGGAAACCTGGACCCTTTGGCAGTCTTTGAGCAACATCCAATCCAGCCTTTCTTGACCATTTGACCCTGGAGGAACCCTTGAAATATTTTTCAGGCCTTGGGGAACCCCTGCACATTGAAGCTCAAATAAAGAATGAAACTTTCCTCTTTCATGTGAAGTTGCCCGGATTTGAAATAATGTTTTAAATAAATCGTTATCTCCCAGGGAACCCCTCGTGACCTCTTGCAGAACCCGAGGGTGCCACGGGACCCTGGTTGAGAAACCCTGCTCTAATCTTTTTCAGAAGACCAAGAGCTGAAGTGGGTGGGTGATGATGCAAATGGGGGGGGGGGCTGCATCACACCCATGAACCTGTTGGAGTCGGGTGGCTAACAAATTCAAATAAAGATTTCCTGTCTTTTCCCTGAGCTGGTTAGAATAGTGTGTGCTTGTGTAAATGTTAAACCAACTGTGGGGATTATTCATTTTCTGTGCTTTTTTTGCCTCAAAATGGGAGAAAGCTGGGTTGCCAGTGTTCAGTACTTGTAGTCATCAAGGGCATTAGGGGCAGCCCCCCCCTCCAAACAGCTTCGTGGCCTTGGGGGGCACAGGAACCAGCCTGCCCCTGCTTTAGGTCCAGGATAACTGGCATTTCAACTACCAGGATCCTTCACTGCCAGGATGGCCTGGAAGGCACCAGATTGACTGACTGATTGATTTATATTTATTTTTCAAATTTCTATCATCACCCACTTCAGCAAAGGATCGTTACCTTGTCGTGGTGCTGGAGCTTGAGCACCTCAATGATGCCATGAGCTAAACTGTGAAGGGCCACCCAAGACGGGAAGGTCATGACAGAGAGGTCAGACTAAATGCGATCCCTGGGGAAGGTAATGGCAACCCACCCCAGTATTCTTGCCGTGAAAACTAAATGGATCAGTACAACCAGAGATATGTTGGTATACCATCGGAAGATGAGACCCCCCAGGTCGGAAGATGGTCAAAATGCTACTGGGGAGGAACAGAGGATGAGCTCAACTAGCCCCAGACGTGATGACGCAGCTAGCTCAAAGCCGAAAGGACGGCTAGCGGCCGACGGTGCTGGTGGTGAACGGCGAATCCGATGTTCTAAGGATCAACACGCCATTGGATCCTGGAATGTAAGATCTATGAGCCAGGGCAAATTGGATGTGGTTATTGGTGAGATGTCAAGATTAAAGAGAGACATTTTGGGCGTCAGTGAACTGAAATGGACTGGAATGGGCCACTTCACATCAAATGACCACCAGATCTACTACTGTGGACAAGAGGACCACAGAAGAAATGGAGTAGCCTTCATAATTAATAGTAAAGTGGCTAAAGCAGTGCTCGGATACAATCCAAAAAACGATAGAATGATCTCAATTCGAATTCAGGGCAAGCCCTCTAACATCAGAGTGATCCAAATATACGCCCCAACCACAGATGCTGAAGAAGCTGAAGTAGAGCAGTTCTATGAGGATCTGCAGCACCTGCTAGACAACACACCTAAAAGAGATGTTACTTTCATCACGGGAGACTGGAATGCTAAGGTGGGCAGTCAAATGACACCTCGAATTACAGGTAAGCATGGCCTGGGAGAACAAAACGAAGCAGGACATAGGCTGATAGAATTTTCCCAAGACAACTCACTCTGCATAACAAACACTCTCTTCCAACAACCTAAGAGACGGCTTTATACATGGACTTCACCAGATGGACAACACCGAAATCAGATTGATTACATCCTTTGCAGCCAAAGGTGGCGGACATCTGTACAGTCGGTAAAAACAAGGCCTGGAGCTGACTGTAGTTCAGATCACGAACTTCTTCTTGCACAATTTAGGATCAGACTAAAGAGATTAGGGAAGACCCACAGATCAGCTAGATATGAGCTCACGAATATTCCTCAGGAATATGCAGTGGAGGTGAGGAATAGATTTAAGGGACTGGACTTAGTAGATAGGGTCCCGGAAGAACTATGGACAGAAGTCCGCAACATTGTTCAGGAGGCGGCAACAAAATACATCCCAAAGAAAGAGAAAACCAAGAAGGCAAAATGGCTGTCTGCTGAGACACTAGAAGTAGCCCAAGAAAGAAGGAAAGCAAAAGGCAACAGTGATAGGGGGAGATATGCCCAATTGAATGCAAAATTCCAGAGGTTAGCCAGAAGAGATAAGGAATTATTTTTAAACAAGCAATGCGCGGAAGTGGAAGAAGACAATAGAATAGGAAGGACAAGAGACCTCTTCCAGAAAATTAGAAACATTGGAGGTAAATTCCAGGCAAAAATGGGCATGATCAAAAACAAAGATGGCAAGGACCTAACAGAAGAAGAAGAGATCAAGAAAAGGTGGCAAGAATATACTGAAGACCTGTATAGGAAGGATAACAATATCGGGGATAGCTTTGACAATGTGGTCAGTGAGCTAGAGCCAGACATCCTGAAGAGTGAGGTTGAGTGGGCCTTAAGAAGCATTGCTAATAACAAGGCCGCAGGAGACGACGGCATCCCAGCTGAACTGTTCAAAATCTTGCAAGATGATGCTGTCAAGGTAATGCATGCTATATGCCAGCAAATTTGGAAAACACAGGAATGGCCATCAGACTGGAAAAAATCAACTTATATCCCCATACCAAAAAAGGGGAACACGAAAGAATGTTCAAACTATCGAACAGTGGCACTCATTTCACATGCCAGTAAGGTAATGCTCTAGATCCTGCAAGGTAGACTTCAGCAGTTCATGGAACGAGAATTGCCAGATGTACAAGCTGGGTTTAGAAAAGGCAGAGGAACTAGGGACCAAATTGCCAATATCCACTGGATAATGGAAAAAGCCAGGGAGTTTCAGAAAAACATCTATTTCTGTTTTATTGACTATTCTAAAGCCTTTGACTGTGTGGACCATAACAAATTGTGGCAAGTTCTTAGTGGTATGGGGATACCAAGTCATCTTGTATGCCTCCTGAAGAATCTGTATAACGACCAGGTAGCAACAGTAAGAACAGACCACGGAACAACGGACTGGTTTAAGATTGGGAAAGGAGTACGGCAGGGCTGTATACTCTCACCCTACCTATTCAACTTGTATGCAGAACACATCATGCGACAAGCTGGCCTTGAGGAATCCAAGGCTGGAGTTAAAATCTCTGGAAGAAACATTAACAATCTCAGATATGCAGATGATACCACTTTGATGGCTGAAAGCGAAGAGGAACTGAGGAACCTTATGATGAAGATGAAAGAAGAAAGTGCAAAAGCTGGTTTGCAGCTAAACCTCAAAAAAACCAAGATTATGGCAACCAGCTTGATTGATAACTGGCAAATAGAGGGAGAAAATGTAGAAGCAGTGAAAGACTTTGTATTCCTAGGTGCAAAGATTACTGCAGATGCTGACTGCAGTCAGGAAATCAGAAGACGCTTAATCCTTGGGAGAAGAGCAATGACAAATCTCGATAAAATAGTTAAGAGCAGAGACATCACACTGACAACAAAGGCCCGCATAGTTAAAGCAATGGTGTTCCCCGTAGTAACATATGGCTGCGAGAGCTGGACCATAAGGAAGGCTGAGCGAAGGAAGATCGATGCTTTTGAACTGTGGTGTTGGAGGAAAATTCTGAGAGTGCCTTGGACTGCCAGAAGATCCAACCAGTCCATCCTCCAGGAAATAAAGCCAGACTGCTCACTTGGAATGATATTAAAGGCAAAACTGAAATACTTTGGCCACATAATGAGAAGACAGGACACCCTGGAGAAGGTGCTGATGCTAGGGAGAGTGGAAGGCAAAAGGAAGAGGGGCCGATCAAGGGCAAGATGGATGGATGATATTCTAGAGGTGAGGGACTCGTCCCTGGGGGAGCTGAGGGTGTTGACGACCGACAGGAAGGTCTGGCGTGGGCTGGTCCATGAAGTCACGAAGAGTCGGAAGCGACTAAACAAATAAACAACAAAATCATCACCCATCTCCCCCAAAAGGAGGGAGAGGCTTAGCTCAGTCCTTCTAAAGTAGTGTTTCTTGACCTTGGTGACTTTAAGATGGGTGGACTTCAACTCCCAGAAGTTTTCAGCAGGGACTCCTCAACCCACTCTGCATAGCATAGCTGGCTGGGGAATTCTAGGAGTTGAAGTCCACCCATCTTAAAGTCACCAAGGTTGAGAAACACTGTTCTAAAAGATTCCTTCAAGTAATTCCTTGTCCTTCTATACATTTCTAATAACATAGTGTGAAATGTATTAACCTTTCCTATTGCAATGGCAGAAAAGGCAACACCTTTTGCGTGTTTCCTACTGAAGAGCGAGAGGATTCCCGGGAGTCAACAGAAAAGGCTAAAAGGCAGTCTTTATCTTGGTATGTTCCCCAGCATCTCCATGGTTTAATCTTTTCCAAGACAGGCAGGCTGGCAGCATTTTACATGAACCACTTCGGTCTGCCTGAAATCTTCTGCCAATTAGGGGAAGAGAATTTTTAATAACACGCATCGATCTTTCTCCACTTCACATGTTTTGACTTGCCCACCACCTCGATAGCTGAGTGGCAAAGGGACCCACCATGTTCCCAAGGTACAGAGAAGCAAGCTCAGATTTTCCCGTTTCTGCACATGGTTGAGGTTTGTTGCCAAAAACTTCTCAAGATGGAGACATTTGGGGAAAGGGCAAATGTGCCTTCTAAGAAAGCGAAAGAGCAAATGGGGTACATTTTCTTTAGGACAAGCATGTTTGGGGGGGGGGCTGTCAAAAAGTCAAGATGGCAGTTGAAGCCATGCAATCGTAGCCCCTATGGTAACTCTTTTACCTCTTCGTGCACCCCCCCACACACACTTTCCCTTCAACTGAAGAGAGAGAAGAAGGGTTATCGAAGCTTCAGGGTTAGTGGGCAAAATTAGTTTAAGGAGGATAATTGCAAAATGGCCGTGGGACAGGACTTGTCCCAAACTGGGGAAGCTCCTTGCTCTGGCCTGCAACCCCGAGAGGGAATGAAGAAACAGAAACTGAAAAAGGCGGCGGCTAAGGATAAAGGAGAGACCTGGGGAAGCCTCGCCCTCTCAGCTCCCGGGACGAGGGTAGACTTCTCCCTACCCGGCTGACCTATGGAGGGCAATCATGGGTTGCTTTGCAGAGTGGGTTGAGGAAGTCCCTGCTGAAAAGCTGCTGGGGGCAGAAGGACCCCCCCCCACTCGAAAGCGGAAGCGGGGAAATGCTTGGGAGGAGCTTCAGCCTGACCTGGAGGGCACCATATCAGGCACTTTGAGCAGGACTTCCACCCACCTGGATGAAGCGCATAGCAGGTCACGTTGGAGCCTTCCAGCCGGTTGGCTAACTCCCGGACATACAGGATGTTGGCTAGCTTGCTGTGGCAGTAAGCTTTAAAGGCCTTCCACTTCCCCTCTGTCGGCTTGTGGATGTTCTGAAAGTCTATCTTCCCGAACTGATACGCGTCAGAGGCCACGACTACGATCCGGCTAGGGGCACAGCGCTTCAGCCGGCCCAAGAGGAGGTGGGTCAGGAGGAAGTGAGCCAAGTGATTGATCTGGAACGCCTGGTCAAAGCCATCGTCGGTTTGACCATCGCCAAAGATACCTGCCGGAAAAGCACGACGATTAAACCATCCGCAGGACGCCTCTGCTGCTCAAATCATGACCAGAATCCCTCAGGAACGAAGAGAAGCCCTTGAAACCCTCGAGATTCTCAACGATCCCCCCGCTTGATCCTCCCGGTCCCCTGGCATGTGTCTGCCCTGCACCAAAGGGGAGCAGCCCACGCCTTGCCTCCAGCCCTCCCTCACCTGCGTTGTTGATGAGCATGTCCAGACGCGGCTCGCAGCTCAGGAACATCTCTGCAAAAGCGCGCACAGAGTTCAGGTTGGCCAGGTCCAAGATCATGAGGACCACCTCATTGTTCCCACTTTCCTGGAAAGAAGGGGAAGGGACACTCAGCACGGTACGTGGCTGCTGGGGCCAGTGGCTTAGCAGGGGCTGGAGAAATTCATGGCAGACGGGTCTGCAAGTGGCTATCAGTCTGGAAAATTGAATGCAGGTAGTCCTCGCTTAACAACCAAAATTGGGACCAGAATTTCAGTTGCTAAGCAAAGCGGTCATTAAGCATATCTGACCCGATTTTGTGACCCTTTTTGTGGTGGTCTTTAAGCAAACCATGTGGTTGTTAAGCAAATCACGCAGTTCCCCAATGATTTTGCTTGCCAGAAGCCAGCCAGGAAGGTAGAAAATGGCAATCACGTGACCACGGGACGCTGCGACGGTCATAAATGCAAACTGGTTGCCAAGTGCCCAAATTGCGATCACGTGACCGCAGGGACACTGCAACAGTCATAAGTGTGAGAACTGGTTGTAAGTCGCTTTTTTAGCACTTCACAAGTCCAAATCGTCACTAAACAAATGGTTGTTAAGTGAGGGCTACCTGTGTTACTTCTGAGTCAGTGGCAGTTGCAGGGGACTGTGATCAGAGAGGGAAATACTTCTTGGTTCGGACATTTTTTGTCATTTGCTTATAAAAAAACACCATCTCCCGCTCCGGTCATCTTGGCTTTCTTGGTTGGCTATAATTACATTTTTTTAAATTTATTTGTTTTAATTAATTAAATTTTTATCGCTGCCCATCTCCCCACAAAGAAGGGACTCTGGGCGGTTTCCTAGATCTGTTGTTGTGCTCCATAAAATCGTAGCTGACTCCCAGTGACTCTCCAAGTAAAAGCCCTCCAAGCCAGAATGCTCACTGGAAGCAAGACGCATTAAAACGATCGAATTTGGGACACGTCACGGGGGCTGGGACCTCTCTGAAAAGGTGATTACAGGCACTCCTCGCTTAACAACCATTCAGTGATGGTTCTGACTTACGACGGTGCTGGGAAAAACCAACTTACAATGATCCTAACCACCACTGCAGCATCCCCATGGTCATGTGATTACGATGTGGGCACTTGGCAACTGCTTCACATTTATGACCATCACAGAGTCACATGGTCATGCGATCGCCATTTTCGACCTTCCCGGCTGGCTTTTGGCAAGCAAAATCAATGGGAACCGTGTGGTTCACTTAACTATCATGTGGTTTGCTTAAAGCCCACGGTGGTTCGCTTAATGATCGCCACAAAACAGGACATAACATTGGGTTGGATTCACCTAATGATCGCTTCGGTTAACAACCAAAACGCTGGGCCCAATTGTGGTTGTTAAGCGAGGGGTACCTGTATTTATTTTTTCAATTTGTATAGCTGCTCACCTCATAGCAATGACTGGGTGGCGTAAGACGAAGACGATAAAATCAACCACCCACATGACACACCTCCAAGATGAAAAAAGAACAGTTCCTCATTTACAGCAGAGGAAAACAACAAAAGCAACCAGCCAGCAGAGCTTGCTTAACCTCCTGGAAACTTTAGTGCCTTGCAAAACGAACAGGCTCAAGGCTACCCGAATCTCTGTTCCGCAAGGTACGTGCTGTGACAGAGCAGGCACAACTCTGGGCTCTGTCGGGGTGACAGGCCTCGTTGGATCAGGCCCTCCCTGCAGTTCTGGCGGGGCAAGCGGGAACAGTGGGATCCCACAAACAGCCCGCCCTACGTTACGTGGGGCTGCCTCAGGAATAGCCAGCACCTTGAATGGCACCCTTTCCGTTCATCTTGGTGAGCAGGAGCACTTTTCCCACAGGTGTGTCACCCCAACATAGGACGACGTTCTTTCAGGATCCTTGCATTCTGGCTTGATTTCCTAGTATTGTCTACCCTCTGAGTTGAGACAGACTTCTTCATCTCTTCTCAGCTGTCACAGGAAGTTTGCCCTGAGATCTCTACTTTTCCTGGGTTTCCTCTGGCCTCCCCTCCGCCCAGTCTTCTTTCCTTAGGCCAGTGTCTCAACCTCAGCAACTTTAGTATGTGTGGACTTCAACTCCCAGAATTCCATCCCACGCTGGCTGGGGAATTCTGGGAGTTGAAATCCACACATCTTAAAAGTTGCTGAGGTTGAGAAACACTGTTTTAGCTATCTCTGTGGCCTTGTTTGATAGCCAGTGTGTTCTCTGTTCCCTTCTGGCTCTTATTTTGTGCTTTCCAGCTTCCTCTTTTACAATCATTTTCACTTCTTCCCAGCATTCTTCAAGCTCTCTGTCCACAAAATCGAGGTCTTCGTTTCTAACCTCGAATTTATATTCTGAAATAGAAGAATACAAGGTTCTGGGTTCTATCTCATTGGGATTGGATCTCTCCGAGTCTTTTTCAGTCTGATGTGAAAAGCGATTAGCAGCTGATGGCCTGATCCACAGCCACCATCTGGCCATGTTTTCCAGTTCAGCGTGAAGTTTTCCCATCTGTTGCTACGTAAAATGTAACCTGTTTGATTGTGGTCATGTCCATTTGGAGGCCTCCAGAGGTAGAGCTTGAAATAATGTCCTAGCAACGCACATATATAGAAGTCTATCAGCTGTTGTCTCCTGTCACTGCCGAGCTCTAGCCCAGTTTCCCCAACTCCTCCGCTCCTTGGGATTCATTTAAAAGCTCCTCAGCTCCTTTTCTGATACCAAGCACCCAGAGGCCAGTTCCATCCAAGCCCATCTCTTCGGTCCAGACCCAGCTGTTTCCAGAGACCTCCCAGAGCTGAAAAAAACCTCACCACCTTCTCCCACACAAAGATGGCTCTTGTTGGCCTGCGCATGGAACAGCCAGCACTTCTGAGAAACTCTGTCTAGCAGTTTGGAGTTTCCACCCCTATTTAGCAACCTAAACTTTGCTGCCAGGTTGCACAACTAGTATCTGTGTGTCATTAGTGTCAATAATCCCTTGATCTTCCCTGGAGCTCGTCCAGGTGCAAATGAAGTCCTTCATCTCAACCCTGGTCATCTGCCTCCCCCAGAGTGAACGCAGCCCCCCACTACCACCAATTCTGTACTTGGGTTTCCTGCGTTTGGGGAGATTGCAGGGGCCAGCACCCTCAGAGTGCAATGGATGAGCCCCGCCCTGGGAAAACCACCTTCGTGATCATGGAATCTTGCCTGCCAGGCCTAGAAGTAAGAAATTAGTGCCCGTACCTCTCCCTCCTCTATCAGCCCACCTGTCACTCGGCTTTTGCAGGCCTGCATCACCATCAGGAAGAAACCTGCATCCCAGATGGAGAAAAATCATGGGAATCATAGAGCAGCGTTTCTCAGCCTGGGCCACTTGAAGATGGGTGGGCTTCAACTCCCAGAATTCCCCAGCCAGCCTTGCTGGGAGTTGGAAGCCCACCCATCTTCAAGCGGCCCAGGCTGAGAAATGCTGAGATAGAGGCATGGCAGGGCTCACCCATCTGATGTCGTACACAGCTGATTCTCCTCTTGCTCTGCTGCGGCAAGCCAGAATGACACGAGCTCCTCTGCGGGCCAGGTCCACGGCAGTGGCTTTCCCAATCCCTGAATTTCCACCTAGGAATGTCCGGAGAAAGAGTTCACCAAGAATCACCCAGCCTTTGACGGGGGAACAGGAGCTGGGCCCGCCTTTCTAAGGGCATTTGTGTGCCTGTAGAGTGCACTTACAGGTAGTCCTCGCTTAACAACCACAATTGGGACTGGAATTTTGGTTCCTAAGTGAAGTGGCCATTGAGCAAACCCGACCCGATTTTATGTGTTTTTGCAGCAGGCATTAAGCGAATCTCAGCGGTCATTAAGTGAACTGCATGGTCATTAAGTGAATCACACGGTTCCCTATTGATTTTGCTTGCCAGAAGCTGGCTCGGAAGGTCAAAAATGGCGAAGTGGGCAGAAGCACCCCTTGATCCACAGCTATTTTCACTTCTTTCAGCAATCATGCATTCCTCGCAACAGGCCATGTTCTACCAACTGCATTTCTACCCACCATCAATTTCCAGATCCATCCTCCTCAATAAATCAATCTAGATGTCATGTTCACTGATTCAATGAAGTTCATACATCGTACCGTTTCACATGCCATGGCGCTGATGCGTGTTTCTGTTTGGGAGGGAGCTGCTGTGAACCTTGTACCAAGCTCTGTATGTCAAATCAGTACAAAGGAATGTGTCTGGGTTATGTTCTCTGTTCAAGGCCTTTTCCCGCGGACCATCAGAGACCGTTAGGAGCACCTGGGATTGTGAACTTGAGAAGACTCTGCAGGGGGAGGGATTTCATTTGCACTGAGGGTTTTTCGCTTGAATTTGGCACGCTTTCATCATTCTCAGCTCTCTCTGTGATCCTGCACGCTATTCTTTAATATATCAGGTATCTTTGAATTCCTGCTCATGAGTCTGATGGTGTTCTAGAACAGGCAACCATTACACTAGATAACATTCACCACAAATTTTGTTTTGAATGTATAGTAATGTTCATAGCAGTTGTTAATAGTGAGGGAAAAGGGAGATGTTTGTTTCCCACTTCACAGTTTAAGAAATAAACATTTCCAACCTAAGAGGTGACTTCGAAAGACAAATGGGCCAAAGGTCCAAAATTATTCAACCATAAATTTGAAGACCAGTTGAAAGGAATTTTAAAAATGACCTTGGGGAAGATGTGAAAGTGCCATGAAGGGGGAAGGGAAGGAGCAAGTCATTCAGGCGGGGCTCGGAAAAGTGGTTGCACAGTCCAGAGGCAGAAGGAAGAGCGAGAAAGAAACTCAAGATAACTGTCATGACCCCGTTGCAAGGCACACGAGAGCCTCACAATGTGGGTCATGATCATCAGGAAAGAGAGGAAGGATCACAATCAAATCAATGCTCAGCTAATCACCCAAGCGTCCACACCCATGAACTGATCTACAGCTTAATAGAAGGATATCACTAGGTAATCCAGATAAGCATCGATGACACGGAAGAACTCAAGCCTTGTGCCCCGGAGGACGCACCTGCAACCAGAGGACAAAGACGGCAGCCGGGAAAACGCTCAGACACCCATCACAAATCACATCGACACCTAAATCGCCCGTCCGGTCAGAGGAATGGGGACAATGGAGGGTGGAGGAGCACGGGGTCCAGCAAGAGGGTATAAACAGGGCACCATGCCACCATGCCTCCATTCCCGTTTTTCTTTCTGTCAGCACCGTTTCAATAAACCGGAAATCCTTAATCCCTATTAAGTGAGTCCGTGTCTTATTCGGAGCGAGGCTGGCCCTGACAATAACCCACCTTGACTTCCTTTTTTTAAACAGTAATTTGATCAAAAATTACTATTAAAAAGATACAAACTAAAAGGGATCTCTTATCTGTAAACAAATCCTTAAAGCCTCGTCATTCAGTCCGGATTGGTAGAAGTCCATCAAGGGTTACCACAGAGAACAACATACCTATCTTAACCTTGATCAAATAAACCACCCTTTTGTTCCTTGATTTGATCAAGGTCAAAAATAGATAGGTTGTTATGCCACCTTCTGCGGGCAATGTGGGGAGTAAAGCTGGGATTGCCGCCTGCACCTGGGAACGGCAGCCGCAGCCGGGCAGAAACGCCTCCCGCCCGGTTTCCCCCGCCCACTCCTCTGTCCCCTCATGACTCACCCGGGCGCTTTTGGGGCCCTGGCACGTTCGGAGGCGGCCTCGCCCCAGCCGAGCCCTGCGCTGGCAGAAGCGAACGTGAAGCCGGGCTGGGAAAGGGGGCGGGGGCGAGGAGGGCAGGGCAAGGCAGGGCAGGGCGCCGGAAGAGCATACAAACAATACTTTATTGGCCAAGTCTGATTAGACATACAAGGAATTTGACTTGGGTGGGAGAGCTCTCAACAAGCCTACACAACATCAAAATTAAACAATAATAAAGCAACAACGTTATTTACTAAAACCATACAATCAAGAAAGAAAAAAGAATTGAAGGAAAATAATATTACGGCTATGAACTAACACACATTCACATTTAAAGGGAGAATTAAGGGACAGCACACTGCATCTGTTGTCTAACATATGTTCACATCCAACAGAGCATTACCGGCCACGTCGTAGCAGTCATGTCTTACCATACGTTGTCAATCATTATATCAGGCTACATCAATTAGGAGTTCAACAGAGCAATGGCACAAGGAAAAAAACTGTCTAGATGTTTTGACATTCGGTACTCTGCGGCGCTGTCCTGATGGTAGAAGTTGAAGCAGTTCATGTCCAGGATGGGAAGGGTCTGCAGGTGTCTCCTCCGCCCTCCTTTTGACCCATGCAATATGCAGGTCTTCTATAGAAGGCAGGCGGATTGCAATAATTCTTTCTGCAGGCTTAACTATCCGTGGAAGTCTGTATCTGTCCTGCTTGGTTGCGGAACCAAACCAGACAGTTACAGAAGAACAGATAACAGGCTCAGCAATTCCTCTGCAGAACTGTACCGAAAGCTCCTGAGATAGATTAAACTTCCTAAGCTGATGCAGGAAGAGCATCCTTTGTTGTGCCTTTTTGATGATAGTTCTGATGTTAAGCGTCCATTTCAGCTCTTGAGAAATTATGGAGCCCAAGAACTTAAGGGACTCTACCACTAATACAGGCACCGGCCGGGACCGCGAGGTCCGGCGAGCAGCACTGCCCGGTGGGGGACCTGCCGGGAGCTCTGCCGGGAGCGGGGCGGCAACTGGAAGGGGAAGGACCCGCCGAGGCAGCCCCTCGACCCAACCAGGGCGCGGGCGGGGGGAGCGGCGCGCGCTGCGATGCAGGTCGCGGGCAGCGTCGCCACGCCCGGTGCCTCCGGGCCGCGGGGGGGGGGGGGCGAAGGGCCCGCGCCGGCGGCAGCTTCCGACCCGGCTGAGCTCCCGGCGACTCGGCCCCGCTTCGGGCGGCTGAACCGCGGTTCCTCCCTCCGCGCCCCGTCTTCTCTGAGCCCGGCCCCAGTTCTCTCGGCCCGGCCGAGGGCCCGACGCGGGGCGCCGCGGGGCCGGGCCAAAGCGGAGCCCGGGAGACGGGGGGGCGGCTCCCCGGTCTGAAGCGACCCGGTGCAGCCCGCAGGGCCTTGCCTGCTCGCAGCCGCGCGGGGGCCACGGTCCGCTGGCCGCCACCAAGGCCGGCTGAAGCTGGCAGCTCCGCGGCGCCGGAGTGCGGCTCCCCGCGCGAAGGGCTTTCGCCCCGTGGCCCGGCCCCGGCCCGGCTCTCCTCGCGTCGGCCAGCCGGGCAGCGGAGCACCCCGCCGGCGGCCGCGCGGGGATGGGAGCCGGAGCCGGAGCGGAGGGCACCCTTGCCGGCGCGCCGGGACCGGGACCCGCCGCCGCCGCCCGCGCAGCCTCACCCGTGACGAGCACCGTCTTGCCCCGCAGGCCGACCGCGTTCCGGCAGCGGGTGGCCGCGAGGAAGTTGTAGTAGAACAGCGCGTAGAGCCCCAGCAGCAGCGCCGCACCCGCCAGCAGCGCCTCCGCGGCCATGGCTCGCTCCGCTCCGCTCGGCTCGGCTCGGCTCCGCCAGCCCAGCGCGCCGCGCCGCGCCTCCCGGGTAGCCTCGCCGCCGCCCCGCCCCCCGCCCCCCGCCCCCGCCGGCCTGGCGGTCCGCCCTCGCCCCTCGCCCCGGGCTCTCCTGGGCCCCGTCCCAGGCTCGTTCATACTTGCAGGATTCGGTTGCTACAGCGTTACAATAGAGGTACTCCTGACTCACAAAGCATTGGTTTCTTAGTTTGGTCTACCTTGCAGGGCTGACAACCCCAGTATCATATAGGGGGATAGCTATACAGGGCCAGACTTTAAAGAATTACTGCACGCACTGAAAGTGTCACATGGTTGTGCACACCTAAGCAAGGTGTTTAGAGACATTCCAAGATGTACCAGGCTGTGAAGGGACAGAGAATTGGTACCACCGACAGACAGCTGAGGTGGCTGACACTGGGAAATCCCACCAGTGGCTGGGAAGGGCTGGACTAAAAGACAGCCCCGGGGCACTGATCAGAGCAGCACAAACAGGCACTCGGCACCAGGTCCACAGAAGCAGCCGTCTACCACGACAGACAGGACCCGAGGGGCAGGCTGTGCAGAGGGGCCTCAGAGACAGTCCAACACAGTGGCAGGCTGTAAGAGGCAGGCAGGGACAACACACACTGAACGGCACAACCAAGTAGCTGGCATTGTGTACAGGAACATCTGCACAGTGTATGGGCTGGGCTGGGCTGGGCTGGGCTGGGCTGGGCTGGGCTGGGCTGGGCTGGGCTGGGCTGGGCCCCCCCAGGACAGGCAGGTTCTGGCCAATCAACCAGACTTTGTGGTAGTAGACAAGGACTAGAAGACAGTGGTAGGATAGATGTAGTGGTGCCACGTGACAGCAGCATCAGGAAGAAGGAGTATGAGAAGCTGGGGGAGTACCAGGGCCTGAAGGAGGAACTAGAGAGGATGTGGGAAGTGAAGGCCAAAGGGGCCCCAGTGGTGGTAGGGGCACTTGGGGCTATGACCCCCCAAGCTGGGAGAGGGGCTCCAACAGACCCCAGGAGCAACCTCAGAGCTCTCTGGCCAGAAGGGTGCAATGCTAGGAACAGCAAGATCCTGCGCAGAACCCTCACACTCCCAGGCTTCTGGCAGAGGACCTGAGGTTGAAGAAGATGCATACTACCCATAGGGGCAAGAAGGGATTTTTTTTTTAATGTATATATACACACAAACTTATTTCTTTTAAACAAGACTTTCTACCATTTTATCCTGAACAGATATTAAGCCCTGACATTTCCTGTATCTTCTCTTAATCAATTAAACCTTTTTCAATGCTGGGATTTGCTTGGCTTTTTTCCAGTCCCTGGGGAGCAATGCTGATTTCAGGGGAAAGCTGGACAATTGCTTGAACAGCCATTTCCCATTCCTTGTGTTCATAAATCCTCGGTTGAATACCATAAGCAGCCACGGATTTATTATTCTTGCCAGCCAGGCTCCTAGTCGTATCTCTGCTTGCCTCCATTTGCTTCATCCTTTTGGATTCCAGTCCTGAACAAGAGTTCAAACAAGGATGCTCAACCCCACCTCCATTTTTCACAGGGAAAACAGATGCCAAGAGATCAGTGCAAGTACAGAGCATCCTTCTCCTCCTTTGCAACACCTAGAAGGCTGTTCTTGTTCACTTCTTTGGAGAGAGGTTTTTAAATTGCTGGTTTGATGAGCTGCATGCTCCTCCAAGCCGTGACTTGCCTTCTTGCTAAAGTGACTTGCCTTCTTGCTAAAGTGACTTGCCTTCTTGCTAAAGTTGCCTTCTTGCTAAAGTTGCCTTCTTGCTAAAGTGACTTGCTTTCTTGCTAAAGTGACTTGCCTTCTTGCTAAAGTTGCCTTCTTGCTAAAGTGACTTGCCTTCTTGCTAAAGTTGCCTTCTTGCTAAAGTTGCCTTCTTGCTAAAGTTCATTCCTATTTCTTCCCATTGGAGCGAATTTCCAATGTTTAAAAGCGTCCAGCTGTCTCCCTTGTAAGCCTACATTCAGCAGTCATTCCGCACCACGGAGGGACCAGCCTCCTTTCCTTCCATGAACAGTCCTTGCCTCTGACCTAGGAGCCCAGAGTCAGAACTGGCCTGGAGAGAACCAGCTGTTTATCCCTTGATCCTATGAGCCATTCCTTCCCCTTTCCCTCGGGCCAGACACGACAGCAGTTGCTGCTGGCAAACTCTGTGAACAGGGAGAGTTAAGCAGTACGATTGCCTTAACTTTCCCTCGGGTCCTCAGGTAGCGACAGTCTTCCCAATGCAGCTGTTTCTGTCCAGTTGCAGCCACACTTGCCCTTTCTGAACGGAAGCCATCGGTGGGGAGGCCCGGGATCCCTCTCGTCTTGCCAGCCCACCTGAGGTGGAAAAGGGTCTTACCACCTGGAGGGAGGCTGCCTGGGGGGGCAGAGTGCCTGAATGGCTAAGAGCACCCACTTGGTGCCAGGCGTGGTCAGAGATTTTGGTTTCAGGTTCCTGGCAGTCAGTGCAGAGCAGTGTTTCTCAGCCTCAGCAACCTCCAGTCTGTGGACTTCAGTGCCCAGAGTTCTGGGAATTGGCACCCACAGATTGGAGGTTCCCGAGGTCGAAAGCACTGGTGTAGGCAATGCAGTCTTCCCAGGAAAAAGATCTTCTCCCCTCTTCACAAACCACCTGGAGTCCAAAATATCCCCAAGAGCAGGCGGCCAGGCAGTGGCATACAATCACAGCCCAAGGGGGAACAGATTAACCTCCTCACCAGCCACCGTTTGCTAGACAGCTCCGGTGGCCGAGCATTATGCCTCACGGAGCAATGTAGGAATCTCTGACCCCACAAAGGCAGCTCTCTGGAGCGGCGCTGGACTCTGACTTGGCCGACGGAGCACGAGTTGGCCCAGGGAGGCTGATGGGCTCTAGGTCTGGAAAAACGGATGTCGGTCCTGCCAGAGTTGCCTGTCTGCAACCAAGTTTTTCTGGATAGGCAAGTTTGTCAGGATCTGGCTCGCTTTCCCAGCTTGCCCAAGACGGGGACAGGAGCACTTGAGTTCCTGGGTCTGGGAAAGGAGCATGCGCGCAATCGCAGCAATGGCTCCAAGCCCTTGAGGCAGCCGTTGTCACGGTGTCCCCACTTCACAGGGACCGAGGACCACCGCCAGGAAGCCTCCGGGGCCCAGGAATTCTGCTTCCACTCGCCATCCACGCCTCGGTGCAATTCGCCCTATGTAAGTAGCCTTCCTACCGGGCTCTCCCCCCACTGCCCCCGGCTAATAAAAGCAAGCTGCTCAGAGCACTGGACTGTTTTGGCCTTATCCCTCCCCAAAGCGCGCTACTCACAACACACCCTACCGGCTCCGGATCTGAGCCACAACAGGGAGGCTGGATTCCACAGAAGTGCAGAGTGCTGGAAGGAGTCACCGCAGGCAAGATTGCGATGTGCAATGTTCTGTTCTGCAGACCAGAAAAATGCCAGGCTGGCACCAGTGTGTGTGTCTGTGTGTGCACAGGTTCCTCTAGAAAATGACCCCTGGCCTAGTAGTGCACTCATGTGGGCAGTTAAGCATTTGCACCGGCTGACAGAAACGGGCCCGTGGCTTGCAAGGCACAAGATCAGCTGCAGAAGTCGCCCAACGGAAACGCAGGCAAAGCCAGATGCTCCTGGAGGGTGTGGTGCGTGGGTGTGCTGTGCTGTGCTGGAGACGGGGGCAGAAGGCAAGTGAAAAGGGTGGCCAAGGCCTGGGCTACCTGCGCACGCTTTCAATACCGGCAGGTGTGTGTATTAATACAGACAGAATGCCACTGGAACAGCCAAGGAAGCTTTTGGCTTTTTGTACAAAAGACGTCAAGATCAGGAGAGAGCCAACGCTTCTCCAGGGCGGAGGCCGGGAGAGAAGGCCCACGATCCCTCCATCCATCAGACCCTGCAAAGCAGCCGTTCTGTCCCCACAGCACACACCTGGGGGTGGGGGGTGGAGATGGAGGCCCCTTGCGCACAGCCGGGGGGTCATCTCGGGGGACCCTGCCAGCCGTCTCGCTAGGGAGAGGTGGCAGCAGGCACCTCCCCTCCGCGGGTGGGCACCGAGAGCGTGGGCGTGGACCGCGACGGAGCAGGGGCCGAGCAGGGAGAGGGCGTCCACGGGAAATCCCGGCCCACTTAACGGGGAGTCTCGACAGACAGGCAGACACCAGCGAGTGCCGTATTTTGTTGTTTTATATACAGAATACAGGAAAAAAGTTTCCGTAAAGCCTAAAACATCGCAATTACTTCTGTACATCAGAACTTAGCTGCTGAGAGAACAGGATGGTGGGGTGGGGGGCAGGGAGGTATTGGAACAAAAGGGCGGAAACAGGCTTACGACAAAAAACGCTTTGCTACAATAGACAACCGGAGGCAACGTCATACCACACGTACCACTGTACACAGCTTAAAAAACACGGAAAAATGCCGTCAGTTGATGTATTTACACAGAACCCCAAATACTTCTCACCGTCTGAAAACAGGATGGACGCCAGGATAGAGGACCGTGGCTCCCTCGGCCCCGGCCCCCAGCAGTGCCGCGGGGCAGGAGGGGAGGAGGCCCAGGACGCGGGAACGGGAAAAAAACAACCGGCATGAGGGGGGCGCATCTTTACATTAAATAAAACAATGATAGTTGTATAGATTTTGCTGTATGAAAACTGTATTTCTCTCTTTTTTAATATAAAAACTATTGTCACTGGCACAAAATAGAACAAGTTTTTGATTATTTTACAACTGCAAGGGAGCGCTTGCCTCGGGCCACATCCATGAGCCCCCCCTCACTGGCTCCACCCAGCACAGCCTCCGCACGCGGCAGTTTCCTTTCTTCTTTAAATGAAATGTATAGTACAAATATATGTGCAAATGCCCCTAAAACTTGAGCAAACCATAAAAAAATTAAAGTTCTTCGTGTCATGCAAAGGGCATCAAAAGTCTGCGGCCCACGTAGGAAAAAAAGCGGACAGGCGTGGCGCACGGGCGTCTCGCGTCGTAGGGAGGGCTCTCCCGCCTCCCGCTCCCGGCTCCTACGGCACGGAGTTGGACCGGAGCACGGGGACCTGGTGGGCCTTCGGGGATGGCTTCTCCTCCAGGTCCACCTCCGGGACCGAGGCCGGCGCGTCCCCCTTGGGCTGTTTGGTCCCGAACTCCGTGATGCTGAAGACGAACTGCAGGCAGCCGAGCTTGATGTAGCTGCCGTGGTGCAGCAGGGCCGTCCCCTCCCACCCTGCCCCGCTGCCGCCGATCAGGCTGGAGCTGCTGGCTCTGCAGCTGCAGGGGGGCCGGGCCTGCCCCTGGGCCTGGGCCCTCATCGCCACCGCGGCCGCCTCCTCGCTCGGCGGCGGCTCCTCCTCCGGCGGCTTCCGGCTCTTGTGGCGCTCTGGAGGCAGAACACACAGAGGGTGGATGCAAGGGGGGGGGCATCTGCTCTCAAGTCCTGAGCCAAGACAACCCAGCGTGGCGTCCCCTTTGATTACGCAAACGAAATGGCATTTCATGATTAGCTGCAATCTGCGCTACGCTGCGTCATCTTTTGGGGATCCTATCGCCTACGACGGAGAACTGGGTTGATCCCCCCGGCTGGCTTCTACGGTCCGAGAAAGGCCCGGCTCAGGCTTTCCTGCTGCAGTGGCTGGCTGCTGTTGATAATTCCAGCTCACACAAGTGGGAGGGCGAATTCTGCATTCCCTGCTTGACAGCTCGGTCTTGTCTACACACCACACGTCACTGTTGCAAGCGCCACAAAAAAGATTTGAGTGTCAGAATGAGAAGGAAGCAGAAGAGAATCCAGTGAAACAAAACAGTTCAATTTGGGGAATCGGATGCCCATGAAAGAACCAACCTCAAGGAGGCAGCACAGCAAAGTTTCTCAACCGTGGCAACTTGAGGATGTGTGGACTTCAACTCCCAGAACTCCACGGCCAGCATGCTGGCTGGGGAATTTCGGGAGTTGAAGTCCACACATCTTCAAGTTGCCACGGTTGAGAAAGACTGCAGTAGAGGGTCAGCACCGAGGCTACGGGATGAATTCTCCCTGGGCTGGGGCGCCATGGGGTCAAGGACAGCCCGAGAGAAAGATTTCCCAGTGTCCTGGTTAGCTGCGCCTCAGCCAGAAATCTCAAAAGACCGGGCAGTCTGTGTCTTCACCGTTCCAAGGACATCTGAGCCACGTGGCTTTTCTTCAGGTTAAAAGGAAAAGCATTTAGTGGTGCTGAGAATTCAAACAGTCCTTTCTGGACTGAATGCACTTTCCTTTGGCAAAAAATTGGAAGGAGCCCGGGAACACCTTTTCCCACTACAAATTTTATTAAAAGACAAACAAGGCCCTCCTCCTACAACTTTCCTCTGGGTAGCTACAACAACACAGGGGAGTAGGAAGGTCTTGTGTGTTGACACGCCGAGTGCCATTTAGAGGAGGACGGCTCAGCAGGAAGCTCACAGCTTAGAAAGGCACAGACGGCAGCTAAGTATGAAACGAGGTTCCAGATATTCCAGCGTGTTCCAGATCCGGGTGAGCCACATGCCACTCACGCAGGAGCAACGTGTGAAAATGTTTCTCCCTTGCAAGCAGCATAGAACCTGGAGCCAGCCAGCATCAGATACGGGGGACCAGGACGGTCTTGGGGGAGCGGGGGGCGCGCACCTACACGGGGTGTGGAGGCTCCTTTTGGCCACGGGCAAACGGCCCTGGGAACTTACTGAGCACGTGCTGTACTTTGGCAACCAGGCTGCTGGGCGGGACGAGCGCTGTCTTCTCAGAGAAGTCGCACGAGTACAGGACGTTGTCCACCGTTGTGCCGTGCTCGCTGTAGTTGAGCAGCTCGTAATGTTTGGTGTTCTGGGGAAGAGACCCAGTTGCGCCCAATCTCAGAATGGCTGTGGTTGGGGAGAAGCCGGAGGAGAGGCCTCGTCCCTCTCTGGACACCCCCCAACGGTCCTGGGCCAGCCTCAGCCCAAAGCCTGTGCCCCTCCCCTCCTGCTGCCATTCACCTCGTCGTAGAAGATGCAGGCGTGTCTGCCCGAGACGTAGTTGCAGTGACCGTAGTCTGTAAGGCACACGTCCATGTCTGCTCCTGCCGGACAAAGGAGGGGGATCAGAACTGCAGCCCGGGGGCGGCTGTGTGGGTGGGCAGGCAGGCTGTCCCCGCTGCCGGCTGGAGCCAGGAAGTCCTCGGCCAGGGAGCGGGGCCAGGGCACCCGCCCGGAAAGTAGAGCTGGCCCCGATGCCTGCCCTTCCACGTTGTTTTACGTAAGGAACGTTTCAGCTGCTGCCCAGAGGGCGACTTCCTCAGCGAGGGGGGCAGAGAAAGCCTCAGGAGTGCCTCCCAAGCCACAGCAAGGGCTGCCAGGCTCCTCTCCCCGGAGAGCCGTGTGCATTCACCACCTTCTCCTACCCACACCTGCCAGCCATGCAGAGAACCGGCCCTTGCCTGTCCCGATGTAGAGGGTCCTGTAGCACATGCTCACAGCACTGCCCGTGCCCAGGAGAGGGTAGAAGACAGCCCGGGCCTGCACCTCCTTCCTCTGTCCTGAAAGGCAGAAAGATGCCCTGGGTGCCAGGCGCCTCCCGCGGCAGGAGAAGGGATGCTCAGAGCCCAACATCCCCCTCTGGTCGCAACTGGGAAGAATTGGGTTCGGCTCCGCTTAGCTTACCCACGGTCCCGCCTCCCCAGGAAAAGTGGGAAAAGAGGGCTTCTGCATCCCCCGTAGCCCTCCTGCTCCATTTTCTGCCACCTTGCTGCTCCTGGGCCAGAGAAAGGCTCGGCAAAATCTGCCCTGGGAGGAATTTGCTTATCAGGCAAATAAACGGTGCTGCTGTGACAGGGTGCCGATGTTCAAAGGCGACTCAAGAGTTATCGGAAAGCTGCAGGCATCCAAGGCGTCTGTCCTCCTCCGAGGCAGCTAAAAGCAGTGCTTGGGACCCAGACCGGGGGAGGACCGCCTTTGCTGGCTAGATTCAACCCAGCCAGACCACCACCTGCCAGCCGTGCTTTGCTCCAGATCCCTGCTCTGAGCAAGGGTGGGCTCCTCGCATGCTCTCAGGGGTTACTTTGTACTCTGATTGTACGACACTTGGTGAGCAAAGCAGGGAGACAACCAAGAAAGGCGGGGGTCTCTGCCTACCTCCTTTCCAACCCCCTTTTGTGGTGGCCATCCTCCCGGGAAAGCCCAGGACCGAGGCCGCACGGCCTACCTCCTACAGGACTGCTGGCAGAACTGGGCGGGCGGCTCCCCGCGTTGTCGGCCAAGGGCTGGGCTCTGGAAGCGAAGAGCTGGTGTATTCTCTGCAAGGCCAGGAACTTGATCAGTTTCTCATCCAGCATACCGATCTCAATCTCTGCTAACGAAAAGGCGACGGGCTCGATCAGCTGAGTGCCGGGACGGGGCAAGGGGCCGGCCCAGTGGCTTTCAAAGCAACCAGGGCACCGGCAGCAGCCCCGGGGGAAACCTGGGGCCTGGCCGGCCCAAAGGGCGGCGCGTTCGCCCAGCCGGTAACGGAAGAAAGCAAGAGGTGGGCGGCTTGGCCACGCGTCGACGGGAGCGGCACTGCGTCCTCCGGCAGCCTTCGGCGTGTGGGTGTGCGTGTGCACGTGTGGCGGCCGTGGCAGGAACAACTGCAGCCGCAAGACCAGCCGGGGGGCGTTTGCCAGTCCTCACCTCCACTGCCATCGATTAATGCTTTCACGGGACCAGCAACGTCCACTGCAGCCAAAGAACTGGAAGGGAGCGAGGAAGGGGTAGCTAAAGCGGGAAGGGTGCTTGGGCTGACCTTTCCATCTGGAGATGAGAGGAAAGGGAACAGTTCGGTGAGGATTCTTGGTTACCGTTAAATTTTCCAGATCCTGGCAGGCCCCTAAACCAGTTTACGACCAAGTTAGTACAATGAGAAAAGTAAACTCTCAGAAATTGCTATAATTAAGAGTGGGAGACTGTAAAAATCAGAGCAAAAGTATTTCTGGTTGAGAAAACTCTCGTTCTTCCGCCCACTGGTCCACATTCAGCTTCTGGAATGGTCTATACACACGGCTCTCAGTGAGCTCCTGCTGCTGCTAATGCTCTCCCCATTAGCGCCACTGCTGCTGTCTCCCTCTGACCCCTCCTGGGGAGAAAAGGAAGCTGCCTCCCACGGAAATGGACCGGGGGGGGGGGGACCCTGCTTTGGGAAGCATCCCTCAGGCATGAGGGCCTGGGGCTGCAAGAGGGTGGAGCAGGCTCAAGCCAGGGGCCTCGGCTTCTGCAGCCTGCGTTTATCTGGTTGCCACGTCCAGGCGGGACGACTGAAGCTGCGGAGGCCACAATCGCCGAGCACGGCTGGATGGTCACCTCGGCACCACCCAGGTGTCCACAGCAAACCCATCCCCACTTCCTGCACTGGGAAGAGGCCCTGCCTTCTGAAACGGACAGGCCTTTCTTCACTTGGGGCTGCTTGCAGGGCGGGGCAAGGGCCCCAAGCCCTCCCCACCTGGCTGCACACTCACCTGGAGGTGGGGCTGATGAGCAGAAGCCGTGGGCAGGGGTGATGGCAGAGCCACCCTCGCCCACAGCCGCCTGGGGAGGAGTGAGTGCCCACGTGGCGGTCGGGGGAGAGTCTGCTGCCCCCAGATCCGTGGTCAGCAGAGGCCCAATCTGCGCCCGAGCGTTCTTCCGCTGCCACGCGGTGGCAGCTTCCAGGCTGAAGCAAGAGCTGGGGACGGAAGCCAGCAGGGTAGTGACTGGCACGGCGACCTTGTGGGGGCACGGCACAGGCCCCACGGTGTTCTCCGTTTTGACGACTGCACCGGCCACATGGTTGAGAAGCCCACAAGCGGCCGGGGGAGTGCTGGGCCTGGGCCAGGGCTGCTGACGAGGAGACAGGCCGGGGGCCGCCCCACCTTGCCCGCTCGGCCTGGGAGAGGCGGGTGTGGAGGCATCGACGTAGAAGCCAGGGCCGTTGATCTTCACCTCCACGGTGCTGCCAAGGCCATTGGATGTCCCACACAGGGGGGGCTTTGTGGGCCTGTCCGCACATGAAGGGAATGGGGTCTCGTCCTGCAGGGAGTTCTGGGGGAGGCGCCCGGAGGTGCAAGAGGCCGGGCAAACGGGAGGGGTGCTCAGCTTGTCAGCCGCCTGGTGTGGACTGGCAAGGGAGCCGTCGGCCGCCAGCACCGGCTTCACGTCTGCTTTTTCCACCTGCTCTGAGTCCCAGGGCAAAGGTGCCTGCTTGGTGGACAAGTGTTTCAGGATGCTGCACTGCAGGGCGACGATGCTGCACAGCCACTAGGAACAGAAAGGAAGGCTGGGTGAGGGCCTGGGAGGGGCCCCGCGGTCCGCTCCGCCCCAGCCTCAGGACCGGGTTTGCTCCTGACCGGGGCAGCCCTGCCTCGGCCCAGACGTTTCTGGCACGGCATCAGCTGTCTGGGAATGCTGCGCCCACCTGCCTCTGGCAGCCGGGCCTGGATGCGAGCAGGGCCGCTCTTCCGAGAGGAACGCTAATCCTCTTCCCGAAGGCCCTGCCAGAGGAGGAGCCCTGCTGGAAATGTCTCGGCAACCCTCGTGTCTACCAAACGCGCAAGAAACAGGAAGCCGTTTCTCTGACGAGCGCGCAGGAGTCCTCCTGCGGCCAGAGGAGGACCTGCTGGGAAGCAGCATTTTGGTGGTGCGCTTTCTCCTCCAGGAATCTCAGCACCCGGCCTGGGGGTTTCAACTCACCAGCCCCCTGAAATCTGTTTTGCGCTGCTGGCCCAATTATTTCTTATAATCCCACACCCATGCGGCTGTTCTCTCTCGCTCTCCTAGCAGCCCCTCAAAGCAGGGCTGAGGAAGCTCTGCGGGGCAGAGGAGCCGAATCTGCCCGGGGTTCCCCGCCCGGCCCTGGATGCGAGGCAACCTGACTCGGCCCTCCACAGAGGGGAGGCGCAGGGCTAACGGCCAGGCGGTGCCGGGAGGGCTTGGCTGTGCTCGGGTGGACTTCCTCCGCTGCGCAGTCGGGTCCGACTCAGCTGCTCTCAGAACTGGAGGAGGGGCGTCTGAGGCAGCCCGGCACAGTGGCAACCCCTGCCTCCCCCCCCCCCCCCCCCCGTCAAAGATGAGGCTTGTCAGCCATTACCTCTTGCTGTTCCGACTGGGCAGCTAAGTGCTGGGAAGTGTTGCCGCGGTGCTTACGCAAAGGCTCCTCGGAAACGCCGTTGCAGATAAGCTCCCCATCTCGGATGGCCGCAGGCGCTATCAATGCTGGTGGGATCCGATACTGGGACTTGATAGCATCCGGGACCTGCGGGCAGCAGAGAAGGCGGCCTGGTGCTTGGAGCCTTCCGGACGCCACCCTTCCAAGCAGCGAGGCTGCCATCTCTCGGCAGGATCCCAGCATTACAAGCACAGAGGGAGCGCGCAGGGAAGCCCACCGCTCGCCGGTGTCACCCGCAAGGGGCCGCCTCGTGCCCTGTCACCCACCTTCAGCCCCTTCCTCTTCACCGACTGGACCACTCGGCGGTTGGGTGGGTGTTTTTTATGGATTCGGTTTAAGAAATCCACTTTCACCACGTGCTGCGAGATGGTGTCCTGGAAACGGTCAAACACCTGGCACCGGTTGCTCAGAGTCATGTTCTTCTGGTTCAGCTGGAAGAGACAGGCCATCCTAAGGGGACCCCACAGGCCGTCCCGCCCCCCCCCCGAGGCGAGGCCCCAGCTTACCACCACGTGCTCAATGTGATTCGGGCACATCCACCTGCCCAGCGGCATCGCCGTGAGTGGGGGCTCCAGGCAGTCCATGTGGAACAGGAGGGGGCAGTAGTCGCACTGGATGAGAGGGGCCACCCGGCAACTCCTGAAGGAGGAGGTTGGAGTCTTTACTCACGGAGCAGCACGGGGGAGGTGCCCTCTCATGCCCGGTCCACCTAGTCCAGGACCGTCTCCTGCGACGGTCCACACTTTCCAGCCCATGGCCTCCTGCTCCTGCCAAAGGGAGCTGCCCCGGGAACAGAACCTCAGCACCCCTGCAAGCTCCCTGAGGAGGGTCCCCTCGCGACCTGACCTGCAAAGCCCAACCACGGGGAAGCAGAAAAAGAGGAATTCTGCCTCAGGACTCAACAGGGCCAGGCCAGCAAGGAGGGAGCCTTAAGCTCGGGTCTGGGTGGGGCTGTCGCTGGGGAGGGGAGGGGCGGGTTACGGGTATTGGAAAGGCGGGGGGGCCGTTGAGCTTCTGAAATGGGGAAAACCTCCCCTGTCCCGTGTGCAGAGGCGAGACCCCCAGCCCCCTCCCTTCCAGCCCAGAGACGGCGGGGCCTCCCAGCGCAGGCCAAGCTGGTACCTGCTGCACGTGAAGCAGACTTTCACCGGCAGGGGGACCAGCCCATTGTGGTCCAGCTCGTGCTGTGCTTTCTTGACATTCTTCCCGGAGGTCTCCTCCTTTCTCCTCCTCTTGCTGGTACCTGGCAGGGGGGAAGGGGAAGCAGGGCTGGGTGGTGTTGGGGGCCTGAGAAGGAAAAGCCGTGCATGCCCGCACCCGAGGCAGAAGACCCCCTCGCTCAGGCTCAACCTCCAGACCGTGTGCCTGGCCCAGGCGACGCCAGAAGCGGCGCGGAAAACGAGCCAGGCCAGATGCCCGGGATGCTCCTTCTGGTGCCGCCGCTGCTGCTGTGGGGCTGGCACTGCCCCTCCTGGGACCTCGGGAGCCGCACGCACACACCGAGCGAGAGCCGCCGCCGCTCACCTGGCAGGGCCGTAGTGCAGGTGAGCTCGTTGGGCAGCTGGAACTGGGTGGGGTTCCTCTCCATGGCGGCAGCAATCAGCAGCTCAAAGGGCCGCTTCAGGTGGGGCTGCCCGCCCTCGGCTTCCACACCGGGGACGGAGTCGTCGTCCACGTCGATGATGTCCTCGTCCACGTCGTTCTGCTCCGAGTTGGGGGTTTCGGTGCTGGTGTTGGATGTCGGCGTGCCGGGCCGGCTCGCTCTGCGCTCCAAGAGCCGGGCGTGGGGAAGCGTCCGGAGGCTGCCGCCGCCCGCCCGGTCCAAGTAGTCGGCATCGCTGATTGGAGACGAGGTCCTCTTCCCAGATTTGTCAACCAAACCGTTCATATGTCCGAGCTCCTTTTTCTGCTCCCTCTTCTGCAAGCACAAAGGAGCCGTCAGTCTTCCCACGGAAGCCCTGGGCGGTCAGAGGATCGGTGTGCTTGTGTGTGTGACCTCTTCCCCGGAAACCCAAAGAAGTTACCCTGGTGGGTGTTTTGTGGCACAGCTTTTCTTTGGACACTGCCTTGCCCTTCTACTACAGTAACCGACAAAAAGTGGCACATTAAAAAAAAAGCTTTAAAATGTGTTTAAAAATTACAATTCAGCTGCATAAAAGCAGACAGAGACAGCAGCTAAGGAACTGTCTTGGCATCACAACCACCCTGGTTTGGGGGAAAGAGGAACAATAGGAAGGAGGCTGATGAGTTTCTGGACTACTTAGGAAGGACTACTGTAACCCTGCTTCCCTCCAGATGTCTTAGGACCGTACGTTTCCTTGGCTAGGCTTTCTGGGAATTGCGGCCCCCACACATTTGAAGGGCTGCATGCTGGGGAAAACAGCTGCCGCTTGCTGGCTTCTGCAGCATCCTGGCTGTGCATTTTGAAACCAGCGAGCCATGCTAAAGGGGAGCCCTGATAAAGTGTGTCACGACCACAGCGCCTGAAGGGGAAGGATCGCGGCTATCCCAGTTCTGAACAAAGAGCCTCCCCCAGATTCTATCACCATCTTTTCAGAAGGCAAACCAGATGTGATTCAAGATGATACCACCCTTGGAAAAAAGACACCAGGCCAGGAAGAGCTAATGGAGCTGAGCAACCTTAGCTTCGAGACAGGTTTTTGTTCACTCGTTCTATCAACACAAATCCTTGTTAATAAAAGAATGCCAACAGTTCACTGGGCTACTGAGGGTAAAAAAAGCAACCCGAAACTTAAAGAAGTTCGGAGGGGGGAGGGAGGAAGGGACTCCCTTTGGGCACACACACGCTTTGTTGAGTGCCATGGCCCAACAGACACAAGGGATATATTAAAGGAAGATGCTGGTGGTATCAAGGTGTCAGAGCAGGGGGCAGCTTGGGGCAAGGGTGGTGCGTTTCAGATAGAACTGAGACTGCTGTTCAGTTAAACAGCTTAAAGGCTGCACATCAATTGCCCAAACTGAGGAAAGGCAGGCCAAAAGGTCACATCTGGGGGAGCCCAAGAAGGCTGTGCAGCCCTTAAGCTGGGCTTTTCATGCTTTGGGGTCCATCAGCTGCCACCAGGTCATTTTCAACTGGAGGTGTCAAGGACCTGGGACTCTGGGAAGGCACTAAGAAGCCCCTCTTCTTACCCACCCCTACTCGCTGAATCAATGCCTCCCCTATTTTTAACACTTTTAAAATCAGCCCATCACTAACATGCTGGTTTGGGAACTGATCCATTTTGGAAGCAGCAGCAGCAGCAGCTGGAGACGCTATCCCCCAGATGCCCGGGTACCAGGGTTGGAAGGAAGACCCTGGTATCTCAACGGGCAGAAGGCTCTCCCAGCCCTGCTGCTGCTTCTTTCCCTTCAGGCTGGCAGCCCCAGGAATCAGTATCTGCATTCAGCTGGGCTGGCTGCAGGGAAGGGCAGGCCCCTCCGACAAGTTGGAGCCCAGCCCAGTCACCTCCCCTCATTCCATTTCCCACGGATGAAGGAAACAGGCATAATTCATTCTCTCCCTGCTGCTGCTATGGAAACAATGGGAGGTCATTCCATGCTTTCTGAACCTCCCTGAACCTGCCGGAAGGAACTGGGGGCTTGGCAACCGAGGCAGCCAGCCTGAAGGGAAAAGGGGCCAGTGCCAGCATCGCCGGCATGCCCCATCCACAGCTGCAGTTTGCTCGAGAAGGCAGAGACGGTGGCCTTTCCAAGTCAAGCTGCCACGGCCGCCCTAGACTGAGGAGGAGGTTATTCACACAGGACACGTCAGCCTAGCAAGGTACTTTTTGGGGTGGTTTATCTAGCTTCTCTTAATCATGCACTTTCCCCCTTAAGAGAGAGGTGCAAAAATGTGTTCTCCATTCAAAGATGCTCTGGTCTGCCGCAAAAGTACCAGCTGTGCTTTTTCAGGCCTTATTTCTCACAGCTGTCGGGATCGGTTCTGTTGTTTCCAAAGGGGAAGGAAGGGTGTGTGTGTGTGTCTGGATGCCCAGGAGGCTGAGAATCTCATTACCTTCCTGCGCACGGTACAGCGATGGCACATCCACTCCCCGGGAGGCAGCATCTCCTCGCTCAACGGGGGATTGCTGTGGGAGGAGAGAAGAAGCACATGTGAGCCACACGCATCCTGGGGCCGAGATCCGGAGTCACGACAAATGAGCTGCAGTGAAACACATCCCAGACAATAAGCACAGCAGCCCCTTTGCCTGCAGGAACTGGAGGGCGCCCAGCTTCTAAGTTCTGCTCGGACTGTCAGACTTCAGGTACTGGCATCCCTTTGCCTGTGACAGGGGAATCCCCTCCCTCTGCTGGTCCCCCCGAGCAGAGCTCTCCTGGGCCGGGACTCCTCTCTCCTGCCTCATCCACCGCTTTTCCAGAGTTCTCCCCCAAGCACCGCGGGATCAGCGAGCAGCTGCATCCTGGGACCAGTCACCCTAAACCTCTCGCTGGCGACCAAAGGCATCCAGCCACTTGCTTATACTCCGAGGCCAGCTGCAGCACCTTCTGGGCAGTGGCTAATGCTTCTCACCCAGGAGTTGCCTAGAAGAGGCCTGCACAGCCCGCAGGCCACTGGCGTTTTTAGGAAAGTAATACGTTTGTCGTCCCCCCCACCAAAGATGTGCTACCGAGCGCCTCCAAGCCTCGCTGCTGCTGTTCAGCGTGCCGGATATTCATTTGCTGCCCACAATAATTTTTAATTCATCAGTGTGGCCCTTTCCCCTCTATGAGTTATGCAGGCCTGATCTAAATAATAATAAATAAAAGCTGTTCCTGGCTGTAAACAGATTCCACACACCTGCTGTGGCTGTCAATTATTTGGAGCTTTTATTCAAATTCAAAGCACCAGTTTTAACCACAAAACCTTGCAACAGCTTGACACACACACGGAAAAGGGCATTCTGCTGTGACAGCCCCAAACTTTGGGGACTTAGGTGACCGCTCTCATGGCTTTCAGGAAAGATGTGAAGAGAGATCTGCTTAAAGTCGGCCTTTTAAAGCACTGCAAGCATTTTTATTGTGGTTTCAATCTTGTAAAGGCCACCTTACTCTTAGAAATAATAAAAATGGATTATAGGAATGTTTATATTAAAAGGTGGGCCCCAAGGCCTGAAAGCCATCTTGAGTCACGATGTGGCTTGGCTGCCCCCCCCTCCGCCCAAGAACTCGGCAGCTTTTTGCTCCACGCTGAGTTGGCAGCCTAGTTCTCCATCCCGTTTAGGGAGGGCTTGTGATTCAGAAACACCAAGAAATGTATTTTGAGACTTTCCTTCTTGAACAGCAAGCTAGCGGGGTAGGTCTGGGGCAAACCTTACAACCAGAGTCCTGAGGGGTCTCAAACACAACCACACTGATTGTGGCACCTGATTTGTAGGCAGCATCTATCTAGCAAGGGAAGGAGGCAGCATCTGGATACAAGAGGTCCCATTTGACATGAAGTCACAGAAACCTCTTAGCGGGACCCAGAAGGATGCTGAGGATATCGTTATATGACATATGCTATGCTAGGAGAAGTAGCTTAATGTTTTCCTGAGCGATGACACCCATTATTTCCACTCCTGACCGATCTGATCTTGAGGAAGTCTTAGGTTCCTACCTATGAACTTTAACAGCTGTTGGCCACCATGAAGAAATGCTGGCTTGTTAAAGGGTATCAGCAGAGCTCTGAAGCTGGATCAGGTCATGGCCAACTGACTCCTACATTCTGTTTCCACAGAGGCCAACCAGTTAACCCTAGTGAGAAGCCCCCAGTAAGACTGAAGAATAACTGCATCTTCCCACATGTACAGTTGTGATCGAAATTATTCAACCCCCTTTGCAAATCAGGTTGACCGTCAAAATGTATAGACTTTCAGCTGTTTGCAATGAACAAATCAAACACAAGCAATTGAAATAGCTCAACACAACGAATGCATCAAGTGGTGTCCCCAAAGTCAACTGAAAATGCAACTTATAATGACTTCCCCAGTCTCAAAATTATTCAATCCCTTCATGGCAAGCATCTTCAGTACTTAGCAGAGCACCCTTTTGCTGTTGTGACCTGCTGCAAACGAGGTGCATAGCCCGACACCAGCTTCTGGCAACGTTCCTGAGGAATCTTAGCCCATTCCTCATGAGCAATGGTCTCCAGTTCAGTAATATTCTTGGGTTTGCGTGCTGCAACCGTCTTCTTCAAATCCCACCAGAGATTTTCTGTGGGGTTCAAGTCAGGTGACTGTGATGGCCACAGGAGGCCAGGACTTCTTCTGCATCCAAGCCTTAGTGGAATTTGAGGTATGCTGTTGGAAGGTCCAATGACGCCCAAGCTGCAGCTTCCTTACAGACGGCATGATGTTTTCTCCTAGGGTTTCCTGATACTTCAATGAATCCATCTTGCCATCCACACGCTGCAGGTTTCCAGTGCCAGAGGATGCAAAGCACCCCAGAGCATCACTGAGCTACCACCATGCTTAACTGTAGGCAGAGTGTTCTTTTCAGCATATGCTTCATTCTTCTTCCTCCAGACATACTGCTGATCCATCGGGCCAAAAAGTTCCAGTTTTGTTTCATCGCTCCACAGAACAGAATCCCAAAACTTCTGTGGCTTATTTATATGATTTTGAGCATATTGGAGCACTTTCCTTGTGCTTTTGGGTCAGCAGTGGCGTACGTCTTGGGAGTTCTGGCATGGAAACCTTCTCTGTTTAGTGCGCGCCTTACTGTGCTCACTGAAACCTCAGTGCCTGTTGCCACCAAGTCTTGCTGCAGGTCTTTTGCAGTCACTCGAGGGTTTCTCTCCACCTGCCTTCTCAGAAATCTGCTTGCAGCCACTGACAGCTTCCTTTTTCTGCCCCGTCCAGGTAGTGTCACCACTGCTCCTTGAACTTTGAACTTGCAAACTGTGCTTCCAGTGGTGTTTCTAGGATCATTCAGTGCCTTTGCTATCTCTTTGTATCCTGTTCCTTGTTTGCGAAGGGCGATGACCTCTTTTCTTACCTTTTTGGACCATTCTTTTGACTTAGCCATGCAGTCAAACATGACACTCAACAAACCCCAAGCCAGTTCAGGTACTTCACGTGTTCCAGCTCAAGCACACCTGGTGCAACTAATGAAGCCCTCGATTAGTTGCATCAGGTGTGCTTGAGGCAACACCTGTTTTGCATACTGTATGTGTGCTGTTGTGACGGATTCTTTTCAGGGGGTTGACTAATTTTTAGACTGGGGAAGTCATTATAAGTTGCATTTTCAGTGGACTTTGGGGACACCACTTGATGCATTCGTTGTGTTGAGCTATTTCAATTGCTTTTGTTTGATTTGTCCATTGCAAAGAGCTGAAAGTCTGTACATTTTGACAATCAACCTGATTTGCAATGGGGGTTGCATAATTTCGATTACAACTGTATGTTTGTATTTATTTGATTTCTGTAGCCGCCCATCTCAACAAGTGACTCTGGCCAGCACAGTTCCCCAGCGTACTGCTTCCTTTCTTAAAGATCAGAAAGGGTCCCCATGCATCATCCCTGGTCCTCAGGTAGCTCATTCTCAGCATCTTCCACATCTGCAGTTTGGGAATCGTCATTATCAGCTGGCCATGCAGAATTGCTGACATTGTACAAATTACAGAGACAAGATACGTGAAGCACTGTTGAATACACAGAAGTGCTACACAAAGGCTAAGCGTGATTACACTTGTTCGAGGGTTATCTGGAAGAGCCATAAAGCAGCACAGCAGTAATTGTTAGGCCACAAGTTAATTCTCCCTCTCTGAGAAGGGTCTTCCAACACAATCACTGCATTTCACCCTCCCCATGGATAATGGCAGAGTTACAACTGTGGAATCAGTAGCTATCAGATGTGAGGACGCCCCATCTTAAGTGGTTTTAAGACAAATTTGGACAAAAGGGCTGCTGGCAAGACCTGGAAATGGAAGAAAAATTGCCTGGAGGAAGGCCCTGGCAATCTGGGGTGCAGTCACCAGCAATCCATGCCGGAGAGGGTCTAATGGCAGTCAGTCATCGGTGGTTTCCTATCCTTGGTATCACATGCTATCCAAAGGGCTGCTAGGAAGCCTAAAGAGGAGATCCCGAATGCCGCGAGCTGGCTGTGCATGACCAAGACTGCTGGACTTGAGGGGGTTGGCCTGCCACAGAAATAGCATTTCCTTGTGGTTAAAATGGTGGGGGGGAGGGGGAAGAGGCTTTCCTCTTTTGGAACACTATCCCATACCCAGTTGCTACCTCGTCACCCTCCACTCCAATGGCTCAAAGGATGTGGTTCAACATTCTCTTCTGGTTGCCATGCCACCTACACCTCTAGGGCTGGAGCCCCCTCTGTTGGATGTTGGATTTGGTGGGATGTTTTGGGGTATCTGCCAGATTCGTCAACTTGGTTTTTTCCCCCCCTTCTGTTCCAAGTTTGGTTTGTGTTGTCTGCTGTATTCTGAGCCGCCTAGAGTCACCTGGAGTCAGGCGGCACCAAACCAAATAAAAATAAATATATGAACAAGTGAGTGAGTGGGTGAAAATGCTCTGCTGTTGGCTGCAAAGGCAGGCAGGAGATGGGCCTGAGAGATAATTGGGCAGAAGTTGGCCACGCAGGACTTCAGCCAACTGGTGCTTCCCTGGAGGAAGCCCAGCACATGTACCAAGGCCGGACTGCAGAGCAAACTTCATCGTGACTCAGTTGCAAGTCGCCGAGAACCAGCTGGGGATGCAGCTGGCACTGACACACCCCCTGCCTGCGAGACCCCAAAGCTTCCTGTTCCTCCTGTTTAGAACCAGCCACATTAACAAAGCAGGAGGCAGGGAAGCAAGCAGCCATTTTGAGAGCACAGCTCAGGAATCAGGCAAGCGGATATGATCGACAGCCTCAAGAGCATAGTGAAAAATCCACATGTCGACCACATCTAAGAAGCCACAGCTGGAAAACTGGAAAAAGCCAGAGGTGGCCTTGCTTGGCCTTCTGATTTCCCAGGTGAAGTTCCAGGCACAATTAGAACAGCCCCCAAATCTCACCCCAAATCCAGAACACAGCAGAGGAGGGTGAGCAGATTTTTAAAAAGGGCGGCTTTTCCACATACAGCTACCACAATCCCAATTAACGGCTGCCCTCTAATTAGAGAAGCTTCCAAATAAGATTTGGAGAGGACAGCGGCAAAGCAAACCTGAAGCGGACCCTTGCCAGCGATACCAAATTGTTTTGCTGATCAGCTGGAAGGTGTCCAGAAGAACAGAGAGCCGGGCCTGCACCGAGGGCTGCTGGGATTTATTCAGGAGCCCTCTTGGAAGCTGGACTGCTGGTGCTGAGGGAACCCAGCGTTTTGCCTGCACTCCCTTGACCCGAGGTTAACATTGTCAGCATTCAGGCGAGAGGCACACAAGCTGCCTTGCTGTTGGCCAAAAAGGTTTCTGACAGGAGGCGGCACCCACATCCTGCAAAACGTACACAGAACTTTGCAGGGTCGCTACACAGCTTGCTTCCTTCCAGGAAGAGCATGCTACTAGGCTGTTAAGGTTCGGGGCCTGAGGGCAGGGCGTGACTTGGCTTGTCCTGCAGTTGCATCATGTTCTTTCAGGATACCCGATGCATTCTGCAAATTCGTCATACAAGAAGCATCACAGAAAAAAAAGAGCTCCCTGGATCTGTCTTACTGTCAACCACTTACAAGTTTACACAATAATTTATTCATTAGCTTTTCAGGTGCTCAAAACACTGTTGGTTTTCCTGCAAAAAACAGACCCAGCGGCTGTTCTTCTGCTTAGTCTGACACACAAGCAACTCAGCACCCCAAATCATTTTCCCCATACCCCATGGACAAATCTGCCATCCTGCAGAACTTTAATGGAACCCCTGGCCCACGCAGGTCCCTCTGGAACTTCTGCCAAATCCTTCTGGGGAGAAAACATCTTCGGTAAGCTGCCTCAGCCGGGCTCCATGCCCACTGTGGAGAAGTGCAGCGGGCAAGGGCTGTCCCAGGCAAGCATTTTCCTCCTGCTTTGGGATGGAACTAAAGAAACAGAGAGGACCTATCTTTCCCAAGAGGCAGCTTAAAGGTAGTCCTCACTTAGCAAACCATTCATTTAGTGATGGCTCAGACTTACAACGGTGCTGGAAAAAAATGACTTATGGCCGGTCCTCACGCTCACAACCACTGCAGTGTTCCCCCCAGTCACGTGATCACGATTTGGATGCTTGGCAACAGGTTCACATTTATGACCGTTGCAGCGTCACGTGATCTCTATTTTCAACCTTCCCAGCCAGCTTCTGGCAAGCAAAATTAATGGGGAACCATGTGTTTCGCTTAATGACCACATGGCTTGCTTAACGCCTGTGGTGATGTGTTTGACGACAGCTGCAAAAAAGGTTGTAAAATTGGGTCAGATTCACTTAATGACCGCTTCACTTAGCAACCAAAATTCAGGTCTCCATTATGGCTGTTAAGCGAGGACTGCCTGTAATGGTCAGAAAACAGCTCCCTTCCTGCTACCGAGCAGAGCATTTTGCCAGGGTCCTGCCAGCTGGGAGAGGCAAGGAAAGGAGAAACAGCAACCAAAGACCTCCTGCCCCTCCAGTCCCTAAGAATCCACCTCTCTATCCACTCTCTACAGATCCTGTGGGAACCAATCCCCATTAAGGAAGACTTCCGCCCACGGCAGTCAGCAGAACAGCCCGCTTAACGTGCCCAGAGGCCTTGCCTCGGGAGGAGCCCTGTTTTGGCAACCAGCACCTCCTTCTGGCTTACCAGGCTGCTGTAGCCCAACAGGTCAAGGCATTCCTTGGAGGCAGCAGAGAATACGTTTCACCTTCGAGATGGACTCTATATTTAGGCTGCAAACCAATCCAAAGTCTTTCAGGGTGGAAGGGGATACTGAAATGAAATACAATACGTGGCTGCTGCTTTTTGCTACTGAAAAACCACAGAACTTTCAGAAGCAGGCTCAGAGGAAGGAAACTGTGTTGTTAGGCACCTTGCGTGTCCTGTGAAACTCAGACATCACTTCAAGATGAGCAGGATTACTTAAAACCGGACATGCTAGCAGCTGTCTAGGTTTCATACTGTCAACAGCGAGTGGAGAAAAAGAGATCAAGAATGGCCAAAGGCTTCAGCAAACAAAGGCACATGCAATGGATGCTCCTTTCTCCCCCCGCCTGTTCAAATAAAGTGCAGAATGCCTGATGGTGACTCAGATCAGTTAGCTGGCGCTTAACGTCACTGGGCATTTTCTACCTCCCAGGAAACACTTTCTTCTTCCTTCTGGCCACGAAGAGTTCCCGGAGGAGTTACTGGGCTCAACATGGTAGGTAGTCAGTCCCAGAGTCACAATAATGAGATGGGGGGCCGTAGAAATGGAGTAAAATAATTAAATAAACCAGCTCTCTTGCATATTCTGCCATCAGAGAAGAATGGGGTTCTCCTCGCCGAGAGGGAGCTGTGCGGTTGTGCCCTTAAGCCGCTGCGAAACCCAACATCTGTACAGCATTAACTCTAGCTCATATTAGTTCATTCCCAAGTGTGCAAAAGGTTCAGGATATTTAACTTCCTTTCAGTCTGCTGCAATATTACATTGTAAGGAATGTTTATGATTCAGCATCGTTCCTCAAGCGGTCCTGTATTTTCTAATCCTTCATTTTTCACTATTTTTAATTTTTTACAAACAGATCTATTTGCGTAGCAATGGAAAACTTATTTACACCCACCTACTTGCTATATATGTATTTGCTCCAGGCCCTTCCCTCTGCCTCCCCACGTGTGACAGGCCTGTTTGCCACATGAGAATGCAAAGAGGAAATTGCACAAAAGGCACACAAGGATCTGCAGCAGAAAGCAAAGTTGTTGCACTGAGAGACTGTGCCAAGTGACCAAGTCAGAGCACAGATTCCAGAGCAGAAAGATGCACACAGCTGAGCCAAGATCTCAACGTGGCAAGACTTTTAGGCTCAGAGGAGCTTCGACTCTGGACCCAGCATCCTGGTCCCAGAAGAAAAAAAATGTCTGGATACATGCTCTGAGTTTGTCCGGTGTGGTGCCAACTCCAGTGGAACCTGAGGGAGGAGGAGGCTGCCAAGACTGAAAGCTCAAGTTTGTCTTCTTCTTCCATCTCCACTTATTTCCCGTGAAAACTTCCTGGGCGTTATGGCTTGCTTCCTCTCATCAAGGTTTATTTTACCTGTCTATCAATCCATCTGCAGAAGAAGGCGGCCCCTGCATCCGCTCCACCACATTCCGCCCCTGTCAAAACTGCCATGCACTAGGCACCTTCCCAAAAGGCAAAGCGGGGGGGGGAGAGGGAGAAGGAGAAAGAAATGGAAATCAGTCCCACTCCATCAGTTTGGCTGCATCTCTAGCCCCTTTTGGCTGCTGACCTTCATTCAAGAACAGAGGAAATGGCTTTATGTCAAGTCAGACCTTTGGCCTGGGTAATCCAACGTTGTTAACCCTGATGGGCAACTGCTTTACGGGGTTTCGGGGAAGGAGTGTTCCAGACCCCCCAGGAAATGCTAGGTGGAGCCTGGAACTGCCCGCCTCCAGAACCACAGCCCCTATGCAGATCCGGCATAAGGAGTTTATGCCCCCGGCCCCTCTTCCTTGGGTTATGTCTTTTAGATGATTAGCTTGAGTCCACGGGCTGTCTTTGTAGTTAGCTACTGACCTGCCCAATAGCAGCTGGTCTCAGGACAATACAAAACGCAAATAAAACCCAAAGAACAGAAAAAAGATCACACTGATCTGGTGGGGGACAGTGTATATCTTTGGACTGAAATACAAATGGAAAGACCTGTCACAATTTAGTTGGCAGTGGCATTCAGAGCAGCTAAAAAGAGGTGTTCCTCAAAGGAGCTCCCCAGGCTTTGAAGGGGGGGGCAAAGAACCGGAAGCCATTAAACATAATACTGGGACACAACCATCATGACAGGTCATTCCACGCAGCACAAACTGAAATTCCAGACTACCTTCAGAGGCAGCCATATGTATGGTGTATTGCCGCAACCAAAGCAATTACCAAGGCACGGGCTACCGAAGCCACAGGACCCCTATCCAGAGAGGGACAGAACCTTCGTACCAGTCTAAACTCTAATCCACAAGAGCACCTGTACCTCTAAAGACCAAGATGCCACTGTTCTGGACTAAGGGTCGCCTGCTACAGGTATTTCCAACTTGTCTTGATTAGGCTTCAGATCACTTGCATTTATGTCACTCCATTAATGTAGCAGACTTCAATTGAGCACTGTAAGTGCCTCACTTGCTCTGATAAAAGACACAAAACACATAGAAATATACCATTGGCACCAAACACTAAATCTCTGGATGAGCTTCCTGAACAGTTTTCAGGTTTACATGTGACTTTTTGGGGGTGGTGCCTGTGAGTCAGTGTTGACTCTTGGTGACTGCCAGGACTAGCCCCTGCGGTTTCCTTGGCAAGGTTTTTCAGAAGTGGTTTGCCATTGCCTGCTTCCTAGGGCTGAGAGAGAGTGGCTGGCCAAAGGCCACCCAGCTTGGGTTCAAAATGTCTAGCCAATATGAAACAGCATGCTACCAAGGATTCCATCAGATGTCCACCAGGCCAGAATACAAAATATCACAAAGCACCTAGGAGCACTTTGCTGAATGACCCTGAGAAGATGCAATAGCTGAATTAAAAAAGCTCTTCTGATTTCCCCCTTGTTTTCAGCTTGCTTCTTTTCCCTCAGCTAAGATATAATTTCAAAACCAGAGCCAGTTCTAAAACCCAGCTGAGAGAGAGAGAGAGATCCCCCCAACCAGAACAAGGAGGGTACTCAGTTGTAGCTGACCAAGCGCCCAGGTCATCTCCAATCCAGTGTCACCAGGGTTCAACAGGAATAACCACAATCCCTACCCCAAAATGGGATCTCTGTGGAGTCCATAAACATGTACCCATATGCGAAGATGAAGGGAAAGACAGCATTCTATATTTGTAGATCTGAATCATGCCCAACTGCTGCTATTCCATTTAAAAATCCAGCCCTATTCCAAGATGGGCAGAGGGACAATGTTTCAAGGGCTGGGCAAAGCAACAACCTATTTAACCCAGAGCTAGGGGATCTCTGGTCTTCCAGGGGCTTTATGAAAGGTTGGACCGAGGGTCGCCCCAGGCTTTAAAAAATGAAATGCTACCCCCACACTGAAAAAGGGGATTGGCTCCATAAAAACATTAAGTAGGTGGGTGATTAAAATGCCATTAATGAAACATTAAGTAATTAATTACATATTAATATCATCTGTGATTAGCCATGTAATTATTACACTTGCCATGTAATTATTACACTTGAACATACATGCGCCCTCACTCTTTCTTACAGACATCCTTGCGTCCTTGCACTTCACAGGTTTAAAATAAATTAGGAAACATGTAAGCAAAAGCTCAACAATGATCCTTCCCTCTCTTAGGGAAGGAGAGAGGGAAGGCTCAAGTGAGAGCCCCTGGGGACAGTATCGGGGTTTGTTGCCCGGAGGTGACAAAATGCAGGGTCAGTATAAGGGATGTCCCCAGGTCACAGGCTGTGCCCCCTTGCTCTAAAAGAACCTCCAGCAGTTCCAGGCAATATGGCTTGGAACGGATTCCCCAGGACCTGGGAGGGCAGAGGCGGTCCACTCCTGATTTCACCCAGCAGAGACTCTCTCGAGAGGTCTGCCGCAGACTTTTCCATCACAGGTCCCTGGGACTAAGCTCAGAGCTTTTTGAGAGAATCGTAGACACTACAAAGTCCCTGCTAAGCTGCTGCCTTCCCTCGCCTTAATCTCATTTCTTTTCAGGAAGAAGAGGCGGCTCTCAAAAGCTGCAACAGAAACTCATAACACAATCAAAGCTACACAGTGCCTGCTGTATAGCAGCCACAGTAGAGCCATGGCCCCCAGTAAGAAAAGTGACTGAGTGCAGAGAAAGCTGGGTTCAAGTTACAATAACTGGATTCTTAATTGCAACCACTCATTCCCAGAGACCCAAAGTGCACGTTGGCGCCGCCAGACCAATCCCGGCACAGACAGGATGCTTTTGAGCAAGCGACTGCTTCTGTAGAACCCTGCATAAGGGTTCTGAAGTTACAAGTTTCCACCTTAGCTACATCTGAATGATGCAAGTCACAAATCGTTTGATTTCTTTTCATGAAAGGCAAAGATAAAGGGAAGGAAGAAACCTCTTAACTGTATTGCATTTCTGGACCGTTACTTTGAAGCTACAGAACTGTGGTATTTTACCAACCTTGGACCTATTTAAGGCCAAAACATCAATAACTCCCAATACTTACAAAAAGGGAATTGCTTTGGGGAATGTTGAGACAATTGCAGAGTTTCTCTAGGTAACAAGGGCAACTTCCATATGCACCTATTCCCTTTAACGCATCAACCACAATTAGTGAATTTATTTCTCTAACTTCTCTAATATTTCTTGTTTCCTGTCCCAGAAGCTTTTTTCAATCAAGGAACAGCTCACCCATCACATTCACTGATATACAGACATACACTTGGCCAAATGTATGATGGAGTATCGCTGATTATCGTATTATACTACCCCTGGCAAGAATTATGAAAGAAAAATGAGGGGGTAGTGGAAGTTTACTGTATGGTGTTGATTTGTGGACATTTCCTCCACACAGCCTAAGCGGTAAGGAAACCGCCCTCTGCATCTCTTCCTAGAAGAGTCCCAATTAGCCAAATTTCCCTTGCCAAAGCAACGCATCAGCCTTAACTGTTACAGCACCTAAAGTGAATTCTGATTTTTGTTTCCCCAGAAAGGAGAACACATACTGCATAAAGAAAATTGCAATTTTTAAAATAATTCTTCAAATTGGAGGGAAAAAACCCAGTGAGACAGTAGCACCATCTTGGTCAGAATGACTGAAGCGGCCCCCTCCCTGGTCTTCTGCATCTTCAGTGAGGCGGCCTTGGTGCTCTCTCACCTGGGTGGTTTGCTTGCAGACGTCGTGTCGCCCAACTAGGCAACGTCTCCAGAGGCACTGAAGATGTGGCCTCGCCGGGCAAGGAAACGTCTGCAAGCAAACCACCCAGCTCAGAGAGCACCAAGGCCTCCACAGTTCAACTCTGAGCTACAGAGACTCTCTTCTACTGGCATCTTCAGCGAGTTGAACAAGATGACCGTTTAGCTCCCTGCCATGATTTTAATGCTCCATTTGGGCTGTTGAGAAGGAGGCGTGGAAACTTGAACCATCTGGTGGAATCGTTTTGTATCAGCTGGCTGGGACTGAAGACTTGGAAGCGTACCTTTCCTGGACTGCATGAGCTGAACTAACAGGACTCTTTCTCTGCAGCTCAGATCAACGCTTTAGTTCTTACCCAGAAACATCTGGACAGTTTGAGACCCGGCCCCTTGACAGACATCTGCCCAGAACCCTCTTATACGCCAGTAATTGTCCAGCTCCTGCTCTGGGAGACCCTCATACCTCTACCAGGAAGAAGGCCTGTTTGATGGTTGCGCCAACTCCACAGAAGCTCTTCCTGGAATAGCCGCTGTGGGAAGGTTTTCTTGGTGGGTTGATACTTCAAGTCTCTATACCAGTGTTCCTCAACCCTGGCAGCTTGAAGATGGGTGGACTTCAACTCCCAGAATTCCCCAGCCAGCCACGCTGGCTATGGAATTCTGGGAGTTGAAGTCCACCCATCTTAAAGTTGCCGAGGTTGAGAAACACTGCTTTATCCCTTTCCTCTCATCTACTGTTGCTCTTTTCTTCCACTACGAGGCTTCCTTTTATATCAGGATATAAACCCCAGGACCCCAAGGGATAGAGCTGACAAATCAAGAGTTCCTCCAAAAGTTTACAATTAAGGAGGTAATAAGTAACTATAATTATACTTAAATTTAAATCTAAATTAATTTAAATCAAATTTAGTTTTTCTGCTGATCCTGCTCCCCACCTTTTACAGTCTGACTTGAAGGAAAAATGGAGAACACGGCTCAAAAAATTACAAAGCCATAACCCATTCCTTCAAACTGCTCCCCACCCCTCCCCTGGCTGCCCCTTCTGGTCTCCCGTGCCCCTTTTCTTTCTCTTCCTTCTCCAGACCAACCAGGGAAGCCCAGGACTTCAGCGAATGGCAGCCTGAATCTTCCTTCTCCATCTAAGGGCCTTTCCTCCTGTAACAGCAGGCGGTGATGCTGTTCAGTCCATCCAGTCTCATGGGCTGGCGTGTTGTTACTACAGTAGTACTATGAAGAGACTTCAAAGCAGATCACCTGCCTAACAGCCCAAACTACCTATTCCTGCGGGCAGCAGCTCTCCCAGGTAGGAGTGGGGTCCCTTCTCAACACTGTTATCTATTACTGTTGGAGAGGAATCTGGGGCCTTCTGCAGACAAAGGTTCTACTGCTAGGCCTATTCTCCTTCCTTGCAATCTGCAGCAGGTTATAATCCAGGCTTCCCAAAAGATGGTCTCTTCCAATTTGGGACTCCTGGGAGTGGTACTTCCAACCCCACTGGAGAGCACTAGGATGCTTAAAATCACCCCCATTCTGGAAATCCTTTCCTCACATGCGCACAGCCTTCAGCTGAAGTGCAGGCTGGTAACACTCAGCTAAATCAAAGAGAGGCACATATTCAACCCACGTTTAATATATTTTCCACAGCACATGTATACCTGGTGAATATCATGACTTATTTACTTATGCATATTTAAAATGTTTACTCTTCACACTTCATCTGGAAGGACTCTCAGCACAGCTTACAGGCCACTAAAGAGAGTGTCAACCCAGTGAATACCTGGGCATTATCAATTAATTAAACTTTGTGCCACAGTAACATTATTTGAACAACCTTAAAACGAGGCAACGTCTCCATAAACCATGGGGAACTGGCAGATAGTTCTCAATAGCACCAGGTAAAGTTGAAAAGAGCCCCTTTTGAGACTGTGAAGGGACAAGGTTGACCAAATGGACCATTCTGCCTTGGATCATCCCTTAATACCCCAGCGACAACAGAATCATAAGCATTCACAAGCCCCAGACTTTTGAGACAAGTTTTTATGCAGACGGAGGAAATCAACCCGCCCCCAAAGAACATTTCTAAATGTTGGATAAATATCAGAACAGGGACACTGCAGCAGGCTGGAGTCAACAGTGACAGATACATTCAGACAAACAGCAACCTGTGCCCCCTCAGAAGGCAAACAGCGTACACCCGGGTCTGTTATGAGAACAGGAAGAAACTGGAACTCCTAAGCAACGCAGACCGAACTCCAGATCTGCATTTGCCAGATTCCCCTTTCAAGTGCTCACACAACAGGTCTCCAAACGGCTAACCTATATTGAGCGCCGCTGAGCCAAAAATCATACGGGGAAACAAAGTCAGCTCCTTAAAGTTGTAAAGCGAGCAGCTAGCAAGTAGCCTCCAGGAGGAAGATTCACAAAAATAATACGAACTGAGGAAGGGGGTAGAAGGCACTTTTAAAGGGCGCAAGTGAACATTTAAGCTTCTTACATAGGGCTATAATCTCTTTCACAGGAGGTTACGCTGATTTCAAAGACTGTGCATGGCTTTGGGGACTCTGACTTGAGAGGCAAAAAGGAAGCTATCAGTGGGAGTTGAGCGAGATGGACAGAGCGGTTCACTAAGTTTGGAGAACGCTTTTACAACCTGGGAAAAAAATCCAGTCCACCTGCTTCACTCTCTGCCACTATCATCTTGTTTCCTAGTTACCTGCCCGACAAAGCTCGTCTTTTTCCCTCAGTGAAATTCCTTTAACTTCTTAGGGAAATTACACTCAACAGAGATCCCTTTAGGTCCCATCCTGATTATGTTCCGGAAGTCTTTAAAAACCTGGCTATTCTCCCAGGCCTCAGGATAGGGTGTTTGTGAAGCTCTGGCTGGTTGTTTGATGTGCAGTTTGTCTGCATATTGAGGTTCTTTTTTATTGTTTTTCTGTTTTAAGTGTAAGCTACCCAGAGTTGGGCAACTTCTCAATCTAACAAACAAACAAACTTGGATGGTATCTGCCCTTTGTAAAGTCAGGTTCACCCGCAAAATGATAAATTTACCTTGGGAACAGACTGCAGGAGTTAATGCTCATTCATATGCATGTTAAAAAGGGGAAGGGATGAAGCCCCTTACACCTGGACGCATATTGTCTGGTGTTTTCAAACGTGTTCGAGGCCAACTTCCCAAACTCCCAACCAGTGTGGCCAGTGATCATGATGGCTGGGCATTCTGGAAACTGTAGGGCAACATATTTGAAGGCACCAGATTGGGGGAACGGTAAAAGAAAACAAAGCTGCCAAGTACCTCCTAGCTATTTTTAAAGCAATATTTATTCACAAAAGCTGTTCAAAGTATCAGTTATGCTACTGTCAGCATGTCAGCTGCAGCAGGAAGAACAAGCTTGCACTAAACAGAAGTAAAGTTTTAAAGCACCAGTAGCTTTCTAGCTAATCTCCATTAAATATGGTATGTACCCAGAGGAAAGAGCGGACTGGACTTAGGTACGGGCAACGAGAGTGCAAATTCTCAAGAAACACAAAACAAATGGGATTTTTCAGTTTTACCTAATCTCTTTTACCAGGCTGTTAACTGAGACTTCACAAACTCTAACAATTTTCTACCTATTTTCTAAACAACGCTATGGCAACAATCGATTGCTATCTTTTGATAACTTTGAAAGGAAACTATGAATGTCTTACACATGCAGGGCCTGGTCTGACCAAAAGGCAAGGCTCTACATGGAGCTTGTTCCCAACTATAATCCTTTTAATACAAATTAATCCTCAGAAGACTATCCAGAGGCTGCATCCCAGTTGCTTGAAATCACAAGAGAAGTGGCCAGGTCAGCATCAGCTAAAATACAGCTAAGGCGGACAGGCCCTTCTTTGTTTGATAGGAAAGTTTTATGCAGGTACAGTTTAGAACCAACGTGGCATATTACACACATTACACAGAAGAAAAATGATTTCTAAGATGAAGAAGGGCCTCATTTTTCAGGACAGTTTCCCCAAAACACTCCCCCCTCCGCATTCCTCAGCGAGAGTCCACAAGTTTTCTCATCCTGACAAGGGCTTCTCTCCTTTCTCATGAGTGGTAAGGCTTAGAATTTTTTTGGAGCTGGGAGGCAGAGCAGTCCTGATGTCATGCCTCCAAGGCCCAACTTCTAGACTCCAGCTGTTAGAGGAAGAGTCCAGTGCTGCCCAGACAGGGGGACAGGGCAGGACCTTGCCAACCACCCATAATGGCTAGCTCCCGCCATTTTCTTCTCCTGGACTGCCTCACCGCTCCCCCTCCCCAATACAAGCTAGACTCTAATGTCTCATATCCAGCTTATACTCAGTTCCCAACAAGAAAATGCCTAGAGGAACTGCAGGCAGTAACTAATATTGTTTGAACTTGAAGTAAGAAATGCAAAGAAAAATTTTATTTGCAACTGTGTAAACAATACAGTAAACTTAACACCACAGAAAGCAGGACCCAAGTTAAACAAATGCCAAAAGAAAGCTTCTCTGTGTGCTGCCAGTTTATATAATTTAAACAAAAACAAATGCTGAGAAAGAGAAATAAATGCCACCCTCAATTAAACAGCTATCCGCCTTCAGCAAAAACAGCTCATGGCCATCTTAAACAGGCACATCCACCGAGTGACCATGTTAGAAACGCAGATGGAGGCAGAACCCCAAGCTTTTCACTAGCCTGGAGGCAAAATGGTTGATCCGCATGGCCCTGCAGAAGCCAAGGAAAGGCAAGTCTCAGTTCCACCAATGAGAAAGGCTGCCTCCTGTTTTCCGAGGAGGATCCCAGGAATTCCTCCAGTAGCTGCTCAGGAGCAATTCAGACCCAGACCCAGGGGCTTCGGGATGCGTTGGGGCGTAACTCCCAGCACAGACAATGGCCGGGAGAGGAGGGGGGCTGCAGGCCGGCACAGATCAGGGATCAGCAAGGGAACGCTCCTCTGGCAGAGCTGGCCTTCCCCTCTACCTCTCCGGCCCCCTCCACCTTCAGGGCGGGGTGTGTCCTCCTTCCAAAGGGAGGCAAAGCCTCCCATCACGCTGGAAACCCTCTGGTCATCGCTTCCTTCCTGGTTACCCGCATCCAACCGTGAACCTGATGCCCAAAACTTGTCGCCCTCCACGAGTCAAGCCCAGATTTCAACCCCAGTCCCAGAAATCCCACAATACAGGGGAAGATGAGGGCTCCAGCCATGGCCACCCGCACAAAGCCGGCCGAAAGCGCTATTCCGCGCCGAGCTCGCAGGCCGCTAAGCCGCCCGAGGGCTCCGCTAACCCTCGCGATCGTGCGGCGGCACGCGAGGACGCCTCGGCCAGTCGCACCGCCTTCCTTTTATGGCCGCCGCCGCCGCCGCTTCCCTCCCTGCCGCCGCTCCCGGAGGCCCACGCCAGGCAAAGGCACCTTCTTTCCAAGAAGGCTCGAGAACCAGCCCCGCTTACAAGGCCGCGGCGCAGCACCAGGGGGAGCCGAGCGCGAACAATGGGCTCGGAAACCTGCGGCGGATCTCGCGGCTGGAGGAGAGGAGGAGGAGCCGAACACCTCCAGGCTATAAACAAAAGAGCGGGCGAGGGAGAGCAGCCCGACCCTGCTGGGCTCGCTCGGGAGGCCGCCCGCGCCCTCCTCGCCTCCCCCGGGCGGCAGCCTCCCGGCGAGGAGGGCGCACGGCCGGCCGGCCCCGTCCGCCCGGGCGGCCCTTCCCTCGGCCTCCCAGGCAGGAGGGGGAAGGGCTCGGCCCCGCCGCCGCCGGCAGGGGAGACACCCGAGGGGGCCCGATGGGCAAAATGGCGCTGGAGGAAAAGGCAACAATCCCGGGCGGGTCGCCATGTTGCCGGAGCGGGGCCGCGGCGCCGGCGGGGACGGAAGCGGCCGCGCTACCGGGAGGGACCGCCCGCCCGCGCACTCGCCCGCCCGCGCACTCACCAGCACTGGAGGTGGAAGGCGGCGGGGCAGTGGTCGCAGCAGAGCAGGTCGCCGCCCTCCTTGCAGCTGTCGCAGCTGTCGTGGTTGGTGGCGCGGCCGTTGCGCCGCTGCGCCGCCGCGGCCGCGGGGTGCTGCGCGCCGTGGGGGGCCCCCGCGTGGGGCGGCGCCGGGGGCCCGTGCGGGTGGCCAGCGGGCGGCGGCGGCGGGTGGCCCGGCGCGGGGTGGTGGTGGTGCGGGTCGGCGCTCCGGTCCGGCCGGCGGCTCCGCTTCTCGCTCCCGCCGCCGCCGCCGCCGCCGCCGTCGTCGCTCCGCGGAGGGGCCAGCAGCGCCTGGATTTGCTGGGGCGGAAAGCAGAGGTGAGCCGGGCGCCGGGCCGGGCCTGCGCCCCCCCCCCGCCGCCGCCGCCGCCGCCGCCGCCCGCCCGGCGCCGCGCTCACCTCCATGAGGCCGCCCGTGGTGTCCAGGTCGTAGACCACCGTCTTGGCCTCCATCCTCTCCCACATCCAACGGCGGGCGCGGGCGCGCTCCCGCGGGCCGGGCCGCAGCGCGCCCCTCAGGCCGCCCCGGCGGGGGAAGCGCGTTCCGGGGCCGCGGGAGACTCGCCGCCTCCTGCTCGGCCTACCCGACGGGCCTGGGGGACCCCGCCGCCGCCGCCGCCGCCGCCGCCCGGACAGGCCGCGGGTCGGCCGAGGGGACGGCTGCCATGACAGGGGGCGGGGCCCGCGCTGCCTGCCTCGCCGCCGCCGCTGAGGGGAAGGTCGGCCGCCGTCGCCTCACACGCAGGGCCCCTTTGCCGCCGCCGCCGCCGCCGCCGCCGCCACAGCGCTCGTCGCGCAGGCGCACCGCGGCCTCCCCGCCGCTCCGGGAGCATGCGCGCGACGGTGGCCCTTTGCCGCGCAGGCGCGGGGAAGCCGGAAAAAACGACGCTTCGGGTTCGCTGGGGGGGGAGGCAGCGCTCTGGGTCTCCCTTGCTGCGCATGCGCGACGTCACATCCCCGTTCCGCTCCGTTTCCGCGCACGCCCGAGGCGCGTCCCCCTTTCCATCTCCCTTTCTGCGCACGCGCCGCTACGTTTCCAGGTGGCCTTTTCTGCGCACGCGCGGCTCCGACGGGACTATTTTTGTTTTCCATCCTCTTTCTGCGCAAGCGCGGCCCTTTTACTCTTTCCTTCCCGGTCTGTTTTGCGCAAGCGCCGTCTTTTTCCAATTTCTCGATCTGCGCCGGCGCAGACTCTGACCTTTTCTTTTTTTTAATATTTAATTGAAAATCTTCAAACTCATATTAAGTCATGACTGAAAAGAACGTTTTAACCAATCATGCACGCTAATCACTACACAGTGAATATTTTATGTGATCCCCATTTTGCTCGGCGCAGGTGCTTCTTCGCGGCGCATGCGCGAGACCTGATTGCCAAGCAGGCGGCCGGACGCATCGACGCCTCGCACGGAACGGGGAGCAGGGTTCCTTGCGCACGCGCAGAAAGAGCTACGACGCGACGTGCGGGGTTGCGAGGGGAAAGGGGAGCAGTTCTTTTGTCCGCGCGCCGAATATCCCGGCTCTTTTGAAGAGCCGGGATATTCGGCTGCAAGCGCCCTTCTTTGCCGCCGCGGCGACGCTACGACAACCCTGCAGGGTGGTCCAGGGTGTGCCCCGGTGCGGCCGGAGGGTATTGGAATGGCCGTGGAGCGGGCTGCGAACATCTACTGGCGCAAAGGCCAAAAATGACTGGGGGGGGGCGGAGGAGCGTCACAGGCAGGGGGCTTGGGAGGGGCGAGGCTCGGGGGAGGCAGCCGCCCCCGCTGGGTAGACCATCTACACGGGCAGGGCAAAGACCTGTACGTGTGAACACGGATAGGAAGGTCTCCGGGAAGATAATCCCGACCCCCGTCCGGTAGGGCGGTCCTAGTTCTCTGGGCTCGCAGGCTGGGATTGGGGCGGGGGTCCTCCCGCAGGGCCCTCCCTCGCCCGCTGGCCGGGGAGGGAAAGCCCAAGGCCGCCGCCTTTTCAGGCGGGGTCCAGCCGGGGGTCTGAGCTTGGGGCGGGCATAGCGACCCCAGACTCAGCCCCCGGCCTCGACCCTGGAAAAGAGCGGAACCGGGACTCTTAGGACGGCGAGGACCGCGGCGGAGAGCCGGGACGCGCCCTCGGCCACTCGCTGCCGGGCGCTGGCTCCGCGAGGCCCCCGCCCCGGGTTTGGCGAGCGGTTGGTGGGGGGGCTTCTTTTGAAGAGGTTGCTGACGGGGGCCTTGTAGCAGGATTGTCTGGGCTTGGTCCCGGGTGGGCATTGCCCTCTCAGGCTGAAAATCAATCAAAGACGCGTGAAAAGGCAGGCCGGTTCCCACCGGCCGATCTGGAGACGGAATCGACCGCCTTGCACAATAGGCTGTTCATGAAGCAAGACAGCGTTTCTCAACCTCCCCAGGTTAAAGATGTGTGGACTTCAACTCCCAGAATTCCCCAGCCAGCCTGCTGACTGGGGAATTCAGGGAGTTAAAGTCCACACATCTTGTTGAAGTCCACACATGTTAAAGCTGCTGAGCTTGAGAAACACCGAACTAAACAAAGGAACTGGATTCGCATCGTAACCCTAACCCTGAAATAAACCGAACACCAGGCATACTGTGTTGTGTGAATAAAGCCTAGAAGCCTGTTACTAAACATGTGTAAATATTTGTGATCCATGTGACAGACGAAGAACAGAATAGGGTCCTTTGTTCAGAAACTTGGGATTACAGGTAGTCCTCACTTAACAACCATTCATTTAGTGACAGATTGGACTTAAGATGGTGCTGAAAAAACATGACTGGTCCTCACACTTACAAGCATCACAGCACCCCCATGGTTATGTGAACATGATTTGGGTGCTTGGCAACCGGTTCGCAGTTATGTCTGTCATAGCATCCCATGGTCACATGATCACCATTTTCAACCTTCCCAACCAGTCTCTGGCAAGCCAAATCATTGGGGAACCATGTGATTTGCTTAACAACCACTTGGTTTGTTTAATGCCTGCGATGATTCACTTAATGACCACTGCAAAAAAGGTCATAAAATCAGATCAGATTCTCTTAATGACTGCTTTGCTTAGCAACCAAAATTCCAGTCCCAATTGTGGTTGTTAAGCGAGGACTGCCTGTATATGTGAAGGAGAAGGATGCCTGTAGAGAATTAATGCTCTTCCGTAGCTCTTCTAAGCTGGCTGGCGATTACAGGAATTGAAATCTATGGCGATCTCAAGTTTGCTTAGCAATTCCGCAGTTGACAGTGTTGGTGTAACAGCTGTCCATCTGCTGCTGCCAGGAACCGTGCCAAGTTTGGGTCAAGCCTCAGTCACCTAAAAGACTTGTTCCTACAGGGCACTAAGCTGCACGCCAAGTGTGTGGTGTGAATGCAGCTGTTTGGGCTTGTAAACTGGGGCTTACCATTTACTATTGGGTGACCCAGCCGTGATAATAGGTCCACCAGTGATGGCTGAACTGCAACTAAGTCGTTGGAGTTGTCAAAGGCATCAGTTCAAGACCAAGGGGTTGCTGTGCTCCACCTGCAAAGCTTTATTTATTTATTTTAACCACGCTTGTGGCTTCATTTATTACGTGAACACTGGTGGGTTGTGATTCAGCCTATTGTCCATAGCAAAACATAACCTGGGGTAAGAATGTGGTGGGAAGGCAGCTTCTGTCTGGAATGAATGAGGGCTTGGCAGAAGCAGTGGGGAGGAACTTATGCTCAAGGAGGGACTGCCCCCCTGGGGGGCTTGAGAGCCCCCCTGTTTAGCTCGGGGTGGGGGAGCCTGCCAGCTCAGGTTTTATGGCCATTGGTCTCTCTCTGGGCTGAGGGGCCAGTGACCTGGGTAAGAGCAGCAGCTTTGCGGCTGTGAGTGTTCACACAACCTGGTAAACCCAGGTTAGTGAAACACCATGGCTGCATGCACCTTCCATGCTAGACCCAAACTTTAAAACAACTGGTTTGAAAAATAATCCGTTGTCAGTCTTTCATAATGAGAAATAACAAATAATTAATAATCTGGCTGTATCAACTTGTCTCAGTAAGCTGCATCTGGCTGAGTCAAACGTACAAAGCCACGTGGCAATCTGGTTGTGTGAACCTGATGTCAGTGGTGTACCTTCTCTCTAAACAGCCTCAAATAGCTTCAGGCTGGGTCTCTTGTGCCCCAGTGTCTTAGCAGCCGCACCACACCTGTGCCCACCCGTCTGGCCTCTGTGCCCCCGATCTGACCAACTGGTTGGCCTCGGCCCCCCAGCTCCTCTCCCAGCTCAGCCCTCCTCTGCCCCATCTTGCCAAATGGGGATTAGACCAGCCATGGTGGTGTGTGCGCCGGTGGGGGCCGGTAAGGTACAGCAGGCCCACCACCGAAGATTGGAGATCTGTGCCCGTGTGCCAAGGGAACGGCTGGGTTTCACCAATTCCTTGACCCACAAGCCAACTCAACTTTAGCCTGTCCTGTCCTGTCCTGTCCTGTCCTAGGAACCCAGACTGTTGGTTTAATTCTGGAAACCGTCATGCCATTAGTCACGGACACACAACGATGAGGTGCAACGGTGCACTTGTTCACCAAGCTTCTTAGCTTTGGGTGTCTTGTGAATGCAGCCCTCCTTGGGGTTCGGAGGCCAGACTGAAAGGAGTGGTTTAGGGCCAGAGAGTGACCCATCCCTCTGAGGTGGGGATGGTCCCGAGGCAGCCCTGGAGAGGACCCTCGGTGGAGGCTTCTCTGCCCAGAGCTGAGCATGTTGTTAGAATAAAGGTTTGAAAGTGGCCAGACAGAACTTGTGCGCCTCTCTTCCCCAAGTACAGGGGTGTGGCAGGGAGCATCGCATTGCAGAAGGTGGAATGGGCCATTTCTTTCTGATGAAAGGGGGTGGCATTTCCAGGGAGCAGGAGGTTGAAGAACCGTGGGACGGGACAGTGATGATTCCCACTCCCCCCTGGGAATTAGTGTTGGGGGAGCAATTTTGCTCTTTGCAAAATTAAAGAATATCACACCTCTGGGCCGACCACTTCTGCAAAGAACTGCTGGAATTATCAGGGGTCAACTCAGCATTGTCTCATAAGCATAAAGGGGCTTTTCTAGCAAACACATCTCTATTGTGCTTGTGGGATGTCACGTGGGTCACCTGATTTCCACTTCCTCCTCCTCCTTGGGTTTGGGGATTAACAATCTCCATTTTACTTTTTGGCACACCTGCAAGCAGGACGTGCTGCAGAACGCAGCTCTCGTCCTTTCATTTCGCTTGCACGCAGACATCTCTATTTCTGTAAGAATGTCCACAAAGAACCAGTGATGATTAAGTACCTTCTACTATGAATCTACTTGTATCCAGATCTACTGAATAAAAGCAAGCTATCTCTTTTTCCTTCATCTAACTACTGTGTGAAGACTGAATTTATTTCTGAACGTAATGAAGCTTAACGTGCAAGTTTCTTTCTTGGTTCATGCTTCTGCTTTGCAAGATTGTTGTTAGCCGCTTGGAGTTCCTTTATTAACCTTTAAAAACTCCATCAAGAACATCCCATTTTGGAATTTCTCCCTGCTTGGGGAAAGCGGGGGCAGAAAAGAACACCTATCCTCTGCTCGTTGGGCACCTGAGAAACCTGCGATCCTCTGCCACCTCCCCGTGTTTGGGCTCAGGGACTAATTCCCCAGGTCAGCCTTTCCTCCCCAACCTCTTTCCCATTGGAGCAGGGAGTGAAGTTTTCAGGACAAGAAGGCAGCATGGAAATGTCACCGCACTCTTCCAATTGTGTGCTGTGCGGGGCAGGGACCTACTGCTCTGGTGAACTTGACTTCAGCCTTTCAGCACAGGTCTTCTCAGATGGACCAGGGGAGCTGATCAACCCAGGGTAGGATCCAAACACCTTTGCCTGGTTTTGCGCACTCCCTGGCACTCTTCCAAGGTGGCCCGCCATTGAGCGCCCTGCAGAAGTCCAGCTGCAGCAGGTCTATGAACATTCTGAGTGCTCAGGCTTCCTGGAATATTATCTTTGCTCCTGTCTTTACACAATTCTGGTGTCATGTTCACTGTTTCAACGTGCACTGTACATCGTAACGTTTCACATGCCATGGCGCTGACACGCATTTCTGTTTGGGAGGGAGCTGCTGTGAAACCTTGTGCCAAGCTCTGTATCTATGTTCATTTCAATGGAATGTGTTTGGGTTATGTGCTCCGTTCAAGGACTTTTCCCGCAGACCATCAGAAGCCGTTAGGAGCACCTGGGATTGTGAACTTGGGAAGATTCTATGGGGGGAGGGATCTTGTTTGCACCGAGGGTTTTTAGCTTGAATTTGGCACACTTTCATCATTCTCAGCTCTCTCTGTGATCCTGCATGCTATTCTTTAATAAATCAGGTATCTTTGAATTCCTGCTCATGAGCCTGAGAGTGTTTTAGAATGGGCATTCATTACATCTGGCATGAGGGGCCTCCACCCATGGGCATCTACCAGAACTCCCACCTCCAGTGGTGGCAGAAGCCAACTTTGGCCCTGGGCTGGGCACCTGTTCTCCTGAGCAGGGACAGAGAAGAGCCTCTGAAATGAGCTGGTTTATAAATCTTCTAAATAAATCAATTTCCACCATGACACTGTTGGAAATCAAAAAATGGCAGCTTCTGGATTTCCCAGCAGGGCGCTCTCTGTATGGGGTGAATGCAGCTCCAGTATTCCCCAGAAACTGGATGCCTTCCAGAAAGGTGACTTACAACACACATTTTTCTAAAACACTGGTTTATTCATGAAACAGTCCAAAAAGTTGGCTCTCCCTCCTCACCCCTCTCCCCTTGCTTGAAGATGCCGAAGACCTCCATCGTTTGAGGTTGATGATAGAAAGCTTTCCTCGCCTCCAGAGCCAGGGGCACGGGGGGGGGGGGGGGGCTGAGACAGCCCTGGCCTTCCCCAGACAGAGCATCCTCCTCATGGAGACGGTGGGCTGATGGGGGTGGGGGGAGAGGAGCCAAGGGGAGGGGCTTCTGCTGAGCTGCCCTCCCCAACCTCGGAGGCAGGCCAAAAGTCTACAAAAGAGGGGAGCAGCAGCCCTCTGCCTGGGATCCAAGGGGCGATGTTTGCCCAATTCCAGGGAAGGGTTAGGACAGCTGGGCGTCAGCCAGAGGGGCCCTGGAGGCAATGGACTTTCTGGACTATGAAATGGCATTGGCCACCTGGTGCCTGACCTTTGCTGAGGCCTGGAGGGAGGGGTCGTTCCTCCCGGTGACCAAGGGCTCCTTCTGGATCTCTCCCAGGATTGGAGATGGGAGGCCACGTCTCACGGTGGTTCTCCCCCTCTTAACTGGCCGGTCCCAGCCAGTGTGTATGGAGGATGAGCTGTCTGAGATGGGGCTGCTCCAGTATGGTTGCTCCGTGCTCTCTGTCACCTACAGCAATGTTTCTCAACCTTGGCCGCTTGAAGACGTGTGACTTCAACTCCCAGAATTCCCCAGCCAGCCATGCTGGCTGGGGAATTCTGGGAGTTGAAGTCACACGTCTTCAAGCGGCCAAGGTTGAGAAACACTGATCCACAGGATGCCACTGGGGAAGGCCATCCATTGTTTTAGGGTGGGGTACCATCAGAATGCTGATGAGACCCAGTTGCCCATCACCACCCCAGGGTCAGATTGGGGATGCGATGGTAATCCTGACCAAGGGCTTGGCTGGGTCAAAGCAAGCTTCTATTAAACCCCTGGAAGACCTGGCTTGATCTTGGTGCCAATGTTGGCTCAGGATGATATCAGGAACACCTTTCCTACCCCCTCTGGCCTCACTCAAGGCCTTGGGCATCCTCTGGGTCCTGCTAGAGATGGAGGCTGGCTTTGTCCGAGGTGCCAACGGCAGGTCTTCGTCACCTGGGAGGCTCTGTTGGCAGCGAGGCCCTCATCCTGTTATGGTTAGACTACTGCAGCGCACTCAAGGTGGGGCCGCCTTTAAAGCAGTCCAGAAGCCACAATAGTGCTGGTTATCACTGACAGAGGTGGATATCCCCCACGGCCCAGATTCCAGGAACTTCCAGGGCCTCTTTCTGCTCTCCCGCATGCTAAGGGTTTCTACCCCAGTGGGATGGGAGACCCGCCTTCTCGGGAACACCTTTCCTCCCCCCTCTGGCCTCACTCGAGACCTTGTTACTGTGTAGCAGGATGTTCAGATGCCCATGGTGAGCAAGCTGCCTTCAGCAAACCCTGGGGGGACCTTCTTGCCATTTCTGTGCTGGATGGTTTTGAGTGTCCCAAAGTAAATAATGTAGGAAACTCTGCACCGATAGGTACGTAGATAAACATTAAAAGCGGACTTCAGATGTGTGTCGGGCAGGGTCAGCTGCTGGTGTCTTCAGAAGCCCGCCCACCCTGCCTGCCAAGGAGGAAGAGAGAAGGGGAAGAGCACGGGGAAGACCTATGCTGGCCAGCGGCCAAGGGTTGCCTTAGTAGGATCTTCACGCCTGGATGGCCTCTTCCTTCCCTCATCAAGGTTCTTCAAGAGAGGGACCTCCACCGGGGACAGAGACCTTCTTTTTCATGACTGTTGCCAGGCTCTGCTGCTGGGCAAGGGGGTTGCTTGACACTGAATCTTTATTCGGTGACCCTCCACCCCTTGCTCAAGGCATGAGGAAGAACTTCGGAGCAAGATGGGCAGGGTTCGGTTAGGAGGGGGAGCTAAACCTTCCCGTGGCATGCTTCGACTGAAACCAGAGCCTCCTGGCACCCGTTTTTCAAGAGGACTCAGCTCTCCGATTTCCTGTATGGCTCAGCCACACTCGGCTGCTGGGTTCTCCAAACTGTGGCTTTGCTTTCCACAGGATCCAATGGCGCAGCAGGCAGAGCAGGATCACAAAGGACCACCTCTGGGCCTCTCTGCTTCCTGCCACTCGCCGTCCAGCGTTCCAAGGGGTCTTTGCGTCCTGGACCCTCAAGACCAGGGATGAGGAACTCGAGACCCATGAGCTGCACAGAACCTCCAAGACTGTTTGCTCTGGCCCCCAGACAGCCCTCCAATCACAACCTCCCCAAATTGGCAGCACGGTTCCCCACCACTTCAAAAGAAGCCTCTATGTTGTGTAAGCTCTAAAACAGACTGAATGTCATGAAAACTAAACATACACAACCACAAAGCAAAATCCCAAATCACTCCACCAAAATCCAGAGGCCCACCCATGTGAGGAAGGGACAGCCCCACTCCCAGCCTCATGGCCCCTCCTCTGGGTCCCCCCACCCAGTCTGCTAGAATTGGAAAGATCCTCAGCTTCCTTGAGGTTGACGAAAGAAACTTCTCATTTCCTGGGATCCCCTGCTATGCTCCACTTGAGATGTTTCGTACCCTTCCAGCCTGGCCAGGAGAGAGGGGCAATCACAGCAGTTGAACAGGGCTCTTGCTGACTTCATGCCTGTCAAGTTTTCTCAGCTTGCCACTGCCTTCTTTGGGGAATTTCCCTGGTTTTCTCAGTCTAGCCCCCAGCCGGGGATTTCCTGGTGATTTCCTATCCATTTACTAACCCGGTCCAACTTGGGATTTCCCAGTGGTCTCCTATCCATGCATCAACCAGGACCATGCCTGCTCAGCTTCTTGGATCAGGGGAAGGTGCATCTCTTCCTGGAAATGCAGTACATGATTGACTCTGAAGTCTGAGAAACCATCACCAGCCTTCTTTCAAAAAAGAAAAAGGGGGATATTTCAGCAATTCTGCGTGATTCTTTCCCCACACCCCGCCCCTGGGTAGGCAAACCCAGGCTTGTGTTTTGCTTTCAGGGACACCTGTTGACAGCCCTGTGGAATGGCTGGTGCAAAGGCAGAATCGGTCTGCACAGAACTTCAGGTGACAAAGCGCCTCGCTTGCAGGAAGCCCCAGCTCTTGGGAAACCTTGTTTGGGGCAGGCGGTTTGGAAGTCTCGTCCTGGGTTTGGGGATCCGGCTGTGGTCACTGAGGACTGCCCAGGAGATGCCTCCAGTCAGCCATGGCTCTAGAGGGGCATTTCTAGGGGGGCCTCGAGGGAAGGTGTGGGGAGCATCCCAGCAAGGAGGTGGGGCGGTGGAACGTGAGACCTGCCCAGCCGAGGAAGGGTTTGGGGCTGATGTTGCAGTGGCACCCCTGGGGCCCTGAGGATGGGAGTCCTGGAGGGAGGGGGAGGGGGGAGGGGGGATGCACCATCCACCAGCGGCATGCTGGCTGCGTGGCTGTCTTGTCTTGTCCCTGGAAAGTCTGCTGCGCGGAGAGGCTGGGAGGTATTTACAAGTCCTTTCTCAGTGCAGAGAGTCAGCCGTGGAAGGGAAGGTCGCTGGAGAGCGGCAGCCTTTCGGGGGTGGGTAGGGCCTGCCCCTCCGGCTCCCCCCTTGAGGGCAGCATCCGCCCTAGATGGAGACTTCATACGCCGGCATCTCCTGCGGAGAAAAAAGCCTGCAGAGGGTTGGGCCATTGGAAGTCTGTTTTCGAGGGCTCCCAGCCACCCCCAAAGGACTAAGGAAGGTGGCCCCTTTCACCAAGGCAGACTGTGGGTCTCCCCAACTTGGGGTGGTCTTCAGTGGCTCCCTGCGGGCCCTGCAAGGGGGCAGGAGCACGCCAAAGATTAAAGCCCCTTCCAACTTTGAAGCAGAAATCTGCCCTTGGTGGGCAATGCCTCTTATTCCTTGGCCAGGTGATGCCCGGGCACCAAATCCCCGCCATTAATCCCTAGAGCAGTGTTTCTCAACCTCAGTGAATTGAAGATGTCTGGACTTCAACTCCCAGAATTCTGGGAGGGGAATTCTGGGAGTTGAAGTCCAGACATCTTCAAGTCACTAAGGCTGAGCAACACCGACCTACGGAGAGGAGCACGCTCTCTCCACAAACCCTGTCTTCTTCTCAAGTGCACAGCCAGCCTTCCAGGGGCCAAATTCCCCACTTCCCAGCGGCAAGTGTGCTTGGGCTCCCCTGCCCCCGCTCCTGGAGCTCTGCCAAGCAACGATCCCGCTTTGAAAGTGGCCAGCCTGGTGGCAAGCCACCGCCACGGTGTGAGGATCCTGCTGGGTGGCTGTCCCTAGGCCCCACAGTTTGACTAGTTTGTCCAGAGATCCAAGGATCCACACTTGGATTCTCTGCCCAGCTGGCAGCCTCTTTGCCTGCTCTCCAGGGCCTCATCCTTGCTCCCGGTCCTTTGATCCTGGTTTGGACCCTGGGAATCTCGGCCTCTTTCCAGCCTCTTTCTCTTTCCCCTAAAAAAGAGCTGCTGCCTTGCATGTTTCCTGCCCCAGAGGGAATTTAAATTTCCCTGGCAGCCGCACGGGCAGGTGCCACCACATTGGAGAAGGGAGGACTCTGTGGCTGCTTAAAAGAGCTTGGCACCTTCTAAGGCAGCCTCTGCACTTCGATTGCCACACAGAGATGGCCTTGAAGGTTTCGGATGGCTTCAAGCCCCTTCTCGGTGGCTAGAAGAGTCACAATGGGGCGGAATGCAAATAAATCAAGGACCGATCAGGACATGAACCCAATCCACTTCTGGAGAAGCTTTTCACAGGATGGCATGGAGGGTTTTCCCAACCAGCTCTGTTGAGCCTGGTGGCTGGGGCTGATGGATGTTGCAGTTCGTCACCCCCGGAGGACAGCAGGCTGAGGAGGCGAGCTTTGGCTCCTAGGCTCCCCCGCCCCGGCTGGCCCTCCTGTCCCACCATTGGGCGCGGCCAGGAGAGGACAAGGCGGCCACTTACTCCGGTCTCGTAGGCGGAACTGTTGAAGGCCTCTTCGCCCGTGATGTGGTCATAGGGCTGCGAGGTTGAGAGGGGCAGAGGCAGTGACGGTTTCCCCTGATGCCTGGCGGGCCAGAGAGGAGGGAGAGACGGGGGTCAGGACCCGCAGGGGGATGCGTCCCCCCTTGGGTCAGCTGTCCCGCCCAGCCACCGCAGCTCACCTGGAGATGCACAGGTAGGTGGTGCCCAGGAGGAGCCCGACGGCAGCCACCGGCAGGAAGATGGCAAAAGCCACACTGGATCCTTGTAACAGGTCCCGGCCTGGCACCCCCTTGGCCACCGCTGCAGGGAAAGGGAGCGAAGGGGAGGCTCAGTGCTGGGGGCACCTGAAGTGAGGAGGGAGGGGGAGGGAGCAGCACCCCAGTTGGCTTGTGGGGCACCAGCAGGGGTGTCCATAGGGCGGTTGGAAGAGGCAAGGGGGCAAAAACAGGAGGGGTTCAACTGCACCATTGCCACCCAGCAGACCCCCCTGGGCAGAACACGGTTGGTGCCCTCTAGGCGGCAGGGCGGGCAAAGGCAGTCCTTAAGGGCCTCCCAGTCTTACCGTCCAGGTTGGGGTTGGCATAAAACTCATCCCTGGAGGCTGCAAGAGAAGCAGGAGGTGGCGTTACAGTGGAGGGTTGCAAGCTGGCAGGAAGGGAAGGTTTTGAGGTTGGAAAATGCAGGAGCTATTCCCAAAGAGATTCTCACAGCCCGGAAATCTCCTGCTGGTGACAGCTGTCCCTCAGTACCCTAGGCCAGGGTTTCTCAATCTTGGCCACTTTAAGATGTGTGGACTTCAACTCCCAGAATCCCCTAGCCAGCCTTAAAGTGGCCAAGGTTGAGAAACCTTGTCCTAGACCATGCCCATGCCCTACCCCCACCTGCTCGACCTGGTCAGCCCAGTCATTTCTCCAGCTGCCACCCACCCCCCAATCTTTTCCAACCAGAGTCTGCAGGATGCTGAAGGATGCTTAGCGCTGCCTAGCCCCGGTTAGGGCCAAGGGCTCGCAGGGAAGGGGACACCGGCAGGGCCGCTTTGGAAAAGATTTTCAAGCAGCCGCAAGGGGTACCCCTTTAGTAGGGGCTGTGATGGAAGTGGGGGAGCAGGGATTCCCTTTTGCTACCATACACTCCCCCCTCCCCCAATTAAAGTCCTTGTTTCGGCTTCGATGGGGAAAAGGCAGAGGTCCCGGCAAGGATTTGTTCGTTTTATTTAAATGCACTGCAGCCATCCTGCTCTGTGTACCTGTGGCCCCTCCTCAACATGCAGCAAGTGGCATTAGGGGCTGGGGGAATGGTGCTTTGGGAAGGATTAACTGCCCCACCAACCCTTGCCATCAACCACGGTCAGCCATGTGTCTCCTGCCACCCAATAGCTCCGTTTCCTTCCGTGCCAGATTTTATGGGTCTGGGTAATTGGGTTTGTGGTGGGGGAACCCCAGTTTCATCAGCCACATCCTGCTGGCTTCCTGTCACCCTGCTTCCTCTTTGCAGAAAGTGGAAGGCATCGCTAAGGAAGGCAAGTCCAATCACATCTGTTCCTTTTGCCTCTTCGCTCTGAAAGTTGGTTTAATGGGAGCTGCTGGGTCACATTTGGGGGAGGGACGGGGAACCATTTCAAGGCCATCAGTCATGGTAAACTGAAGACTGGGGAAGTGGGTCTGGAGGCAATTGTGAAATGCACTTGGATAAAAACTGTTCAAACACAGAAGCGAGAAAGCATCTCAAGTTTCACGGGGAAGGGGAAAACTCTCAGTCGGTGGTGCCACCACCGAAAGGGCCAATGCCTTTCATCCAGAAATGCCAACCTTGGAATCACAACATTGTAGAACTGGACGAGACCAGATCCATCATCTAGTCCAGTTTTCTCGACCTTGGCCGCTTTAAGAGGGATGGACTTCAACTCCCAGAATTCCCCAGCCAGCCTTGCTGGCTGGGGAATTCTGGGAGTTGGAAGTCCACCCCTCTTAAAGCGGCCAAGGTCGAGAAACACTGCTTGAACTGATGGCTATGTATTGTCCAACCATCTACAACATGCAGGAAAATCAATTTTGGGGAAAGGCGACTGACCGGCCTCCTTTTAAAAGCCTCCCTAGCCAGGACTCTGATGCTGGTACGAGTTTGGCAGACCCATGCAACTGAAGACCCCCCTTTAATACATGGGGTCTGTCCACACTGTGCAGAGGACTCTGGAGAGGTGGCCACATGTCCCCTCCTTACATGGGCAGCCAACACGGGGCCCTGATCCCCCAGGGAGCCCTGAGACTGACCGGCTTTGCAGAGCGGGGGAGGGCCGCTCCAGCGTGAGGGGTGCCCAGGCAGGCAGCGGAGGACAGTGTTGCCCAGCAGCAGGAAGCCGGTGGCACAGGAGAAACGCAGGGTGGCCTCAGCCTGGTAGAGGCGCTTTTCGGGGTGCTGAGTGCCGTGCTCGGGTCCACCCGGATTGCGACAGGGTTCGTAGACCTCAGCTGGAAGAAGCAGAACGCCAGGGGGTGAGCCCGCTTCCTGCCCGCCTGTCCTTTCTGATTTGTTACTGACTTTGCCCATTTGCTCTTAGATTTTTAGCCTGCCACAGGAGCAACAGCTTCGGCATCTAGAAAATGACCCGAGTAAACAAGTGGCTGTTTCTTTGGCGCCTGGGCTCTCAAGGGCCTTGGTCATCACACAGGCGCAAGGCCACGGCTTCTGCCCACCTCCTAGTCTCACGCGTTCCTACGTGGCTGCTCTGAATGGCTTACGGAGGCACTTGGGGAGGCGGCCACTCCATTTAGGCCCCCCGGCCTGTCGGTCGTGGCAGACGATCTCCCCACTCCCCGCCAGGACGTAGCCTTTATCGCAGAGGAACTGGATGGTGGAGCCGACGGGGAATTTGTTGGCAGAGACCAGCCGCCGGCTGTGGTCCACATCCCCGGGGTCTGGACAAGTGGTCACTGGGGAGAGAGAAAGAAGGAACTGATGGATCGGCAGGCAAGTGGGGAGAGACCCCAGGGCAGGGAGGCAGGCCTCTGCCTAATCAGGAGGGGTCTATCCCCAGAAGCCTTTTGCACAGGAAATGTAAAATGCTGCACACCCCAATCTTGTTCTTTAAAAAGTGTTTTAATAGTTGTGACATAGTTTTAATTGTTGGTTGTACGCTGTCCAGAATCACGGTCAGTGAGATGGGTGGCCATATAAATGTGTCAAGAAAGAAAAGAAAAGAAAAGAAAAGACTGGGAGATTTATTTCTATATTCGACAGGAATTCAGTTCTGCCAAAGATACTTTTTCTGGCAATAAAAAAGGTGAAGAGCAACGATGCTGGATAATGGCTCATCTGATCTAGTCTCACAGCGGCCACCAGCAGCCCCCTTGCAAGACTGCGTGGACAGCAGCTCAGATCCCAAACATGCCCACTGAAGAGGACGGCTGCCTCATCCCACCGCCTTCCCCAAGACAGCGTTCATGCTCTGCAGAGGCTGCATTGTGGGTGGAAATGACTTGATTCCCACATCTAGGGACAATTCATTCCATCCAGCGTGGTGCCCTCTGTGGCAGGCCACCTATTCTGGAAGCCGAGATGCTGCGTTCAGTGGCCTCCGATCTCCACTCTGATCTCTGGGTAGCAGAACTGGAGAAGATGCCAGGACTTGGCATGGAGGACTGGGAAGTCTGGAAGTGGAATTCCCCCCACGCAGGGGTTTCCATGGGGTATGGTCAAAAAGGTCAAGATGGCAGCCATGATGGTGTGATTGATATGATAGTTTCTGATGAAAGTGAGAGACCTGATGGAGGACACAAGGGTGAAGAGAGGTGGTGAGTGGGGGACAGACAGTTATTTGATAGTGTGAAGAATAAATCTTGAGGAACAAATGACATGACAGAAAAGGAAAGACAGAATCCTTGGTTTGGAAGGGACCTTGGAGGTCTTTAATGTTGGAATTATCAGGGATCAACTCAGCATTGTCTCATAAGCATAAGAGGGTCTCTCTAGCAAACACATCTCTATTGTGCTTGTGGGATGTCACATGGGTCACCTGATTTCCACTTCCTCCTCCTTCTTGGGCTTGGGGATTAACAGTCTCCATTACCTTGTGGGCAGACATGCAAGCAAGAAGAGCTGCAGAAGAATGCAGCTCTCCCCTTTGTCATCACCCAGCAATGAGTAAGTGCTTTCTACTGTGAACCTGCCTGTATCCAGACCTACTGAATAAAAGAAAGCTATCTCTGTTTTCTTCATCTGACTACAGTGTGAAGACTGAATTTATTTCTGAACGTAATTAAGCTTAATGTGCAAGTTCTCTTTTGGTTCATGCTTCTACTTCGCAAGATTGTCGTTAGTTGCTTGGAGTTCTTTTACTAACCTTTAAAAACTCCACCATTCCAGCCCAGCCCCCTGCCCAAGGCAGGGGTCCTCACACCATCTCGGACCAATGGCTGTCCCGTCTCTCCCTGAGAACCTCCAGCGATGGAGCACCCACCACTCCGGGAGGCCAGCCGTCCCACTGCTTCACAGTTCTCGCTGCCAGGAGATCCCTCCTCGTTTCCGGGTTGGACCTCCCTCAGACAGCTCCCACCCATGGCTCCTTGTCCCACCCCGGGTGCCAGGGAGAACAGATCGGTGCCCTCTTCCCCGTGGCAGCCCTTCAGGGATGGGAAGACTGCCATCATGCCTAAAGAAAGCGATAGCAGGAGCACTGAATGAAGAGGAAGAAGTCCTGTATGAAAAAGTACGTGATGGATTAACGTTCCAGCAGGATGAACGGAGGGAGGAGGTAAGAAGAGGTGGGAGCTGCTCGGAACAGAGTTGGAAAGCAGGATGTGGCTGAGGGCCACGCGTGGAGCTGCGCTGATGGGAAGATGGTGCCTGGCGGAACGAAGGGGAAGAGGCTGCAGGTGAGAATAAGTGCACATGCTGAAGATTTCTGCAGAAATAAAGATGTTATACCATGTATCAGAAAGAGAAGAAGACTGTTGCAAAGAGTGTAGTCAGAGCAAGGAACAGGCAAGATTAGAATATGCAGAGTGGTTTTGACGGAAATTTTAAAAATTGGGAGAAGCAAAGTGGGTGAAAAGGGCAGAGAGAGCAGAATGAAAAATACAGGTAGTCCTCGCTTAACGACCACAATTGGGACTGGAATTTAAGTTGCTAAGCAATGCGGTTGTTAAGCGAATCCGGACCCGATTTTATGACCATTTTGTGGTGGTTGTTAAGCAAATCATTGCAACTGTTAAACGAATCACATGATTGTTAATCGAACCACACAATCATTAAGCAAATGACGAGGTTCCCTGTTGATTTTGCTTATCGGAAGCCAGCTGGGAAGGTCGAAAATGGCGATCGTGTAACCAAGGATGCTGCAACCGTCGTAAATGTGAGCTGGTTGCCAAGTGCCTGAATTTTGATCACGTGACTTCCAGGATGCCGCGACAGCAATAAATGCAAGGAATGGCCATAAGTCTTTTTTTCAGTGCCATCGTAACTCCGGAGAGTTGCTAAATGAACACTTGTTAAGCGAGGACTACCGATAAAAGTGAGGAAATGATTTGGGGTAATAAAACCGAAGTGAGGGAATGCTGGAAGGAGGATCTTATAAATTTGTATGGGAACAATGGAGGTAGATTCAAAAACAGAACTGAAAGATGCTATTAAAGTTACAGTCCAAAATGACGAAATGGAAGTAATAAATGCTGTGAGAATGTCAACAAGTGGTATGGCTGCAGGAATACCTGTGCAACTGAAGAAATATTAAATTATGGATGTTATCTGCATGTGGAATCACCCTGTGAGTTGTTTCATTTGTGCCTGAAGGCTGCATCTGTGCCAGACGATTGGAAGAATGGGGTTGCTGTTCCCCCAGACAGAGGGAAAAGGCGCAAGAGTCAACGCAACAGCTACAGGGGATTTGTTTGTTAAATGTGCCTGGAAAGAGCTCTGAGTGAAAATTTCTGAGTGAACCGGTTCAATGGGCCACAGAGGACAACACTGGGGAAGTACCTGGTGGCTTTATGCTAATGGGTAAGCAGACCGGATTTTGCTCTTCTGCAGGTCACTGAAAAATGAGAAAAGGTTTATCGTACATTTGTGGATTTAGAAAAAGTGTACGAATGGGCTTGAACTGTGGAATATTTTGCATAGAGGTGGCCTTGAAGGTTGGGTGCTGACACGATGAAGGCAATACATGACGGAAGTAAAGTGCATGTAGGAATAAGCGGATTGCTTAGGGAGCACTTCAACGCTGAACAAGAAGACAGACACGAAGAGGCAATGTCCCCTGGGTTGCTAGTGTATTTGTGGATATTTGTATAAGGACAATTTGTATGGGGACAATGACTTAATTGTTTGCAAACATTTGTGTGCTGCCTATTTTCAGGATTCCAGCTAGCATTACGCAATATAATGTAACAAAGCAACTGTATACTCATAAAACCAAACCATTAAATCAATAAAAATCATTAATTAACATTGCTGCTACTGTCAAGCAGACCTGAACACCCTGAAGAGGTCTGTGTTTACCATTTTATAGAACGCCAAGGAGAGGGGTGACAGTTGAGAATGTACTTCTCTGGGCTCCAACCCACCCCATCTCCCCTCATATTATGGGATGTAATTGTACACATATTTTCACCTGCAGAGGATGCCACGTTGCTGGCTGAAAACTCAAAAGATCTGCAGTTAGGTAGATTATAGGATACAACCAAGCACATGAAACTGAAAACAAATGTATTAAAGATCAAGGCAGTTGTGCTTGACATGGAAAATGGAAGGAATTATTGCAAGTTACCCATAAATGGTGAAAAAAATAGAGCAAGCAGATGGATTTGTGTACCTTGACGGAACGTTTACTAAAGACGAGAAAAGGGCTGGAGATATTTTAAGATGAGAAAATGCTATAGAAAAATAAGTAGATAGTATGGGGTTTGTTCTTCAGCAAAGGATCGTTACCTTGTCGTGGTGCTGGAGCTTGAGCACCTCAATGATGCCGTGAGCTAAACCGTGAAGGGCCACCCAAGACGGGAAGGTCATGACAGAGAGGTCAGACTAAAGGCGACCCCTGGGGAAGGTAATGGCAACCCACCCCAGTATTCTTGCCGTGAAAACTAAATGGATCAGTACAACCAGAGATATGTCGGTATACCATCGGAAGATGAGACCCCCAGGTCGGAAGATGGTCAAAATGCTACCGGGGAGGAACGGAGGATGAGCTCGACTAGCCCCAGATGTGATGAGGCAGCTAGCTCAAAGCCGAAAGGACGGCTAGCGGCCGACGGTGCTGGTGGTGAACGGCAAATCCGATGTTCTAAGGATCAACACGCCATTGGATCCTGGAAGGTAAGATCTATGAGCCAGGGCAAATTAGATGTGGTTATTGGTGAGATGTCAAGATTAAAGATAGACATTTTGGGCGTCAGTGAACTGAAATGGCCTGGAATGGGCCACTTCACATCAAATGACCACCAGATCTACTACTGTGGACAAGAGGACCACAGAAGAAATGGAGTAGCCTTCATAATTAATAGTAAAGTGGCTAAAGCAGTGCTTGGATACAACCCAAAAAACGATAGAACGATCTCAATTCGAATTCAGGGCAAGCCCTCTAACATCACAGTGATCCAAATATACGCCCCAACCACAGATGCTGAAGAAGCTGAAGTAGAGCAGTTCTATGAGGATCTGCAGCACCTGCTGGACAACACGCCTAAAAGAGATGTTATTTTCATCACGGAAGACTGGAATGCTAAGGTGGGCAGTCAAAGGACACCTGGAATGACAGGTAAGCATGGCCTGGGAGAACAAAACGAAGCAGGACATAGGCTGATAGAGTTTTGCCAAGACAACTCACTCTGCATAACAAACACTCTCTTCCAGGAACCTAAGAGACGGCTTTATACGTGGACTTCACCAGATGGCCAACACCAAAATCAGATTGACTACATCCTTTGCAGCCAAAGGTGGCGGACATCTATACAGTCGGTAAAAACAAGACCTGGAGCTGACTGTAGTTCAGATCACGAACTTCTTCTTGCACAATTTAGGATCAGACTCAAGAGATTAGGGAAGACCCACAGATCAGCTAGATATGAGCTCACTAATATTCCTGAGGAATATGCAGTGGAGGTGAAGAATAGATTTAAGGGACGGGACTTAGTAGATAAGGTCCCGGAAGAACTATGGACAGAAGTCCGCAATATTGTTCAGGAGGCGGCAACAAAATACATCCCAAAGAAAGAGAAAACCAAGAAGGCAAAATGGCTGTCTGCTGAGACACTAGAAGTAGCCCAAGAAAGAAGGAAAGCAAAAGGCAACAGTGATAGGGGGAGATATGCCCAATTGAATGCAAAATTCCAGAGGTTAGCCAGAAGAGATAAGGAATGATTTTTAAACAAGCAATGCGCGGAAGTGGAAGAAGACAATAGAATAGGAAGGACAAGAGACCTCTTCCAGAAAATTAGAAACATCGGAGGTAAATTCCAGGCCAAAATGGGTATGATCAAAAACAAAGATGGCAAGGACCTAACAGAAGAAGAAGAGATCAAGAAAAGGTGGCAAGAATATACAGAAGACCTGTATAGGAAGGATAACAATATCGGGGATAGCTTTGATGGTGCGGTCAGTGAGCTAGAGCCAGACATCCTGAAGAGTGAGGTTGAGTGGGCCTTAAGAAGCATTGCTAATAACAAGGCAGCAGGAGACGACGGCATCCCAGCTGAACTGTTCAAAATCTTGCAAGATGATGCTGTCAAGGTAATGCATGCTATATGCCAGCAAATTTGGAAAACACAGGAATGGCCATCAGACTGGAAAAAATCAACTTACATCCCCATACCAAAAAAGGGGAACACTAAAGAATCTTCAAACGATCGAACAGTGGCACTCATTTCACATGCCAGTAAGGTAATGCTCAAGATCCTGCAAGGTAGACTTCAGCAGTTCATGGAGCGAGAATTGCCAGATGTACAAGCTGGGTTTAGAAAAGGCAGAGGAACTAGGGACCAAATTGCCAATATCCACTGGATAATGGAAAAAGCCAGGGAGTTTCAGAAAAACATCTATTTCTGTTTTATTGACTATTCTAAAGCCTTTGACTGTGTGGACCATAACAAATTGTGGCAAGTTCTTAGTGGTATGGGGATACCAAGTCATCTTGTCTGCCTCCTGAAGAATCTGTATAACGACCAAGTAGCAACAGTAAGAACAGACCACGGAACAACGGACTGGTTTAAGATTGGGAAAGGAGTACGGCAGGGCTGTATCCTCTCACCCTACCTATTCAACTTGTACGCAGAACACATCATGCGACAAGCTGGCCTTGAGGAATCCAAGGCTGGAGTTAAAATCTCTGGAAGAAACATTAACAATCTCAGATATGCAGATGATACCACTTTGATGGCTGAAAGTGAAGAGGAACTGAGGAGCCTTATGATGAAGGTGAAAGAAGAAAGTGCAAAAGCTGGCTTGCAGCTAAACCTCAAAAAAACCAAGATTATGGCAACCAGCTTGATTGATAACTGGCAAATAGAGGGAGAAAATGTAGAAGCAGTGAAAGACTTTGTATTCCTAGGTGCAAAGATTACTGCAGATGCTGACTGCAGTCAGGAAATCAGAAGACGCTTAATCCTTGGGAGAAGAGCAATGACAAATCTCGATAAAATAGTTAAGAGCAGAGACATCACACTGACAACAAAGGTCCGCATAGTTAAAGCAGTGGTGTTCCCCGTAGTGACATATGGCTGCGAGAGCTGGACCATAAGGAAGGCTGAGAGAAGGAAGATCGATGCTTTGGAACTGTGGTGTTGGAGGAAAATTCTGAGAGTGCCTTGGACTGCCAGAAGATCCAACCAGTCCATCCTCCAGGAAATAAAGCCAGACTGCTCACTTGAGGGAATGATATTAAAGGCAAAACTGAAATATGTTGGCCACATAATGAGAAGACAGGACACCCTGGAGAAGATGCTGATGCTGGGGAGAGTGGAAGGCAAAAGGAAGAGGGGCCGACCAAGGGCAAGGTGGATGGATGATATTCTGGAGATGACGGGCTCGTCCCTGGGGGAGCTGGGGGTGTGGACGACCGACAGGAAGCTCTGGCGTGGGCTGGTCCATGAAGTCACGAAGAGTCGGAAGCGACTGAACGAATAAACAACAACAATGGGGTTTGTTGGTGGGGCTGAATGTTGGGCAGAAGAAGTGAAAATAATTGTGAATTTATATGGAAATGAGAGTTGGGTCTCAAAAGAGAAATATTGAAGTAAGTTGGAGGCAGCGGGGTTGGGGTGATGGGGTTGGTGCACTTTTATGCACGTGATAAAACCAGACAAGAGAAGGCCAAAAGGGAATGTGTACCAGATGAATGTGGAAGGAAGAAACGTAAGAAATACGTCACCAAAAGAGAATGTCTGAAGGCAGAGGGAATGGGTGGGTGGAGAGGAAGGGGGAGACACGGCTGGATGGAGCTGATGAGTTTCCCCCAGCGGAGACGGATGGAAGCTTAATGAGCAGCGCAGAGCCACAGACGACACGGTGAATGAATCCAGTGCAAGCAAGAACGGAAAGGGACGCAGCGGGATAGCGAGTGGCATTAGCTGTGTTTTTTGACATTGGTGAACCAAATGGCTTTTGGGTCAGGCTATACGGCAATGAAGACATGCAGACGTTTCCCTAGCAAGCTTGGCAACTGACATCAGAGCCTTCTCCATCCTGCCCGTGTTCAGGCAGCTCTCAGTCACTAACTGCCACGTGCGTCAACTGTTTGGATGTTCATACATTTCCTTTCGCTCCCTAATAGTTCTGGGAAACATTGCCGTATGGGACTTGTCCAGGCAGTCTCTGAGAATCGGACATGATTGAATGGATTAAAAGAAAAATGTCATTGGTCAGGATCCTGGTGTTCTTGGCCTATTCGGTCACTGTTGCCCTGTGATGGGCATTTAGCAAAGTTGGCAAGCCTCAAGTTCCTTTCTTCCTCTTTCATTCTGCAAATGCCCAGCTTGTCCAACGTAATTGGCCCCACACAGGCAACTCATTTGCTACGGTCCCTCTGTTCTTAATTTGGGGAGTTTATCCACCCTGGAGGACAATGGTGGATTTAGCTTGTCCACTGTTCTAAAACTTACTCCTTTACGTTTTCTGCCCAGTGCGTTTTGCCTTTCTCATTCACTCCTGGGGTGCACGAGGAAGGTCAACCATGCGGTGGCCCCTGATGCGGGGCGGCATTATGTTACGCTGAACGCAGGCAGTCTTAGGGAAGTAAAGTCAGTTACCAAGTTGGCTTCCAGACCAGCTCTGAAGAGCAACCTCAGGCCTAGCACAAAGCAGCAGCCTGACTCCAAAGCCACTTCCCTGATAAACAGCAGATGTGAAACCTGACCGTTTATATTTCCTTTTCCTTTCCAATTCTCTAGTTTGCTATTTCTTACTCCTTTTTGGCACTTTGTATAGGGTTGCTTGCCCTGAAATCAGGGCTGTCCGCAGACACCCCTGGTGGGATTGAAGCACAGCCCCTTTTTTATGTGTGTTGTGACACACATTAGAAAAAGTGGGATTCCTTCAGCATCTGGACTTTTTCTAACCCTCCCTGCCCAACACCCCTGTCTGGAAAGGAATAGCAGGATCAGGCTTTAGCAAATACATATGAACAACCTTTTTATTCATATATGCTGTGCACTGCCCTGACATATGAGGAGTGAAGGGCAATGTATAAACATTTTATGTTAAAAATAAAATTTTAAATTTTAAAATTAAAAATTAAAAATATATACCCAATTTGGCTGGCCAGAAATCTGGATGAGGAGAGCCTTGTTTTCGAAAAGCCCTTTCTGCTATTCCAAACTTAACAATGATCCTCTCATCTGCCAGCAGGGGGAGCTCGTGACACACCCAAAACAATGCCATGGGTTTGTCTCACAGGTTTCCAAACTGTGTGGCTTTTAGGAAATCTGGCCACCCCTTGGATGCATCTGCTATTCTCTCTGTCCTTGTGCCATTTGGCTCCTAGCTCTTCCTTCTTATGCATGGAGAATCTAAGCCAGGTTGAGCTCCAGGACACGCCAGGGAGGCTGGAAAGAGACAGCTGTCAATCAACATCCAGTTTTGCTGCTCTGAGAGGACAAGGGGCTGGCTCAGCCTCCCCTTCTGCTATTTTAAAATGTGGGAGCTTTTTCCTGGGAAATCAAGGGCAGGTTAGAAACAAGGTGGCATGTCGCCCCCCCAAAAAAATCTGGTCCATTTTAAAGCCTTTTTAAGCCTTTTTCACTTCATTGTTGCTAAACAGCAGAAGGGAGGTGCGAGAACCATCAGCTGTGTGTTCCCCATCACACACAGACCCCCCCCATTGCTCAGGCTCCATCACGATTCCCCGATGCAGCTGATGGCGTGGGGAACCCAGAGGGAGCTTCTCTGGAGCAGGGGTCCAAGAAGTCAAGATGGTGGCCCAACCACGTGATCAAAGCCTTTATCTGTTTGCTTGTTTGTTCAATTGTGTGGCATCTCAGGAAATGACTGGGCAGCGAACAATCTTAAAGTAAATTAAAGACACAGTCCCATCAGGAGTACAAAAATTACTTATAATGGAAAATTTTCTCTTGGAAAAGCGGGGTAGCTTGTAATTTTTGTCTGGAGACAGAGCATCCGTCTGCTCCCCTCCCCTCCCCCTTTTCCTTCCTCCCTCTCTCCCTCCTCTTTCCCCCTCCCCCTTTTCTTTTTCTGTCTGTCCGTCTGTCCGTCCCCTGGGCTATTAGACTCCTGAACTCTTAATAATCCCCTCTTGTTTCATGGTGGTACATGTTGTATGTAGGACCGTGATATTTATTAAGGATAATGATTAGGGTCCCCCATGTGGGGGAGATGGGCGGTGATAAAAATATGATAAACAAACAAATAAATAAATAAAGATTAGGGGAGTGGAATGGTAAAGAATTATTTTTTGTGAGCCAATTGCAACGAAATTTCATTTTGATGTGCACCTTGGTGTATGATGGAATGACAGTAAGAGTCTTCTGTTCCGTGCTAGTCTTCTTTCCCCCTCCTTCCTTCTCCCTTCTCCCTTTCATTACTTTTTCTTTCTTTCCCCTCCCCCTCCCCCTTCTCCCTACTCCTTTTCTTTTTCTCTTTCCCTCCCTCCCTCCCTCCCTCCCTCCTTCCTTCCTTTTCCCCTTCTCCCTTCCTTTACTTTCTTTCTCTTTCTTTCTTTCCCCCTCCCCTTCCCTGCCAGGTGGGCACAAAAGCCTGGGACCCAAGGTCCACCTCCCGGCCCCAGAGCTGCTACTTACCTCTCTGGCAGGACGGCGGGTCCCCACTCCACATCAGGTCCCAGTGGCACATCAGGAGCTCGGTGCCCACCAGCTCGTAGCCGGGATAGCAGTGGTAGGTGACCACGGCCCCATGGGTCAGCTCTGGGTGGGAGGCGGTCTTCCAGCCGTTGGGGATTTCAGGGAGCTCAGGGCAGGTGTCGTTACGGGGCACCTCTGCCAGGGAAGAAGGGTGGAAGGAGCATTGGAGGCCAGCCTGGCAAGGGGGGCGGCTCAGCAGGGTGCGTCGGTTGCACCGTGTCTTGAGGATATGCTGTCCCTGGTGCTGGAGGCAATACCTAGCCATTGGTCTAAGCAGCGTTTCTCAACCTTGGCCACTTGAAGATGGGCGGACTTCAACTCCCAGAAGTCCACAGCCAGCAGGGCTGGCTGGGGAATTCTGGGAGTTGAAGTCCGCCCATCTTCAAGTGGCCAAGATTGAGAAACGCTGGTTTAGAGGCCAGAGGGGCACTTGAATCTCTCCTTCCACTTCCTTCTCGCTGCATTTCACGGCAACATCATTTTTTTTCTTCACTGCCACTCGGAGGGGCTAGCGAACCCCAAAAATGGAAGCAACAATTACTGGGGCAGAATTTAACTGATCGGTTTGACGGCCTTGAGTGAAAAGCAGAGATCTGCCGGGTTAGTTCAGTTCCGAGCCCAGTCTGGACGATGTACACCTGCTCAGAAGGGCCCTTTATAGCAGCCATTGGTCACCTCTTCATTCCCTTTGGCTGCTGTCACAGGATCTTGTGGCATTGAACCCCACTGGTTAATCGCGCCCTGGGTGAAGAAGGTCTTCCTTCCACCCCCTCAATCTCCCACTGCTGCTGGGTTCCAGGAGGAAGTGGTCAGGCAGGGAGAAAAGTGTCTTCCCGCTGCTTTTTTCCTCAGCTAAGCCCCCAAAGTTTGCCCCCCTTTCTTACAGGGAGCCGCTTCAGTCCCTGAAGTGCCCTCCTCTTCCCCCATCCCCGGATGAGATGTGGGGGGGCTGGAGAGTACTGCTGGGCATCCCACCCCGGCAGGGATTTCTGGGAATCGCACCCTCCGTGGGTTGGAAGCTCGGCAAAGAAGGCCCTTCCAATGGTTTCAGTAAAAAGCCACTTCTCCACTTACCGGCAAAGTGGACGATGAAGCCGTGCCGGTACCCCACGGCGCTGCTGCCGGGATCCGACTGGAACTGGATGGTGGCATCGGCCATGGATGTGTACAGCTGGAAGTGCCGGTGGGAGCCGGAGTATTGGCCCAGGACGCGGGCCGTCAGGTCGTCCCCGTCGTAGAAGGTGAGCGTGTCCCCCTTGCCGAGGTGCAACCTTTATGGACAAGCGGGGTGGGGCGGGGGGGAACGGGGCTCAGTCAAAAAGGGAGCAATTTGACCAGCTCATGGGAGTGCAGAAGCCCAACAGGGTCCCCAACTGCAGAGAGCGGCAGGTCTCTCCCACCCTCGGGTTGAGCAGGCACCCAGTGGCTACACAGACAGGTCTGTATAATTTGCTTGGTGGCAAATTTTACACTTTGTACAGGTAGTCCTCACTTAATGACCACGATTGGGACTGGAATTTAGGTTGCTAAGCGATGTGGTCGCTAAGTAAAACTGAACCTGATTTTACGATCATTTTTGAAGTGGTTGTTAAGCAAATCACCATCATCATTAAGAGAATCACATGATGTGGTCGTTAAGCAAACAATGCGGTTCCCTATTGATTTTGCTTATTAGAAGCTGGCTGGGAAGGTCAAAAATGGTGATCATGTGACCAGGTGACACTGCAACTGTCATAAATGTGAGCTGGTTGCCAAGCACCTGAATTGTGATCATGTGACCATGGGGATGCTGCAATGGTCATAAGTGTGAGGAATGGTTGTAAGTCAGTTTTTCCAATGCCGTTGTAACTCTGGATGGTCGCTAAATGAATGGTCGTTAAGCGAGGGCGACCTGTACTTCTCAGTCTAGCCTCCAGATCTGGATTTCCTAGTGGTCTCCCATCCAATTTCTCAATCTCTCAACCCATCTTGGTTCCTCTCATTTTCTCATTTCGTCAAACGTTGTCAAGCTTACTTTCCCCCCATTTCCTCATTTTCCCAAAAAGGGCAAATTCAGTTTGCCAGTCTGGTTGGGGAAGAACGGTTGGCATTCCAATGTGGGGGCCTGCTTGGTGACACATGGCTCCAAACACATGTGCGTTTCTGACTCATGTTTTCACTCAGACCTGCCTTTCATTTTCATGCAAATGAGGATGGGCAAATTCGGAGGACTGACAGATTTCAGGTGGTGTGTTGGTTCCAAAGTGTAGGTGCATGTTCAAATGCAACTAAATTCATTTCTTTCCTGCCTGAAATCCCACTTTGGGGTGGGGGGGATGCCAGACCCGGGTTTCAGTTTTTCCTGCTTCGGGTTGCCCCCTCCTATGTCTACAGGACCGCCCCAGGCAAAGAGTTGGCAAACAGTCCCTGCCAATCAATCGGGGACTGTGGGCATTTCAGATCCGCGTCCCTTCGTGTCATACCTACATGGTGTGGATTTCTATGTCCAACTCCTAGGACTGTTAATGGTACTTCTTTTGGCTTCTGAACTGTGGAGCAAAATGTGATGGGGGGGCTGACTGGGCTGCGCACATTTGGCCTTGAGAAAAGGCTGCTGGGGAGATGAGGTCACTGCCCAAGGAGTGACCAGTATCTTCAGAAGGGGATCAAGCCCAGTTCTCTTTCTTTCCAGGGTGCAGGACCTGGAATAAGGGGTCAAGCTCCAGGAAGGGAGAATCTGGTGGGAGGTCAGGGCAGAAGCCCTTCCCAGTGGTCAGTGGCTGGACCGTGGCACCAGTGACCCCAGGAGGTGCAGGGCTCCCCTGCACTGGAGGGGTCCTGCAGAGGCTGCACAGCCATCTCTCTGGGGAGCTGTAGTTCAGCTTCCTGCCTGAACAAAGGGTTGGACTAAATGCCCACAAGGTCCCCTTCCAACTGCATGGCCCTTTAATTCTGTGACATGCAACGTTCTGAAGAGTGTCAAACTTTTTGTAATTCAGTGCTTATTAAAAAAGCCTCTTGGCCACAACAATTCTAGCCAATATTTCCCAACTTTGGAAACCTGAAGATGGGTGGATTTCAACTCCCAGAATTCCCCAGCCAGCCATGCTGGCTGGGGAATTCTGGGAGTTGAAGTCCACCCATCTTCAAGTTACCAAGGTTGAGAAACAGTGGTTTAGGCTGTTCTCCATCTTTTCTTTCTCACATGCAGTTGTCCAGTATGCATCGGGTGTTTTTAAATTAAGAAACGGATAAATGAATCCCTTCGCTGGTATGATTGAAGGATTATCGTACCCTTGTTCTTTCATTCGGCTGCAACAAGGGCTGTTGGGGGGACAAAAAAATCAAGGTGGCAGTTGTAACTGGGCAATCCAAGCCCTACCCCTTTGTTACATGCATCGCAACACGCTGCAGCGGCTGCCTTCACTGTTTTGACCCCCCCCCGCCACGGACACCCCTGGGTTGCGACCCTATTGCTTTACCTCCTGAAGGAGGGAGGGCTTGCCCTGTGTGAGAACGGGCATATCATCTAGAAAGAGAGAAGCAGCCCACTCACAGACGTATGTCCAGCATGATGCGCTTGTCCTCTTCCACGTGGAGCCCCCAGATGCAGTCTTGCCCCTTCCCGTAAGGCTCCGGCCAGTTGGGAGACAAAACCACACCAGCTGCATCTGTGATCTCCCCACTGCACACCGCTGTCGGGGAGGCACATGAGGAAGAGGTCAGTGGGGCCTCGCTCACAATAAAGCACAAATGCCAGCCTTCCCAAGTAGGCCAGACAGGAAGCACGGCCAGCTGAGCTAATTCTGCTTTATTGTAAGGCTACATTGACAGAATCTGGCAAGTCTGGAAGTACAAATCTCCTGCCATCTCTTTTTACAGCCTGAAAAGTTAGGCCGGTTCCTTTCTGAGTTGCTTTCTCATGCCGTTATGCAGCTGCGGGCTCTGCCCTCTCTTACCTGACTGTTCCCTGGGCAGCATCTCTTTGCCCCACCTCTCAAGGTCCTTCCCACACACCATTACAAGATTCTTGCAAGTCTGAAAGTGCAATTGTCCCTCTGCCTCCTTTACAGCCCGAGAAACCAGGGAGGGTCTCTTCTGAGCCTCTTTCTCTTCCCATTATGCAGCTGCGGGCTCTGCCCCCTCTTATCTGACCGTTCCCTTGGCAGCATTTCTTCTCCCGGTTTCCCAACGTCCTTCCCACCTACCATTACATAAATGAGCAGAAAGACTCAGGTGGGGACTCCCCTCTCCAGGAATCAGGTATGGCTTCATTTCATGAAACGGCAGGGGAAAATCTGGCTGGGAGGACGAGCAGGACCAATGCAGCTGAGCCGTGTCATCCCATGCGGCAGGAAGGGGGGCAAGAGCAGTGATGGTTCACAACACCCGCCCCCCCCATTCTTCCCCAGCACCCACCTCGGCAGGCCGGCTCTGTCTCATTCCACTGGGGGTTGGTGGGGTCCACGCATTCAATGATGACAGACCCTTGCTCCAGGGTGTAGCCGGGCCCGCAGGCAAACTCCACCGTGGTGCCCACTTTGTAGCTCACGTTGCTGGTGGTGAAGTTCCCGTACTTGACAAACGGCTTGTAGCAGTGGCCGGGCTGGAACGCTGCCAAGGGCAGAGCGGGCGCAAAGGAGGGCTCGGCCCGTCTCTTTCGGCAGGGCTGGCCCTCTGCCCGCTGCTGAACTGCAATCCCCATTGGCCTCAGCCAGCACAGCCTCAGGGAATGTGGCTGGCGGGGCCCCTGCCCGTCCTTGGCCACTCACCCTCATAGCGCAGCGCCACGCCAGCAGCCACCCCGCCACTATCTGTGGACAGCTCGACGAAGAAGCCACGGGAGGTGCTGACCAGTCCCTCGATGGGGAGATACTCGACTTCGTACGAGTCGTACATGGGGGGTGCCTCGATGTTGTTTCCGTTCCGGATTATTAACCTGCAAAGGAAGAGGGGCAGGGTTATTCTCTGGGACGCTCGAGGATTTCAAGGGGGGCTCCAAAATGTCAAGATGGCGGCCACAACTGTGCAATCATCCCTCTCTTACGTGTGTTGCGATGCAGGTAAAAAACAAAAAACAAAACGGCAGAGCTTGATTACTTGGTACCATCTTGATTTTCTTAATCAAACCCCCCCCCAACCGTGAATCCCTCAACTTGGGATGCTGGGAGGGTCTGAGCAGGATGAAAGCAGACTCTGTGGGGGGGGAGGTACAGCAGGTGGCAGAAGAGGAACCCTGGGGGCTTTTGACGATGGACCTCTCATCCTCTAGTCTTGCGGTACCATCGCCCAGAGCAGTGTTTCTCAACCTTGGCTGCTTGAAGCTGTGTGGACTTCAACTCCCAGAATTCCCCAGCCAGCCTGAATTCTGGGAGTTGAAGTCCACACAGCTTCAACACTGCCCTAAAGGAACATTCTTTGGCAGGTGTGATCTCTTTCAGCTTAGCCTCCCTCAAAGGGCTGTGGTGAGGATAAAACGGGTGGTGGGGAAGCAGCCAAGGCCACGGCAATATATTTTTTCTTGGGGGGAGCACAACCAGCCTGCAACAGCAAAGGTCAACCCCCCGCAGCTTCCGCCTCCCTTGCTCTCCCGGTCCTTGAGGGCCCACCTGTCGTCGTCCTCAGCCAAGGAGACCTTCTCGAAATGCAGGTGGAGGCGCTGCCCGGGGGGGGCCTCCAGCACCCAGTGGCAGGTGAGGTTGTTGCTGTAGTTGGCTGGGAACCCTGGCGAGACGATGCGCCCGGTGGTGGCATTCTGGATCACCCCGCCACAGGCCGCTGCAACGAGAGGGTGCTCAGGGGCTGGACAAAGTGAGCAGGGCTCCAGGGCAGGCAGGGCCCCCTCCCCAGCGTCCCTGTCTCCGGCTCACTCACCGACGCAGGTCGGCTCTAGGCCGCTCCAAAAGGGGTGGGTGGCGTTGAGGCAGGCCAGGCAAGGCTTTCCCACCAGCTGGTAGCCGACGATGCAGGAGAAGCAGGCCTGGCCGCCCACGTGGGTGCTGGAGACTGAGACGCCCCCATAAGCAGGGCGCGCGGGGAAGGGGCAGCTCAGCAAATAGGCTGGGGAGAGAGGAGAGGTGCAGAGAGGTGGCTTCGGTCAGTCCCGAGCAGAGGTCAGCGGCCAGAGCAGCCCCCTCCCCGTCAGCCTGGGCCAGTGCATCCTTCCCCATTGCTCGCTGCCACATCAGAAGCAGGCACTGGGGCTGCTGTTCCAGGATGGGCTGCCTGGGCTGGCAGCAGCTTCCCCAGCCTCAGTTGGGGAGGCCAAGGGTTGGACCCCGAGGCTCCTGCCTGCAAATGAGATGCTCCCCACACCCCGACTCCCGACTTTCCCTTGGCGGTGGCTGCCCGTAAAGCAAGTCTCTGCAGCCTGCAAGGTCTCCTGCCATTTTCCCATTTGCAGCTGTAATCCCAGATAATGTAATTTCTGGCCCCTCTCCTGGCAGCTCTTGCAGGGGCTCGCCAACGTTGCCTTAACAACCACAGCGGGTCCTCGGATTCTGCGTCGCCATTGGCCTTGCTTGCTGGTGGCACTCCTTTTCTGACAAAAATCACGCCCCCCAGAAGCTGGTAGCATTGACTGCCGTTAAGAAACACAGAAACATGCCTGAATCTTGACCGTCTCTGTTCGAAACACAGCCCTATCCAGGATCCTCTAGGCTGCTGGCTGGGGAGGATGGGATTTCTAATCCATCCTGTCTGGAGGGCGCCAGGTTGGGGAGCCTGGCCTTGCATAGCACTCTTGTCCAAGGTGGGTAGCTGGGTTGTGTGAACTTAGCCACTCCCTTTGCAGGTCGGGTGAACCAGGCAATCACGTGAGCCGTAACAGGCTTTGATGTGGGGAGGGCTGTGTGTGACGCGACCAAAGCCTTGTGTTTTGCTAGCATAAGTGCAGCCTTGGTGGATCAGGCCAGGGGCCCGCTTAGTCCAGAGCGATGTTGCTCGCTACACAGCCCACCTGAGACCTTGGGGCGGGGCGGGAAGCTTGCAGGCAGGAGGGACATGAACACACCCCCTCCTCCCCCCTTCCCTGCAAAAGGCATTTAGAGTTCTGCTGCTCCCACATCCCCAGAGAACAGCGAGTCTCCGATGGATGGACCCAACCCCACTTTAAAGCCCACCAACCGCTGGGGTGATCACAACTTGTGTGAAGACAGACGCTGCCCTGCATCTCCTTCCAGTCATGTCACTGAATGGCCCCTGGTCCATTCTGGAGGGGGGAAGAACTTCCTCAATCCATTTCCTCCCTGCCAGGCATGGTTGATACACCCTGGTTGAGGGTGTGTGTGTGTATGCATGTGTAGAGAGAGATGCACATCCATACACACAGACTAGACAACCCGTGACCCGCTGGGGCATCGTTTCATTGGTATCTCCTTACCAGATTCCTCAACGCCTTCAACAGTGGCAGAGGTTCTGATGTGCTGGAAAAGTTCTTAAAGATTCAGGGAGATGCTCGGAGACGTACCTGCCTTGAAAGTAGCCCAGGCTGAACTGTACAGCCCAGTCAAACAGCAGGAGTTGACCACAGGACATGTTTTATGACACGTTGCATTATATCATGAAATGTTTTATGATAATTTTTACGTCATAAAATGCTTTATCAAATTTGCCAAATTTCAGTCCTGCAGGAGTCACGGGTCCTGGATTTTGGATGCATTCTTTAAGTTAGCCCATTTGAGGTATCTTGGCTTAAAAATGGTTGCCTTACGATGCACCATTTTGCCCAGTTAAGGTTACACACAAACAGGAGAGTTTTAGTAGTATATAGATAGATATGTCCGTCTGTCTGTCTCTCTCAACCCAGACAGCCAGAGGCACCTTCCCTGCAAGAAAAACTGGGAAGGATCAGGATTCTTTAAGATAGATAGATAGATAGATAGATAGATAGATAGATAGATAGATAGATAGATAGATAGACAGACAGACAGACAGACAGACAGACAGACAGACAGACAGACAGAGAGGTGATAGATACAGATAGTCCTCAACTTACAACCACTGGGACTGGAACGTCTGTTGCTAAGCAAAGCAGTTAAGTCAGTCATGCCCGATTTTATGACCTTTTTTGCAGTGGTTGTTAAGTGAATTATTGTGGATCATTAAGCAAATCCGGCTTCCCCCACTGACTTTGCTTGTTGGAAGCTGGCTGGGAAGGTTGCAAATGGCGATCCCGTGACCCCAGGATGCTGCAACTGTGGTAAGGGTGAGCCAGTTGCCAGGCCCTTGGATTTTGATGGATGCTGTGATGATTGTAACTGTGAGGTCTGGTCGAAAGTCACTTTTTCCGGCGCCGTCCTAACTTTGAACAGTCACTAAACAAATGGTCGTAAGTCAAGGACTACCCATAATCTTAAATAATCCTGATGCTTCCCAGTTTTTCTTGCAGGGAAGGTGTTGGAGCCTCTGGCCATCTGGGTTGCCCACTTCTGCAATTTTTTTGCAGCACTATCCTTTTCCCAGTGCGATGGCCAGAACCGGAGGCTGCCGTATTCAGACGTGGTGAGATCATAAATTTCTATAAGAGCAATACAACACTGGCAGCTTTATTTTCTGTCCGTTCCCTCCACCGTGACCCCGCAATCTTTCCTGCTTAGTTACAGATGCTCAGACCTCGATGCCTCCCCCCCACCCGTCATTTTATGCTTGCTTAAACTGAACGGCATTTCTTGTCTGATTGACCTTCCGCCCAGTTTAAAGAGAGCCTCCGAGAGGACTTCTCAGCCATTCCTGGTCTTTACCCCTGGAAAGCTGGGCCGCCTCAGCTCCCCGCTGCCTCTCCCAAGTCCAGACTGAGGACCAACATGTTAAAAAGCACCAGTCCCCTCTTGGGTCCTCTGGAGACTCATCTCTTAACCCTTAACTGAGAAAAGAGCCCACTTATTCCTCCTCTGTGCTTTCTGGCCCTTTTGACCATTTATTTATTTATTTATTTGAGAAACCACCCAGTCAGTTGAGACTCTGGGCGGTGTACAATGAAGCAGTATAAGGCCACAAAAATACACAGGAAAGAAAACATCAAATATGAAATAATAGAGTAGCTTATGTAACTGTCAGTATCATTCAAGGCTTTGCCATTTTAGCTGGGGCTCTGAGGGAGTGGGCAGGGGGCCCCCATGACCTTTCCCCACGCCCCTCCTGGCTTCTGGACTGGGCAGCAGGAGGTGTGACTGGATGGGGGGGAGGCTGCCAACCTCTTGTGTGTGGGGGGAAATATCTTCCTTCCTTCCTTCCTTCCTTCCTTCCTTCCTTCCTTCCTTCCTTCCTTCCTTCCTTCCTTCCTTCCTTCCTTCCTTCCTTCCTTCCTTCCTTCCTTCCTTCCTTCCTTCCTTCCTTCCTTCCTTCCTTCCTTCCTTCCTTCCTTCCTTCCTTCCTTCCTTCCTTCCTTCCTTCCTTCCTTCCTTCCTTCCTTCCTTCCTTTTTCTATCTATCTATCTATCTATCTATCTATCTATCTATCTATCTATCTATCTTGTATGATGAGTACACGACAAGAGAAAGGCAAATATATACACCCAGTCCACACAAGAAAGGCAAATATATACACCCAGTCCACACAATTGTATACAAAGCTCCGGAGGGGATACAGCAATAGCCTCGTAACTGGATGTCCAGTTCGGCTACCCAGGCTGAATGATTCCCGGGGGGAATGAAGAGGTGGCTGTCCAAGAGGCTGGGCATGCACCCTCCTTGGGATGCCCTCCTTGGACGCAGCCATGTCTGGCATCTCTCAAATGGTCTCCAGCTTTCTCTCTGGGGGGAAGGGAAGGCGATGGGGGGCCAGTGCAGAGGGCCCTAGGAAAAGTGGGTGTTCTGGATCTTTACCCCCAGGATTCAGGGCTGGGCACGGGACTGAAATGCTGGCAGTCACACCGCTGGGAGCTAGATGGGGGGCGTGCGCCCCTTCTGGCCCTCTCAGTGGCCTCTGATGCCACTGCCCCTGGGATCCTCGGTGTCCACAGCAACGGTCACTGGCTTCAGAGTGGCAGGTGCAGCTGGGCAATCAAACCCCGCCTCTTCTGAATGAGCGTCGCACACAAGGAAACAGCGGCCAGCAAAGGTGAGCAGCGGTGGCTCTGCCCGGCGGCGGATTTGCTCCACCCAGTCCAGTCGGTGGTTGTGGGGAGGCAAGTCTGACCGCGTGGTGGCTCGCTTGAAGGGCACCACTCCCTGCCCCATTTAACCTCTACATGAGGTGGCTGGGAAGGTGCTGTAGATCATCTCCCCCTCCCCACGGGCTTGGCTGGGCCAGTGATGCTGGGGAGGGTCTGGTCCAGTGCCTGGAGGCCACGAGGGCCTGGACGGGACAAAACAGACCGTGACTGACCCCAGCAAGGTGGTGCCACTGTTGTCCAGCACAGAAAGGGCTTGGCAGAAGCCACCTGGCAGACAACGCAGCCACCGGAAAGGCGAGACTATTCTGCAGTAAGAGGGTTGCACCCCCCCCCCTGCTCAGCTGCTGCTCCTGGGCTGTCTCAAAGGTGGCCCCAGCCAGGGTCTGCTGCAGTAATCCAGCTGGGAAGGGCTGCCACTGGCACCCCAGCCACAGCTGGGCCATGGCCTCGGCCTGCTTTGAGCCAAGCCACGGAGCATCTCCGTCGGAGGGAACACGGCCCACCCCAGGATCCCGCAGTGATGGAGGCTGCAGATTATGCAGCTGCGGACCGATGAGCAGCAGCTCCATCTCGGGGCTGTCAACCGGGGTCTGCTTGGCCCACCTGACCCTCACAGCCCCCAGGCTCCAATTCTGGATTCTTACAGATCCTCTCCAGGACCCGTGTCCAGGGCTTTTGTACCCAGTTCCTTGAGCTAAAGTTCAGGGTTAAAAATGTTGGGCGAACCCAGCCTTGGGACTAGACATGCGGTAGGGAATGCCGGGGAAAAAGGCAGCAGAAGGAGATAATAACCCTGTACTACCTTACAAGGCTGTTCTGAGCACTTGAAATGCTGCTTTGCATGAAGTGGCAAGGTTGTAGCGGGGGGGTCTCTGTACTTGAGATAGGATGGCAGGGGAACTCTGGCAGTGCTATCAGAAAGCAGGTATACTGATGGCTGTCCCCCCCACCCCGCTGCTCTGTGCAAATTCTGTTAATTGCTGGGACCAATTACCTCCCCATTAAGTGTTTCTTCGGTGGTGCCTGCTTTAACCTGGCAGCTTCAGCGATTAGCTCCAGCAGCTATTAGCAAGCTCCCAATTAGTTAATTGCTCTGCAGCTGCAAGGGAAAATCCTGGTGCTGTGGCACCCCCCCCGCCCCGAGCTGGCTGCGTGGGTGGGGCATGGAACGATTGGGGTCCTGCCTGCGCACTGAAGCATTTGGTAAGCCCCTCTGCCACCTTGCTCTGACTGTGTTTGCCACAGCCCGCAGGCCAGACTGAAGGAGCTGAGGGGCAGAGCAGAGCTGCGTGAAGAAGGCTTGTAGTGGGGCCAGTGAAAAGTATGGGAAGCCAAGGTTCTCCTTGGGTGGCTGAGAGCTACTATCAGCCCTCCGAGGCAGGCCAGGTCATGGAACTGGCACAGCGAGGGGGGCAGGAATAATGCTCCTTGATTGTGGTAGGGCCAGTTAACGGAATCGTGAAAGCCTGCCCCAAACCTTCATCGACCCTTCTGAAGGACCACAAGGCCAAGGCGGGGCTGTTCTGAGCTGCTTTCTCACGCTTTTGACCTGAGTAACCCTTTCCCACCCCCTCCTCGCAGCCAGAGCGGCATTGCTCTGCAGCTGGACAGCAGCTCCACGCTTTCAGTGCGGGGCTTCATGGACCATCATCCTGGCTCAGGGGAGGCCACTCCTCCTCTTAACACACAGTGGGGCTGCCCCTAAAAAGCTGCAACTCTGACAGAAGAGAACGTGCTTAGCCCATGGGCACTTTTCATAGTTCATTGCCATTCCATTAGGTCAGTTTTTGTCCCCATTCTGATCCTGTAATGGTCAGTGACCTTGGGAGACAGAAGGAAGAGCTGCAGACTGGGCAACTGATGTGTAAAAGGTATCTCAGCCCACAAAAGGAAAAGAGGTGTGGGAAGCGTTTCAGGAGGGACCCTCCCTAGTTTTCCAAAGAGGGGAGAAATACTTATGGTCTTGCAAGATTCTGTTACACCAAACTCTCTTGGGTGTGCTTCTTGTCTGGACTACCTTGCAGGGCTAACAGACCCCTCTTCCTTTGCCGAGTGTGACCCCACAGCCCTCCTCACAATAGAAACCACGCACTCCAAACCACCTCTTCAGATTTGTCCGAAGGTCCTCCGTCTCCCCCAGAGGGAGATGATGTGCAGTACCTGCAGCCCCTCCTCCGAGGTCATTCCCGCGGGACTGACACTCACCTTCAAAGTGGAAGTGGAAGGTTCCCGGGTTGGCGGGAGAGGGGCTCTGGAACCGGACCACCACCTGGTTGGTGGGGCCCCGGATCACCTGGCCGAGCATCAGGAAGGACTCGTTGGCCAGGGGAACAGGCTCCAGGCCTCCGAGGGTCTCCACGGTGATGGTCTCGCCTCCTGCAAGGCTGATGTTCTGGACCTGCGGAGCGGGGGGAGAGACAATCCAGAAGTGTCATGGGGTACCCACCCACACTGGATCTGCAAGGGGCCCAGCAGCAGGGGACAGAAGATGCCCCCTGTCCTGGCAGAAGCTGGCAGGTCCCAGCCTGAACACACACTCCCCACTTCTGACCTTGGAAACATCTGTATACTATTCACCCTCATTGTTTCAGTATGTGCTTTTAACATACTTTCTCACAAAATATACATCTCCAAATGGATTTTAGTCTGTATCAGTGTTTCTCAACCGTGGCAACTTTAAGACGGGTGGATTTCAACTCCCAGAATTCCCCAGCCAGCATATCCCCAGCATATGAGTTGAAGTCCACCTGTCTTAAAGTTGCCACGGTTGAGAAACACTGGCCTATATATTCATTTTAAAGGGTTTGAGATGACTTTGCAAAACCTGGATAACTCCAAATATTTCCCATCTCTACAACTATGGATCGGGTTAGGTTCTGTACCAGATTTCTCAAAAAACAAAGTTTCCTTTTGAATCTGGAATGGCAGCCGATGCTCTAAATCACCCCCTTCCCCTTAATTTCTAACTGGCAGAAAGTCTGCCATATCCAATGCCTGCATCCTGGATAAATTTAGCAGCTGGCTGGAAGTGCCAAAAGAGAGGCCAACGAAACGAACTGGGACTTCGAGCAGAAGGGGCGCTGAAGGATTCAAATATTCATTTCCCCTGCAAAAAGCATTTGCTTTGTTTTATACAAGTGGAGTGTAAGCCAAGACAGCGATGCAGCTAAAAAACCCCACAGTACAGTCCTCAGCTGCAGCCACAGAAATGCTGGGTCCAGATCAGGAGAAATCAAACCTCCATTCTACCCTGCTTTGGTCAGACCAGGCCTAGAATACTGGGTCAGTTCTGGGCATCATAGTTTAGGAAGGTCACTGGTAAGCTGGAGCGTGTCCAGAGGAGAACAATCCAGATGAAAGGAAAGTCTTAGGAGTGACAGGTAGAGGCACTGGGCATGTCACACCTGGAGAAGACAAGACCACAGGGCAGTGATTTTCAACCTTGGCAATTTGAAGAGGGGTGGACTTCAACTCCCAGAATTCCCCAGCCAGTCCACCCCTCTTCAAATTGCCAAGGTTGAAAATCACTGCTGTTGGATGTGAGAGTCAAGGACTGCCACGTAGAACAGGGGCTTTCAAACTTTTCCACATGTGGGAACCTGTTTGTTAAAAAAAAATGTCGCTGGGCTTGGGGATCCGGCCATAGCATAGAGCCTGTTTGACGGTTATACTGAATGCCGTGAATGTTTTGTATCTGGGCTGCTGACTGTTTTGTGGTTTTAATGGCTTTTAACATGCTTTTCTCTATCTCTGTGGTCGCTAGGAGTTGAAAAGGACTGGATGGCATGTAATCAAAAAAATCAGCACGGCTTGTTTTTTCTCTGTAAGGTCCTTATTGTTTTCTGCTGCTGCTGCTGCCAACAGTGGTGGCTGCCCAGAGAGGACAAGCTCCGCTCTTTCAGATGGACTTTGGTGCCCCTTAGTGAGTAAAGGGGGGAAAAAGGCTATCTGCAAGGAACCAAGAGATTCTTCCCTTTAGCTCCTTGCAGGGGACCCTTGCGACCCTTGTAGAGATCTCTGCAAAACACAAAAGAGAAAAAAAATAGTCTCTGCAGAGGACTAAGAGGGTTTCCCACTAAGTGCACAAAACCCATTCAAGTCCCCCTCCCCGTCTGAAAAACCCTGGCATGAGAGTACCGTTGTTCAGAGCTGTTCTTGAAGGGAAGGCAGAGGACAGAGGATTTCGGTTCCAAGGAGGAGATTTTGGACGGGCATCAGGAAGAATTGTTCCCCGGCAGAACCGGTGGCCTCAGGAGGCCGTGGCCTGGAGGCATTTTCACTGAGACTAGATGATGTCTGTCCGGGATGCTGTGGTGGTGGGAGGACTAGATGATCTCTGTGACCCCTTCCAACCCTGACATTCTACGATTTTAAGTGCAGAAACCATTCTGCTCTGGCTAAGCAATTTCAGCAGGAGGAGCCCTTCCTCAACACTCCACTTCAGATTTGGAGCAGAAGGACCGTTTACAGGTAGTCCTCGCTTAATGACTACAATAGAGCCTGGAAAACTGGTCATTAGGTGGGGCATCACGTGACCACACCTGATTTTACCACCTTTTTGGCAGTTGTTAAGTGAATCACCATGGTCATTAAGTGAATCACATGGTTGTTAAGCGAACCATGAGGCCATTAAGTGAATCACACAGTTCCCCCTTGATTTTGCTTGTCGGGAGCTGGCTGGGAAGGTCACAAATGGTGATCATGTGACCCTTGGACACTGCAACCGTTGTAAATACATGCCATTTGCCAAGTGCCAGAATTTTGATCACGTGACCACAGGGAGGCTGCAATGGTCATAACTGTGAGGACTGGTTGTGAGTCATTTTTCCCTGTGCCGTCATAACTCCAAATGGTCGCTAAACGAATGGTCATTAAGCAAGGACTACCTGTACCTCTGGGCAACCTGGCTGGCTAATACTGGTGACTAATAATTGGATTTGATGGCCCTCTTGTGGTGCAAAGCTCGGTGAGCTGCCCTGGTGCTCTAGGAGAAAACGGAAAGGGGCAGAAACTTGAGGCAACTCTGCCATCGGAGAAACGCACACAGGCTGCCACCCAGTTGGCGCAAACATGTTTTTGCAAACCCAGGTTTTGATACGCTAAATAATAAAGGCATTTAGGGGCTGCCCATTCTGAAACGTTCTGCGCGTGCCCAGAGGCCTGCCCTTTTCTGCCCTTCCCCACCCTGCCAGGCAGCTCCTGGGCCTCCTCACCCGCCTGCTGCTGGGCACCAGCCAGGCCGTAATTTGTGGGAGCAGCCGCCGCATAGCTTATCTTGATAAACGAGCCTCTGCTACTGTCTCTCATTAATCCGGTGATTGTGTATTAATTACGGTAATTAAATGGCACTGCCTGGTGACGAACGGCCAGAAGCGGCAACCCCCTTTCCCTAATTACACCAGAGGTGCCAGAGATCTCTGGCGGGAAGAGGGACGTGTGGACGTGTGGGGAGGGCAGCGCAGAGCCAGCCGTGGGGAGATCTCTCTCCGTGGGGCTGGTAGCACGGGGCAGGCTCTATGACAGGGGGCAACTGCAGCAGGGGGATCGGGTGCCAGATCTCTTCCTTCCTGGCCCACGGCTTGCAGACCGGCTGCAGCCGCTCGGTGCACACCAAGCGGGGTTGGGGAGAAAGGTGCACCCTACCTTTTGCAAACGAGGTTGGCTCACTGCACAATACCCACCCCCCTTTCTAAAATGTTTTGTTTTTTTCCAAACAGAGACCAGCTGTTAAAAAAACCACCTTTTGGTGTCTTGGATATTTTGGCTTCCAAACTTTCCTGCTTGTGCGCATGTTTCAGAAGATTTGTGGGGTGTGAAAAAAATACTGGCATAAGATGGAAGGGCGCTGACCAAGGCAGGAGAGCACTGCGAATCTGGCATTCATCGTAAATCTTAAAAGAGAATCGGAATCACACGTTGACTGTGGTGCTGTGGAGCATGGGCTATGCGGCAGCAGGGCCACAGACTGGACTTGAGTTCTGAAATCCAAGGAAGACAGGAATATCTGGAGACAGGAAGAATGTCTTCCCAGTCTCCCTTACATTTCCCACTGGGAAAACTGGGAATCTAGGAAAACCTTCAACAGCCTTCCATCCAGGTATCCATGGCTTTCATTCTGAGAGGCTGGTACAGAAAAGGGTCTGCTTTGCAGGGAGAGACCCTGCGGAGGAATCATGCCGAGATTTCAGAGGGATCCACCAGGAACCCTAAAATCGCAGTTTCTCTGAGAAGGGCCCGGAAACCCAGACTCTCCTGGGGCTGAAGCCTCAGACCTTTGGCAAATCAGGAGTCGGAATGACTGAGGAGACCTCTCTGAGCTGCTGGGGAACACTCCAGCTGGGGGAACGCCAAGCTACGAGAAGCCACAGAAAGAGAGAGCTGCGGGTCTGCGCTGCAGAAGGGTTTCTTCTCCTGAGAAATGGGAGACCTGCCTCTGATGGAGGGCAAGGCGGACGGCACGCACACACACGCACAGCCTCACCAAGAGACTCCCTTTCCACAGAGCGCTTCGCTCGTTTTACACCTTGCCACTCTGTCCTCAGCTGATGGTGCCCCAGGGAAGCCCCCCCTGCCGCCCCCCCCGCCAGAGGCAAAGAGTGCTGCAGGTCTTGCAAGGTCCCTGGGCTCTCCTGCAAATTAACGATTCTTCCTAATGAAGCCCCAGGAGGACGGCGGGGAGGGGGAGCAGGTATTGTTAAAATGTCGGCCAAATGCCACCTCTATCGATTTGACATTTGCTTCGTTGTGTTTCGGAGCTGGCATGCCTGGCTGCATCCCTTAAACAAAATGTCTTTTTTTTGTAGCTTCTCATTAAGATGCAGGGAAGACATCACTTTGCAAGGGAGCTCTCCAGGGAGGGAGGGAGGGAGGGGAGCCTCCGTGGGTCTCCGTCTCTCTCACCCCCCCTGCCCGCGAAGGGCCTCTTGCTCTGCTGCTGAGCAGTGAATCTTGGTGCACTTTTTAAAAAAGTCAATTCAAAACTGCTAAAGCGAGAAAGATTTGAGTGAACCCCCTGTGAGGAATGTCTCCTTACTCTGCTTCGTATCCTCCGTGGCTTGGCATCCTCCCCCGGCCTTTGCCTCGACCTCCGCAACCTCATCCTCTCAGCCACGGCAGGGGCCTGTTTCCTCTGGAGCAACTCTGCAGAGAGCAGGCTTCCTCCCCAAGGAAGGGCACGAGGGATTTCGGCTTTACAGGGGCCGGTCAAGTAAGTCAGGACGGCAGCTGTAACCGCATGCGATGCCCATAGAAAGGGGCAGGGCCGAACCGCCGCCATCCTGACCCGACTGGCCTGTACTGAGACCGGGCTGTGCGCCCTTCTGCCTTGCTGGACGTTTTGCCTCTAACTGCCTCCCAGACAGATAAACAGAGCGTCTCTCCCACTCTCTGTGTTTGCACTCAGACATAATGGCAAATCATTGCCTGTCATTAGCAGCGCAAACAGCCTTGAGCTCAAGACTCGCAAGCTGCCCCTCCTTCTCCAGCACGTGCCGTGAAGAGAGACAGTGCGCCCAACGGGGGCACCGGCCACAGCAGTGTGTCTGGGGGGAGGGCCTCCCCCCAGCACGATGCCGGGTGCGCGCAAACATCCCGGAAGGACGAAAGCTCCTCCATCCAGCCCGCCCCAACGCGGTGCCTGCGGATAGGTGGAAGGGCAACGGGGCGTGGCCTCTCGGTGGGGGTCTGGGCCGTGCGACTCCCATGCCTCTGGAAGGGGCTGCAGAGACTGCCGGGCCTTGGGATCTGAGGGAGGGGAGGCCGTGCCAATGGTTAGACCAGGGTTCCTCAGCCAGGGCTCCGTGGCACCCTCAGGTTCCAAGGGAGGCCACGAGGGGTTCCCTGGGAGATCACGATTTATTAAAAAAGTTATTTCAAATCCAGGCAATCTCACATTAAAGAGGCAAGTTTCCTTCTTTATTTTTAGTTTAAGAACACTGTTAGTGCATATAGGCAGGCTTACCCGTGAAACGAATATAATAATTTTGGAACGTCTGGCCTCTATTTGAGCCTGAATGTGCAGGCGTTCCCTGGGACCTGGAAAATATTTCAAGGGTTCCTCCAGAGTCAAAAGGCCAAGAAGGGCTGGGTTAGAGGCTGCCCCCGTGCTTGCACCGAATCAGAAGGCGCTGTAGCACATTTTCCAATTAACAGACTGTATTTGGAAGTATAAGCTTGGTCGTACGGTTGTCACGGCAATTCAAGCCCTACCATTATTTCTAATCTAGCCAGATTGCAAAAAAGGTTGCAACGTGGGCACGTTCTGTTCGTGCTTCCAGTCAGCCAGGGATAACACCCCCTTCTCCTCCTTTATGCTCTTTGAGTGTTTTTTTTAAATCCCTAAAGATTAAAAAGAAGAAATTCTGCAAACTTCTGGATTCCCCAAAGCTTCCTGGCAAGGCGAACCTTCCCCTTGTTGACAAAGGGTGCAAACTCAACTGTACCACAACCCCCCTCCGAAGAGCCGGGTTTGCTGCTGGACCCCCCACCCGCCCATTCTCCGATCCGCTCTTGCCAAGCCTGGGCGGCTCCCGCTGAGCCGTCCAAACCTGGGGAGGGCTGTCCCCCTCCACATCCCGTCCAAAGGCCCAGCGAGGGCGTGCCGGCTCCTCCTTCCAGAAGCAAGCTTGGCACACGGCCCCCTCCCTGCCAGGCACTCACCCGGATCTCTACGCCGTAGCCAGGGTACACCAAGAGGGTGTAGGTGCAGTCGAGCCAGCCGTCCTCATAGGGGATGCTGCTGGGCAGCGGAGACGCCAGGGATCCTCGGGGCCCAGTAAGGTTCCAGCTGCAGGGTGCTGGGGGTCAAAAGGGTGGGAGGAAGGGGGAGGCCCTTGTTAAGACCATGGGAGGCCGGGAGGGGCAGCAGGGGGGTCATGCCCCCGCCCCCTTCCTTCTCCCTGCAGTCTCCCGCCCTGTTTTCCGACTCCATCAGGAAATGGGGAGCCGCAGGGAAGCCCTAAGCGGCCCAAGATTGGATTTTTCACCCGAGCAGCTTTACTGCCGACAATGAAAAATATCAACCCCTCTGAGCATCTCAGCTGAAGCGGGACGAGGCCTCCCCTCTTCAGGGGGCTCAGAGCAGCAGCCGCCCCCTCCCCCCAGGAAGCCCAGGGCAGGCGGCCTCCGGCCCTGCAGAAGCAGGGGCCCCTCCGGCTTTGCTCCGAGGGAAGTATCGCTCTGGGGCTTTAGCAGCCTGTCCGCAGGCTCCCCTCTGTGATACCAAGGGCCACTTTGGGATGGATTATTTGGGGGGCTCGAGGAGTGCAGGGGGGGAAGGCTCCTCTCCAACCCCCAAACCAAGCAAAAGGTGGGAAGGCAAAAATCGGCCTCCAGGAGGCTGAGTTGCAGCCCTCCCACCTGAACACAAACCGCTGTTACCCACAAACCACTCTGCAGGACCACGGCTTGCCATGACTGGCTGGGACTGTGGCGGGGCGTGAAGGGAGATCCATGCGTTGCCCGCCGTGCCCGGGCTTTCCAGGCGTCTGTGCTCACCAACACACAGAGGGGCACTTGGAAGGGAGAGAGAACAGCCAGGAAGGGGCCAAGCCTGCGGGGGTTTCTTGGCTCCCCGCAGGACTGAAGCCGGCTGGCTAACTTGGCCAGTCTGGTGCAGCTTAAGGAGGGCCGGGGATTTGGGGGGCAGGTTTTACCAAAGTTCCCCAACCCTGCAGTCACCCCCGATGTGGGGCTCCCCTGCACCGGCTGAATGCTGAACTTCCGTGGTAGGTCGGCTGGTTCGCCCCCGCCCCGCCGGGCCCTCCGCTTTCGCCCGCTTCCTCCGCTGCTAGACGGAAGTTCCTCGCGGCCTCCTCCGGGGAGGGGGGGCTCCTCCAAGCCGTTGGGAAGCCAGCCAGCCAGCCAGCCAACCCGGGCTCCCGCCCGCGCCGTCGCGGCTGCTGCATCCCCGCCCCCGCACGCGGGACTCCCCGGGACGCCGCGGAGCCAGGCCCCCGCTCGCGGGCCCCCTCCCCGCCCCTCTTACCTGCCGCAGGTGCAGCGCTGGCCTCGGGCCCCCTGCTGGGCGCGGCGGCGGCGGCGGCGGCGGCGCGGTCCTCGGAGCTGGCCGAGACGGCCGCGTCGGGGCGCGCGCCCCCCGGGGAGCGGGCGGAGGGGGGCGCCGGCCGCCTGGGCCGGGCGGGGCTGGCTGGGGCGGCCGCCGGCGGGGTCGGGGCCGGGGGCGCGGCCGGCCCGGGGGCGCGGGGCGCTTCCTCGCCGGCCGGGCGGCGGGGGGGCGCCCAGGCGAGGAGGGGCGCTGGCGGCCAGCCGTCCCTCGGCGGGGGCCCCTCGGGGAAGAAGCCCTCCAGGAGCGGGTGGTGGTTGAGCAGCTTCAGGGTGGGCGCCGTGGTGGTGAAGGGAGCCTCGCGCGCCGGCTCGTCGCGCGTGGGGGGCGCCGTGCGCTCGGCCTCGGAGCTGGCGGGCGCGTCGCGGTCCTCGCGGGAGAAGCCTGGCGGGAGGGAAGCGGAGACGAGACAGCGGTGAGCGGCGCCCCGGACGGCGGGCACGGCGGGCCCGAGGGGCCGCTAGTCGTTCTCCTGCTCCGGGCAGGGCCCTTGCTCCCCCGATACACGGGCACGGTCCTTCTTCGGATGGAGTCTAAAACTGCCTCTCCCGCTGGCCCATAATCCCCGCAGCCTCCTGCCGATCCCCATTATGCTCAGCCCCATTCTGCCGGGGGGTGATGGGGGTTGACGTCCAGCACCACGAACGGAGATCAGGCTGGGGGAGGCTCCTGGAGATAACACCTACCAAGAAAATGGATTAGGAACCTGGCCCAGGCATGGAGTCTTCAAAGATACACTGCTCCTAACTATGGCGTCTCCCCACTTCCTCGCTAGATCTATTGGAGTGCCACGTTCACGTCAGTGCCCCTCTCCCCTCCCCAGTTTTTCATTGCCTGGAGAGGAAAGCAGAGCCAGTATTTGTGAGCATAAAGCATGCTGGCTGGGGAATTCTGGGAGTTGAAGTCCACACAGCTTAAAGTTGCCAAGATTGAGAAACGTTGGCATAAGGACTCCCTTTCTGGATTGTCAGCATCCAAGCCTCTGACTAGCAGTTGCATGGAAACAGTATTCTTTCCCTGCATTGGATTGTCTGAGGTAGACTTCTCCTGGACGTGGATTCTCCCTTTGGTTAGCACTGATCGAACCTGCTATGAAGGAGGTCTCCTTAGTGAATTGGTTCTCCCCTCCCTTTTTAGACTGGGGGGGACACATAGCCCTCCCTGCTGTTGCAAAAAATTCCTAGCCCATATCCCGGTCAATGGGCAGGAAAGCTCCATAGTGTAGGACAGCCAGAACATGCCCACTCCCCCCCGCACTTCAATGCTATCCAAGCCCTGAGCAGAGACCCCATGGGCTCCTCCGAATGTGGCTTGTGCCCATCCTGGATCCCCCAAACTCATTCTCCTCCCTCCTTGGTGCTTCCCCCCCCCGCATCCCCCCCTGCAGCGAGCTTTCGTTCTGGTCGGTAAACTCAGGAGCAGAGCCTGGCAGAGCCTCGCTTAAATGAGAAAATGTCTAATTGGTTAGCAAACAAAGGGGGAGACCCAGAAAGGCCCTCAGGTTTGAAACACAGCTACAAACAGGGTACAATTTCTAGGGGGGGATGCATCACGGGACAAAGCACTTGCCTGCCAGAGCCCAAATCTGAGCAAGAGTGAAGCTGTGGTTTCATTTTTCTGTGACTCTGCAATCATCACCAGGTAAAACAGCCATTTTCTCCTGGTTCCCGAGTTAGAAACTTTGGAAGAAGGGGTACGTTGGGGTGCTTATGGAGGAAAGCTCATCCAGGTTACTGTTAGGCCAAATGGAATGAACTCATTACAGGCTGTCCTCAACTTATGATCATTTGTTTAGTGACTGAAGTTATGATGGCGCTGAAAAAGGACTTACAGCTGGTCCTCACACTTATCATTGTTGTAGCATCCCTGTGGTCACATGATCAGAATTCAGGTGCTTGGCGACTGGCTCATGCTTACGACGGTTGCAGCGTTCTGGGGTCACGTGATCGCCATTTGCAACCCTCCCAGCTGGCTTCCAACAAGCAAAGTCAACAGGGGAAGATGGATTCGCTTAATGACCGTGGGGATTCACTTATCAACTGCAGTGGTTCACTTAATGACTGTGGCAAAAAGGTGGTAAAATCAGGTGTGACTCACTTAACAACTGCCTCACTTAGCAACGTAAGTTCCAGTCCCAATTGTGGTTGTAAGTCAAGGACTACCTGTAAGAGGAAAAAAGGCAGGTCCTCTGACAGTGTGAAAATGAAATGGTGGGGAGCCAAGCTTTGCTGGGGCCCCAGACTGTCTCCCTGATGAATAGCCTGCTTGGAAATGCTGTCCTGAAAGTCAGTTTGATCAGGGTTAGGAAACGAGACGATCCTGTTGCTATAGAATATACAGGAGAATAGACAAATAGAAATATGGGAAACACAGAGTAAGCAGGAATTGGAGTGGCTGTGTAAAAGCAAATGAAGAGGACCTTGGAGGATTTGAAAAAGGAGTTTGGGGTGGGAAACAAATGACTTCTTGTACTGGAGGTATTGCAGTGGAGTCCTTCCAGGATTAGCAAAACCAGTGGGGAAATATACTCTTATAACTCTGATGCAGAGGTTAGCTGGATTCACACACACACCGATAGGCTGGAGGCTGCAATCCCTATCACAGTTGGGCATTTGGTGTGAATCCAGCATAAGTGTCTAGATTATTGTTTAATGCCGTGTTTCTCAACCTTGGCCACTGTAAGTTGGGTGGGCTTCAACTCCCAGAATTCCCTAGCCAGCATGGCCAGCTGGGGAATTCTGGGAGTTGAAGTCCACCCAGCTTAAGGTGGCCGAGGTTGAGAAACACTGGTTTAATGTCTCATGCACACTTAGGAAATTGGATGGAGCAAACCACAGTTAGGGTTACTGCCGCCAAGCTTGTCCTGTGAATGCCACCCTTTGCTCAGTTTTGCTTCAGTGTTCTGGCTGAACCTAGAAAAGGGGAGAGGCTAAATTCCGAGGGCAGGAAAGGAGCTGTCCAGGCAGGTGCCCCAACGAGAAAGGCCCCTTGGGCAGCCCCCCCTCTGAAAGAGAGGCAAAGGGGTCCTCTTGGCCAGACTGATGGAGGGTGGGCCTGTGGGGAACAAGGCGTCTGAAAGGTGGAGTCCTGGGCTGCCAGGTTAAAGTTTGGGAGGTGAAAAGATGCCCAAGAAAGATTCCTGCAGTGCACCAAGCCCTCTTCTTTCAAGGAAGGAGCGTGGGGGCTGAGAGGGAGAAGGTGCAGCCAAGGCTAAAAGCATCCTCTACGTGTAGCAGTCAGGCCGGTTTTAAACAGGCATTCCCTGGTGTGGATTGGCTTCCCTGCGGCACATTATCTCCAACTAAGTTGTGCGCCATTTAGAGCCGTTAAGCTAAATGGTAAACTGCTTTCATTAGCCTGTAATGAGCCATCAAAAATCCCTCCCTGGTGGGTTGGCCTCCTTCGGTGGTGGTGGTGGTGGTAGTGGTGCCGTGCTGCAGGCGAGTGCCTGGGGAGCCTGCCTGGCACTGCTTTTCCCCATCCCAATGCCTGATTTTGTATGGGAAGAAAGAGGCAGGGCCCCATCCTGCCCAAGTTTCTTCCATGTGCCTGTTGGGTGTGTCGCTTTCTGATTTGCCCCTTAAAGTATGGGCCTCAAAGGCAAGTTTGTGGAAGTGAGCCTGGCTAACTTGGTTTACTAGCCAGAGCGGCTTAAGTGCCTCCAAGGACACCTGGATTTGCAGGGAGAAAAACCTTTGTGGCCTCGAATGTCTTCCCCGCCTGCTGCAGCCACGGGCACAGCTAGAAGGCTGGCAGCAGCTCTTCCTGCGCACACAGGCATGCTCCCACGCACAGACACACTCACATTGATGTTTTATGCACAGGCTCTGTGAACGGTGCTTCCTCGCCTGGGCCAGGATTTGCCTTCCTGGCTCTGAAGTGGCTTAATTGCCTCTTCAAAGTGGCAGATGGGCTGTGATTAATCCTCACCCAGCCAGCCGGCAATTGGTGCCACTCTTTCTGCTAATTGGCGCTGCTCCTTCCCTGGATCCATGCCCCGGAGCCTCGCTCGCCAAGGATGGGCTACTTGCCGAGGCCCCTGCAGGAGTACCAGCATGGCTCCTGTTCCAGATTCAGATGTGCACGCAAGTCCTGGGATGCTGGCCACAAGCCCAAACCCATGGGGGGGGGGGTCTCCCCAGGCAGTGGGTAGAAATGGCCAGGGAAGCTGAGCCTCTGGCAAGCAGGAGTGCTTGCATTTTCTTCTGCCCTGGAAGTGCCCTTTCTTGGCCCTTGGGGAAATTAGAAATGGCACTGATGATGTTACCTAGTTGGGTAATGAAACGTCTGCAAGCAAACAACCAAGCTCAGAGAGCACCCAGGAGGCCACAAGGGCACTGCCAGCTGTCCACACACCCGCCTGGCTGGCTCAGCGAGAAGGCTGGTTTTCTGCCATTCTGGGAGGCACGACTAGGACCGGGGAAGGCAGATTTCACCTGGACCCGAGGAGGAACTCTACAGACTGCCTGGCCGTGGAAGCAGCAGGCTCCAAAAGCAGCAGAGGCCCAGGCAGGGGGCTGGACTAGATGATCCCTAGGGTACCTCCCCCTCCTTCCATGCTCTGATTCTACCAACCCTGACGTTCCTGGAGTCTGTGCAAAGGGCTCCTCGGGGTCTGGGGTCTCCGGCAGGCCAAGGTGAAGAGCTTTGGGCTCCTGTGCTGCCTGCCTGCCCACTTTGGCTGGGCCTGTGGGGCAGAGATGGAGGGGGGCCCAGCAGGGGACCTCTCCAAGGGCCACTGGTCTTCCTTCAGCAGGGCGGCTGTGCTGCTGCCACCACCTCAGAGCTGTGTCTCTGCCGGGCGAAGGCTGGAGGCGGGTGCCGGCCAAGCAGCCCCGGCCAGGTGGGGGCGGCCGCGGTGCGGGGGGCTCCTCACGTGCTGCAAGCTAGGGGAGGGCAGGCAGCTGCCGTAGAGGCTTGGAGGTTAAGTTGCCCCCAGCATGGAGCGAATTATGTTTTAATAGAATCCATTTATTACGCCATAAAAGTTAATGAGTTTATACTGAAAGGCGCCAGGATTCCTTTTAAGGTTTTAATAGGGGATTAGTGTGCTGTCCTGCACTCGGAGCTGGCTCAGCTTGTTAACTCTGGGTTCTTCCGGTTTAAATTTTTTTGTCAGTTTCCAAATTGTCTCTTCCCCCCACCCCCTGCCGTATTAGCAAAACTGGAACTGGTCACCCTGCTAAAAAGCGACACCCTCTTGTCTAAAATCCTCTCCCTCCCCAGCCTAGAAAGGGAAGTGCTTGAGATATACTGCCTCTGAACATGGAAGCTCTATTGAAGGGACGGCTACAGCTGCTGCCGCAAAAGAACACCCTTATTTCCCTGCCCCGCCTTTCAGTCAAACTGGTGCAGGAGCGACATTTTGTACACGCTCATGAGGGTCTCTTTTCACCGCCTCCTGCATCATCCTGCCTAGGATTTCAAACAGGTGAAATGAAATTTCCAGCTGCAAAGCATTCTCTAGTTTGCAAAGGGGGCTGGCCAGTCAAAGACGCCCCCCTCCTGCCACAAGCTAAGCCGTGGTTTGCCAGATGGTCTCTAGCAGGATTCACGCCATGTGCTGAGTTGGAAACCAGGATTTGCAAATCATGATGGTTGAGCTCCCTCAGTGCAGTGGCCCATGAGCCGGAGTGGGCTGGCTGCTGATGGCTTAGCACCCTCCCAGCTTTCCAGATGGTGCCCAGAGCCTCTCCCCGCTGGCCATGCTGGGTGGTGTTGGGAATGCAGCATCCTCAAAACTTCTTTGTGTGATGCTTTCAACCCCCACACCAATGCTCTGCACAAGTTTGGGTTACAGTTGCCAACTCTTTATCCAGGCTGGGCTCCTGTGCCTTAGCCGCAGCTTGGTTCATACATGCTTAACCCAGGCTGGAAGAGGCTTTGGCTTGCAGCGCCTGCGGCATCCAGGCCCAAGAGCGTGGCTGGGGCAGGACCAGGTGAGGCCCAGTTGGTGCTCTTGCTGTGCTGGCCTCTGTTCCCACCCCACCAAGCCAGCCCCCCCACCCTGCCCCACCCCCGCTTTGGCAATAACTCCCCTGCTGGTGCCAGAAATGAGATGCAACATCAAATGAGCGTTCTGTGCCAGCAAAAAGGGGTAAATAAATGGACGTGCTAATAAGGGCCCGTCAGGAGAGTGCAGCGCCTCGACCCAGAAGAGTGAAGATGCAGCGGAGCGGCATCAAGACCCTGAGAGAGTAAAGGCTCCCAGCCCTCTGCTTGCAGGGGGCTGCCAAAGCAGGGACCCCCGGCCCTGGATGTCCCCAAGCTGCCAAATGGGGGGCCTGCCCCCTGCCTGGGCGGCTCCCAAGCAGAGCCAGATGAGGGTGGCCCTCCGGTTTGGTCTTTGTCCCTGCATCTGAAATCCAGAGAATGGTGAAGGGACCCCAGGGATCATCTAGTCCAGCCCTCTGCAGCGTGCAGAAAACCAATTCAACCCTCCTTGAGAGGTGACTGTCAGTCTCTTCTCAAAATCCTCCAGAGATGGAGAACCCACAACCCCCCTGGGGAGACCATTGGTCAGATCTCACCATCAGGAGTAGGTAGACTGCCTCTGAGCATGGAAGCCTGACTTTTTTGCCCTTCCCCCTCCCCCTCTGTTCTGCTGCTAAGCGCAACCAAACGACCTAGATGTGCACTGCTGGCCACTAAGCCTCGACGAGCGGGGAGGATTTCCTCCCGTGGCAGGCAAGGCTAGTGAGGGAGTTTTTATCCCTCTAGTGCAGAACGGTCATCCCTGACCAGCAGTGAGAGGTGGAAGGACTAAAGCTGACTGCCCCTGATTTTGTCAGGGTCTGTCTTGTGGCGAGTGGTTTGCATTTGATCGGGAACATCTACTAGTTAACCAATGCAAAAAGCAAAGCTTAATTATCCTTTGAAACTCGAGTTTTCACACTTTTGCCAATTTTTTTTTGGAATATGTAGATCAGGGAACAATCTGTACACAGAATGCATATGTTCATGAAAATAAGATGCAAAACCACGTTAGATTTGTGAAAATAGTTTGCAAAGATAATGTCCATTAAGCAAAACTACAAAGAAAACTATACATTTGCAGAAAGGTGTGCTAAAATCCATATGTTTTAAAGACAAACTTTTGTTAGAAAATCCAGTTTGAAGAACCAGACTTGACAGAGCCACAAAAATCAGAAATGGAAAAGGGACAGATGCAGAAAGGTTCACAAGAATGCCTTAATTTCTCATATAAGCCTTAATTTTCCAAGTGCATAGCCATCTTTGCCACATGGAATGTGGAGAGTCCTTCTGGCTCTCCACCCATACCTTTTACAGCTGCACAAAAACAATTCCCACTTTGGAGCTGGGGTATGAAACGGCAGGGCAGATGTTGGCATTTGGACGCAGTCTAGCTGCCCTTACAAACACAGGAGCAAGCCAGGAGGGGAGGAACAGAAGGTGGCAACTTCTCTTCCATGGGAACAGGGATGCGGTCCTAGCTCAGAGGCTGTGGAGCCCCTGGTGCTCCCTGCGCTTGGCTGTTTGCCTCCAGACATTTCATTACCCAACTGGGCAACATCATCAGTGCGAGGGAGTGTGGGGCTTGCTCCCTGTTTATATACAGTGGCTTGCCTGGCCAGTGTTGGTGGTGTGTAAATGTAAAACCACATTTACACACCATTCAGATGAGGCAATCAAAAAGCTAGGAAGGAAACAAAAAGACCAGAGCACATCCCCTCCAGCAGCTGATACCCAGATAAGCAGGGATTAACACCAGACAAACAATCAAGAAGGCAAACAACACTCCAATCAAGGGACTACCAAGGAGAAAACCATACCCCCACCAGCACTGGCTAGGAAGCCACCATATCTAAACAGGGAGCAAAGCCCACCCACACCGGCACTGATGATGTTGCCTAGATGGGTCATGAAACGTCTGCAAGTCAACCACCAAGCCCAGAGAACCCCAAGGGTTCCCCACTTCAGCCCTGAGCTACAGAGATTCTCTTCTATTGAGACCAGAGCACATCCCTTCCAGCAGCCAGCACCCGGATTAGCAGGGATTAACACCAGACAAACACCCCAGCAGAAAACAATACCCCGATCAAAGAACTACCAAGGAGACAAACAATCAAACAGACAGACAATCAGAGAACAATGCCCCACTTAAGGAACTACCAGGGAGAACACCGCCCCCCACCAACCCTGGCAGGGCAAGCCACTGCATATAAACAGGGAGCCACCCTGCCCTCACCAGCGCTGATGGTGTTCCCTAGTTGGGCAACAAAACGTCTGCGAGCGAACAGCCAAGCGCAGAGGGCACCCAGGACTCCGCAGTTCAACCCTGAGCTACGGAGGTTCTCTTCTATTGGAACCAGGTCAGAGAACTCAACCCCACCAAATTCTTGTGGGGGACAAATCCAATGCTAAAAAAGCAGCCAATTGCTAGAGGGGGGGCCAGTTATTCCAGGGGATACACACCACAGCAGGCGGGATTCCTCCCCAGGGCACTGTGGTGGCTTTGGAGTGGTGGCAGAGTGGCTGGAATGGGGAGGGGGTTGATGGGGGCAGACTGGGGAGGCCACATTTTTCTTGGAAAACCAATTTTGTTCAGAAGAGGGTGGTGGAAAGAAATGGGCAGGAGAAATCACAGAATCCTGGGCTTGGAAAGGACCTTGGAGGTCTCTAGGCCAACCTCCTGCCTGGGGGAGGAATCCTCAGGCAATCCCAGGCAAATGGCTGTTTAATCTCGGCTTGAAGACCCCAGGGAAGGAGTCCCTGCTGAACAGGTCTCACACTTGGGAAATTCCTCCTTCTTTCCAGTTTGGATCTCCCTCTGTAAATCAGTGGTCAGGAGTCTCTGCAGCGAGGGGATCAGGGAGTGAAGATGGCAGCTCCAGCCAGTCATCGAAGCCCTGCCCTTTTTATGGGGCAGAGCTTCAACTGCGCATTTTGTGGCTGCCAGCTTGACCTTTTCTTCCCCTCCGCACGGACACCCCTGTCAGCGTTGCAGTTTGGAGAATGTTTCTGCCAAAGGAAAAGAAGGTTGGGTTCGGGCATCTGGGCTCAGAAGCTAAGCAAGATCAGACCTGATTAATCCATGGATGGGAGACCACCAGCAGATCCCATGGTGGTAGGAAAGGCTAGAAAGTGAACCAGTGGAAGAGGACAGTGGCAGCCCCTATGTTGCGGCCAAGAAAAGTTGAGGGACGTCTCCATAGGTCACTGGAAATCTTTAGGGAGGAACAGTGGAGGCATTTATCCAAAGTAGGGGAGCCCCCGTGAAAGGTGGGGTTGGGATGGATAAAAAGGCTCCCTGTGAGCAGACCTGCCCCGTCCCCAGAAGCCGACAGCGAGCGGAGGGAAAGGCAGGGCCTGGCCGAGGTGCTGCGAGGAGGTTAATGAAAAAGACACTTTTCCTGACGGGCCATTAGTCATGTGCGTGGCCCAGCTCAGCTCTGGCGAAGCAGCTTTCCATTTGAAGACCTGATGCTGACAGGCCGCAGCCGGTGTGTGCGCGGGGTGCAAGCCTCGGTCTGCCAATGCTGCTGGAACCCCTGGGCCGCTGAGTCTGCCCGGTCTGGGATTGGTGCTTTGCTCCCACGGGGGCAGAACGTGGCCCTGGGAGGCTGCCTGTTGTGGGGGAGTCGGGGGGGGGACAACCCCCACAAAATCCTTTGGAAAAGCCGGGCTTTGGGGCTTGGTCAGAGCAGGACTTTGCCTGCTGGGCTCGGCAAGGGTTAGATCATAGACAAGGGATATGACGTCCCCCATCCCCATTAATTTGATTGTACCTAAGGATGTCCCTGTATTTTCCATGTGTGAAGTGCATGTGTGTGTATGGTGAGGGTGTAAGAGGAAGGAAGGAGGGAAGGAGGGAAGGAGGGAAGGAAGAGGGAGGGAGGAGGGAAGGAAGGGGGAGGGAGGGAGGAGGGAAGAAGGAAGGAAGAAGGAAGGAGGGATGGAGGGAGGGAAGGGGGGAAGGAGGGAAGGAAGGAAGGGGGAGGGAGGGAGGGAGGGAGGAGGGAAGAAGGAAGGAAGGAGGGAGGGAGGGAAGGGGGGAAGGAGGGAAGGATGGAAGGAAGGGGGAGGGAGGGAGGGAGGGAGGGAGGAGGGAAGAAGGAAGGGAGGAAGGAGGGAGGGAGGGAAGGAGGGAAGGAGGGAAGGAAGGGGGAGGGAGGAGGGAGGGAGGGAAGGAGGGAAGGGGAGGGAGGAGGGAAGAAGGAAGGAAGGAGGGAGGAGGGAGGAAGGAGGGAAGGAGGGAAGAAGAGGGAGGGAGGGAGGGAGGAGGGAAGAAGGAAGGAAGGAGGGAGGAAGGAGGGAAGGAGGGAAGGGGGAGGGAGGGAGGGAAGGAGGGAAGGAAGGGGAGGGAGGGAGGGGGAGGGAGGAGGGAAGAAGTAAGAAGGAAGAAGGAAGGAGGGATGGAGGGAGGGAAGGGGGGAAGGAGGGAAGGAAGGAAGGAAGGAAGGAAGGGGGAGGGAGGGAGGGAAGGAGGGAAGGAAGGAAGGAAGGGGGAGGGAGGAGGGAGGGAGGAAGGAGGGAGGGAGGGAAGGAAGGGGGAGGGAGGGGGAAGAAGGAAGGAAGGAGGGAAGGAAGGGGGAGGGAGGGAGGGAGGAGGGAAGAAGAAGGAGGGAGGAAGGAGGGAGGGAGGGAAGGAGGGAAGGAAGGAAGGAAGGGGGAGGGAGGGAGGGGGAGGGAGGGGGAAGAAGGAAGGAGGGAGGAAGGAGGGAGGGAGGGAAGGAGGGAAGGAAGGAGGGAGGAAGGAGGGAGGGAGGGAGGGAGGGAGGGAAGGAGGGAAGGAAGGAAGGAAGGAAGGAGGGAGGGAGGAGAAAGAGGGAGGAAGAAGAAGGGAAGGGAGGGAGGGGTTTGTGTCTCTGTTTTTCTCATTTACTTCTTTCTCTCTTTACTGAAACCCACAAACGAACTAACCTACAAAGCAATGGGATGAGTTAAATTTGGCCGTAGCTTAAGTCCTCTTCTGCTATTCTTTCTGGAATTGTCCTTTGTGTCTTTTATTCTATGGTTATATAATTCTTTTCCTGTAAGAAGGAAATGTAAGCCACTCAGGCTCAGAAGATAAAATAATAAATAAAATAAAATAAAATGTAAAAAACTAATTTAAGAAAAAAGTAGCATTATTTATATAGTATTAACATAATTTCTCCCGGCCCCTTGACCTATTGTTAAAATGGTTTTAGGTGCCCGCCATTTGCAGTCTGGCCTTCCAAACGGTGGGCACCTGAATCGATTTTTAAAATGGGCCAGTGGGCGAGGAGAATTTAATGCCCCCCCCAGCTCCTGTAAGCAGGCTGCGTCCCCAGGTGTTTGCTGGACCCGCCTGCAGAACCCCAGCTGGCTTGGCAGAGACCCTCCTGCTTGCTCGCGGCAGCCACTGGCCCTGCGCTAATGGAGACGGAGTCACGCCTCGCCGCCCCTCCGGTGGCGTTTATGGGGCCTCTTGACCCCTGGAAATGACTGCGTCACTGGCACCTCCAGGAGGTGAAATGGGGGGAGCAGGTTTTCATTTTGCAGTCTCTACTCAGGCAACGAGGGAGATGCTTTCCCAACTGTGGAGCAACCACGGAGCCCCCTTGAAGGGGCTGCTTTAGAGCAGGGGTCTGCACAGGGAGGTGTTGGGGAGAAAGAACAGGTGATCCAACGTTCAGGTGCGCAGAATGTCTAGGAGCATTGCCTGTGGCTCTTAATCTGTGCTTGGAGAGGGTTGCCCCCCCCATCAATGGAGCCTCCATATTTAAAGACAGTCTATTTTAAAGTACCAGATGCTGCCAGAGGGGGCTGCTTGTGATGGTCCTAGAACAATGTTTTTCAAACCTGGCAACTTGAAGAGGTGCGGACTTCAACTCCCAGAATTCCCCAGCCAGCAAGGCTGGCTGAGGAATTCTGGGAGTTGAAGTCCGCACCTCTTCAAGTTGCCAGGTTTGAAAAATGCTGTCCTAAAAGATTCTGCCCAGCTGAATGTCAGGGCAGGCACGGTTTGTCCTTGGCACATCACCTGTTTTCCCGTGAGCACCACCGCAGCTCAGCCATTAGCCAGGTATGCCCGGACAACAATTGTAGATTCCTGGGCTGAGCCTGACTTATCTTCAGGGGTATTCTGAGGTTGTGGGACAAGGCTGATCCACTGATGCAGGGTTTCTCAGCCAGGGCTCCGTGGCACCCTCAGGTTCCGCAAGAGATCACGAGGGGTTCCCTGGGAGATCACAGTTTATTTAAAACATTATTTCCAATTCGGGCAACTTCACGTTAAAGAGGTATATTTCATTCTTTATTTTTAGTTTAAGAACACTTTTAATGCATCTATACAGCTTACACGTGAAACTGGATAATAATTTTGCAACTTCCGGCCTATATTTGAGCCTGGATGTGCAGGGGTTCCCCGAGGGCTGGAAAATATTTCAGGGGTTCCTCCAGGGCCCAAAGGTTGAGAAAGGCTGCAATGCCACCCACATCGCAACAGAGCGAGTGTGACGGTCCATTCCAGGGCATGATAAAAAACATCAAGAGGGTGGCCATAAAGATGCAATGGGAATCTCACCTGGTTTTCATGGGTTATGCACCACTGTGGCCACCATCTTGACTTTCTTGACCACACCCTGGGACATCCCTGGCCTGTTCACAGGCGGGTCAGGATTGAGGAGATGGTTTTGTAGACAGCCCCTTGTCAGTTATTGCTGAAAAGAACCACCTTCTTGCCAGTTCGTTCTCTCTCTCTCTCTCTCTCTCACACACACACACACACACACACACACACACACACACACACACAGAGGCATTAGAAAAGTGGAGAATCCACCTTGATGCCTTGGGGGATAAAATTGCAATTTATCAAGCGCGAACAGTTCAGTCGCTGACGTCCTTGTAACGTCATCCTTTGCACTGCAATAAAACAGAGAAGTTGCTTTGCTCCCAGAACGCCGCTTGGGGGAATGACTTTTGGCCAAATGTGCTGCCACATCGTGATGACATCACTCCAGGGATGCAAAGGCTGGAACGAGTGTCAGTGGCCACTGAATGCAGGCCACGGGCGTGATGACGTCATGCCATGCGGGGCATCGCTGCAGCTTCAGCCCCCACTTTTCAGAAAGAGGTGCTTTCTCAGCCTGGCCTGCGGGAAGTAATCCGGATTCTAAACCTTTCATCAGATGTCGGGGTTGCGTTTGATTGTTACTGCAGTAGCTTTGAGCCACAGAAGGCGGGATATAAATCAAAATGATGAAGGTGGTGATAACTGTGAAGATGCAAGAGCAGCCATGGGGGTAAGCATCGGTACATGCCTCTTGACATGCCCTACAAGTGAGTCCTGCCCTGTGCTCCATCACTGAAGGTTTTCAAGCAAACATTGGGCAGCCATTTATCTGGGATATGAGGATTTCTGCCCTGGGTTGGACTAGAAGCCCTCCAAGGTCCCATGATTCTATGACCCAGGTTGCAGCTAAGCTTAACTTGAAGCCCTGCAAAGCCTTCTCTGAAGCCAAGCCAGAGACGAAAGTGCCCCCACCCCCCAAAAACATTTGCTGTTGCTGGTCTGGCCACCCTAGTTCCAGAGGTACCCCCAACTGGCCAGGAGCTTCCCCCGGCATCTGTGCCCCCCTCCCCGCTCCTCTTAGAGCCCCACAGTGGATGCCAAGGTGCCACCTTATCTCTGCAAAGCCTGTCAAAGAGAATAAAAATCCCTAATTAAAGTTTATGCTAATGATTGCCCTCTTGGGTCTGCCGGCCACAGGGAGCACTGAGCTGCGAAGGAGTGGAATTGGAGGTGCCAGCGATCCGTTCAGCATCCCACCCACACACGCATGCACACGGGCCCAGGGCCTGCTCTCCCTTCGGGCAGTGATAAATTGGCATGCAGACATGGGTAGTGGGCAACCGCAGTGGGTGCTAATAAGAAGCGCCAGGCCACCTCAGAGAGGTCGGCAACTAGCCATGGCCTGACAGAAACCCTGAAACCAGCAGCATCTCCTGAGCTGAATTTGCCAAAGATGAATTAAAAAGGGAAGGGGGATTATGACTGCCAAGTGCTTGGGACTAGGCCAAGAGGGCTGAGAAGGATGGGGACTGTTGTCCAAGAGAGCCCAGAGAGGAGAAGACTGGGGGAGCGGTGACGTCCCTCTTCCAGCCCCTTGCACCGAAGAGGGCCAGGACCCTTTGCCTGCCGTTTCAGAGACCAATAGATTGAAGTTGTAGGAAGGGAGATACAGTTGGATATGAGGAGAAACTTGCACAGAGTAAAAGCATCTGGCCCCCAGTTTCCCAGGGAGGAGATGGGCTCCCCTCCTCCAGATGCATTCCAGCAGAGGCCAGACAGCCCTCTGTGGGTGGCTGTTTCATTGGGATCCTGCAGGGCAGGGGGTGAGGTTGACTAGGTGGCCTCAATGGCCCCTCGCAGCTCTTAGGATCCCACGCTTTTTACAGCTGAAGTTGACCCAGGACTCCTCAAAGGAGAGAAGCTGCATCTTTGACATTTGTGTCTTGGTTGTGGCGGGGGGGGGGGATATTCTTGAATAAACGAGGCCTTTTGAACCGGAGGGGCTGGTCACCAGTCCCCCTTTGCTTCCCCCCTCCCTGTTGCATCTCCAGCTTGACAGGGTGCCCGGATAAGTTGTGCTGTGGCTGAAAGCCCAGCCTTTGCCCCACGGAGCCTTTCTCTAGTGTGGCTCCTGGCTGGGGTTTGTGGCGGCCTTCACCCTCCTGGCTCATTTATGGATTTTACTTAATTTTTTAAAATGAAGAAATCGGAGCACAATTTCCCCAACCGAGAGAGGCTGTCCAAGGGCTTGATGACAGCGGATGCTGGCGGGGATTTCCCAGCGCTTCTCTGCCATCCAAAATGGTGGGCACAGGAGGCGAAGACGGGCCGGTTTTGAAGCTGTGCTGATTCCCCTCCCCACCCCCAAGCATTAAGCAAACAAAGGAACAAAACAGCAGCCCCCTGCTCCCTGGAGTGGCACAGTCTGCCTTATTAGGACTCTACCACTCACTGCGCGACTTGTCAGGCAGGCAGCCCACCGCGGAAGAGCCGAGCGCACCGTTTGGGAGACAAAAGGCAGCCTTCGCGATTCTGCTCGCAGGCGGGATTAGAAGCAAAGCTGCGATTTCGAGACAAACAGTGCTAACGACGATGTTTACACCACTGTTGGCTCAATCAAGCAGGGTTGCTCAGCCATGGTTCTAACACTGGCTTGTTAGCAGCAGCAGCAGAGCTGAGAGATTCAGCAACAACAACAATAAATAAACAAATAAACAAACGAGAACAAAAGCCTCCTTCCATCTGAGCCCAGCTCTTGGCGATGCTTGAATGCATCAGTGGCCTTTGCTTGGCAGCATTATGGAAACGGCCTGTCGTGTGTTGTCTTCTTCCTGGGGATCTCTTCCTGGTCTCCCATCCACATCTGGGCCAGGTCCTAGCCCTCCTCCGTATTTCAAGAACAGCCGAGGTTTTGGGACCCAGTTCCCGAGCTCCCCGTTTAAAAGGCTGGCCCGATGCATTCAAGGGAAGCCCTAACAGGGGCAGTTAATGTGAAAGGAGAAGGGGAGCCCCCAGCTGCATAGGCAGTCAGTCTCCAGTCATCGGCCTCTTATCACCATGAGCTCTTGAAGACATATTTGGCCCTTGCCCTGCACTGGACATGGGTGTCACTGGCCTGATCCAGCCCAGAAAGTGGTTTAAAATCATTTAGGATCTCCAAGCAACTGTTTGAGCATCAGTAAAGCTTCTGGCTGCTGAGTAAAAGGGTACATGGGCTGTCTTTGTCATCAGATTTTTAATCAGTGTTTTAATTGTTTTTTACAGAATCTTGGAGTTAGAAGGGGGTTCAGGGTAATGTTTTGCTTCCTACCTATTCCAAATGAGGTGAGCGATTAGAATGGCGTTAACCCAGTTTGCTCTCTGCAGATTCCAGTGGGGAAAATTCTCTGTATCTTATTTCCTGCTTTTTACAGGCCCAGTATTTTTCTGACTTACATTCTATCCGCGTATATTCTTTCAGCATGTTGCATAAATAAATGAAATAAACCAGAACTGGGCACCGTCCTTGAGGTGGATTGTTCACTGCACTTTTCATTCTTTGCTCATTCTTAGTGTCAGCGGCTTTTGTGTGCAACACGTCGGTGGAAAGGCAGGATAAAGATCCAGGAAAAGAGTAATCACGTCAGAAGGACAACCGAAGCGCCACGTCACTGCTTTTGGTATTATGCAGCCCAGTTTACACCCAGCTGGTCAGCCCAGGGCCACTAACCTCAGGAATCAATGCAACTTTCTGTAAATCTACCAATAGCGCTTTCCAAACGTGAGGCCGCCTTGGACTAGATCACATCGGCTGGATCCACCCAGTTCACCAATGCTCTCTGGGATGGAGGGCAGACAGGGGACTCTTTCCGTATCTAGGCTCACCAGATCCAGGGTGCAACATTCCAGATGGCCACTAAGGGGCAGCCAAGCAAACCTAAAACCAATTCTTTAGTGCCATCTGTTGGTTGTTCCTATTCCTGCAGTTGAAGTCTGGTAGCTACACAGGTAGTCCTCGCTTAACGACCACAATTGGGACTGAATTTCAGTTGCTAAGCAAAGTGGTCATTAA